>NC_052051.1:145239875-145550379 GCF_903992535.2 Arvicola amphibius
GCTGCAGTAGCAAACACTGACATCCAATTACAGCTCTGTGATAACCTCCCTGGCGGAACCTCGGGAGGCACAGCAGTGATTTTCCAGAGTGGTCTTTAAGGATTATCATACTGTGCTTTTCAGGATCCACATGATTTTATGGTGGAATATATCATTGTAATAGACACCTAGGTGGCTTAATCCCTATAATGCAGTCATTATGGTCTCCTAGAGAGTGAACGAAAGAAGTGACTTTTCATGTTTTAAGCTATTTATAATTAAAGTTGTATAACATAGAAGCAAGCAGGTTCTCCAATAGTATTTGGCCCATAGATTCTATTAACAAAAGATCAGTTAATTTCTCATTGGACATTTTCTAGTTATTTTATTATATTTCCAACTCTATTTAAAATTTCTTAAATCATCATGTTAAAAGGAGTATATTCAGCTCCCTTTTGATAGCTGTCATGAAGATTTACTCTATGTAAGTCTCCTGCAATGTGAGCAATTTGAAGACAACCATTGAGTGCATAGCTGTTATATGTCCAGAAATTGCCTTGCTGTCAGGGTAGAACTGCAAATAAATAAAGCTCCTGCCCTCCCCCCACAGGTTCAGAAATGGTATTCAATAACTTCTTAGCATCATTCCTTTATTAAATGATACATCCTCATTTTCACTTGTGAGATAGGAATGGACTAATGTGTCTTTTCTCATCTCTGGACCATTCTTTGGCCCTGCTTCCTCTTCTTTTCATGGAAACTGAATGTTATTTGTAGTTTGTAACATAGGACCAGCAGCTGACTCTGAATTTTGTCTTAAAATTCTTCCTCACCAGGGAGGGCATGCTGTCTCTCTGACTAATTTCTGTCTTCTTCAACTGACAACCCAATTAATATGGGTTGAATCAATGACTAGATGAGAAATAAAGACCTACTTAAGGATTGGTACCTGGATCTTTATTAGCATGACGGAAATTGCAATAATTTGTTTTGCTTTGATTTGAATTTTGCAGTGCTTGATAAACATTGTAGCCAATGTATTCTGTGATACAAAGCAAGAGGCATGTGTTTACAAATTAAGTCACTAAGCTTAGTTAATATGTTTTAGTTAATACTACAGCTTTCACTAAGCAAAATATGAAATTTTCACATGGCCAAATGTTTTCCAAATGTTAATGTTAGATCATCAATACAGAGGGTAAAGTTAGGTTAATGTGCATATCCAGGAATCAGAAGTTGAGATAGTACATTATTTTATAGAAATGTTACAAAGGTATAATAATAACTATTTTAAAATCAGAATTTTAGATACAAAATTTTCATTTCCAGTGTTTAAATTGAAGTACTGGTTGAAATTTTTATATATTAATTTAGTTGTACTTAAATTTTCAGAATGTAACTAACATATTTATGGTACCAGTTGCATTTTTAACTTTTATCCTTGATGAAAATTAAAGAATAACATTGCTCCACCTCATATCATTTTAAAAACCTCAGAAATATTTTTTATTTTAAAAACAGACTTTGGAAATTATCTCAGTTATGGTTTGAATCTATAGCAACTGCCAATGATGGGATTTTGGAAGAAGGACAGAGTGTGTTAGATTTTTTTATTTGGTCAGGATCTTGTCTGTGAGAGACGTGATATCTTCAAATGCTGCTTAAAGCTTTTAATCTTTTAATAGTATCTAATTTCCAATTTCTAGTATGCCAGAACAGACTGAGGAGTTCAACAGGTATAACTATCACAATTTTAGAGACATCAAAATTATTTTTACTTAATGTTGAAAACTGATATAACTAAACTCTCAAAGTTTTTGCCTTGATTGTGTTGACTTATTTTGTTAATTTTTCTACAATAGAAAACTCTATTACTTTCCATTGACAGCGTACTGGCTCTTTGCTGCAGGCAAGTGGAGAATTCTTTTTTAGTATTTTAACAATATAAAGAATAGATTCTGAGCAGAAGTCAACTAAATACTTACTCCTATGCTCTTCTTGATCTGTCATAGTTTCATAGAGGGTTAAGGATATGTTTATTTTCCAAGTATTAAGATACCACACATTATTAAACGTATCAGAGATTGTCAAATATTCCTCTTTTTTGGTTTTTTCGAGACAGGGTTTCCCTGTAGTTTCTAGAGCCTGTCCTGGAACTAGCTCTTGTAGACCAGGCTGGCCTCGAACTCAGAGAGATCTGCCTGTCTCTGCCTCCCAAGTGCTGGGATTAAAGGCGTGCGCCACCACCGCCCGGCTAAATATTCCTCTTATTATGGTACAGCCTACAGCTCTATACACATTAAGATGAGTGTAGATTAAATCCCTATACTTCTTAAAGAGCCTCCATAACTGAGCATTTGAATTTATCCCTGAGATATGTTTCTATATTCATTGATTTAAGTAAATCCCAATTGAATGCATCCCTGTTGAAAACATACCACTTTGAGACATTTATCACCAATTAAGAAATGTTTCATACTAAATCCCACTATTCAGCTTGCTATACCACACTGCTTGACTCTGCTGTCATTTGTTGTTGTTGTTGTTGTTGTTGTTAGTTGGTTGGTTGTATGTTGGTTAGGTGGTTGGATTTTTGGTAATTTAAGTTTCTCCCTGTGTTTCTAAGATGACCCAAAACTTGCTATCCTCAAATCTCCACCTCCTAAGTTCTGGGCAATGTCAGGGTAGAGGCCAAGAGCACATATTTTAGTACAAATTAGAGGACAGGAGTTGATTATCAATGTGGTTATAGATGAAGTCAGGGTGGTTACACAGGAGTCTCAGAGTCCCTCATTTTTCTTATCAAGTGCATCTGATAAAGAATATTTAGTGTTCTTCCAACAATGATATTTACTCGGGTCTATGATTCTGGGGCTCATTTTTAAGTGACAGACATTTTCCTAGACACCGCAGCATTTCCAGGAGATAATTCGGGAACTAATGAGGAACAGTCTATCTTTCTCACTTATGACATTTAAAATCAAAGTGGAGAGTAAGGCCACACTGTTACAGTTCAGAGTGTGAATGGAATCTACATAAATTATGTAAAATATTCATTTTCATTTGTTTTTCTTTTCTTTTTATAATTATAAGCTATGAAGTAATTTATTCAGCCAGTGCATATTCTGTTCTCTCTTGAATAACAGAATCAGACGCTTGGGCAGAAGAATTGCATTAAAATTAATACTGAAGTGGCCTAAGAGTAGAATACCCTTTTGAGGGAAACTGCAAATGAGCATCACTCTTTCCATTATCCTTAAAAACATCCATGTCTTTTTTCATGCTGTTAATATTCTGTGGAGAATCTACCCTGACACTTTCCCAGATTAAAGGATGTTAGATCAAGAATCAAAAATTGAAGGCGTTTTCAATCAAAATATCAATAATTTATAGAACGAACATACTAGCAGGAAATCCAGGCTGACTAAAGCTGGCTCTTGATATGCTTTAGTATTCATGAGAGCCATCTCTGCAATTCCACTCCTGCCTGAATCTCCATAGTCCTATTACTATCCATACACGAGCCTGTAACATTTATTTAATTTCCCAGACTTTTGTTATCATCTATTTCTTTGGTCTCTGGTTTCCTCCGGCACTATATTGCTAAACCCATTATCATCATTAAGATTTCTTCCTCCCTTTTATTTCATTTGAAAAATATGCCTAGGCTTCCTTTTGTTAGGCAAGATAAAAATAAAGGTGTGCACATTCATGTTTGCTTAATATTTTAAGTGCATGTTTATTTAGTAAAATCCTTTGATATACTTTCCAGTTGATTGCTATATTTCATAATTTATACTTTTAATCATTTGTACCATTTAAAATGATAAAGGAAAGCTACATACCTTCTATATCAGTTCAGTCATAGAAGAAATGCATTTGAGTTGAACCATATATAGAAAAGAAAAAATACAATCACAAGAACAATTTGAGCTCTTACACAGTAACCACAGTTTGGGAATTATCTACTAATTCATCCTGATCCACTGTATATGATGAAATTGCAAATTTAAATTTGACTGCAGTACCACAAATAAGTTGCCTACATTTCTTACTTAGGATAAAACATTGCAAAGGATATTGGAAAAAAACTACACAACAAAATCAATAACTTCATCAACTTTCTTTTCATTTCATAACAGATATGTGAGTAAGATGTTTCTGTTTATCACTTACCATCTGAAAGTGTAACTACGGTTAAATCGTCGGTAGATACTCCTGGCCCATAACGGTTATAAGCTAAGAACCGGAGAGTATATTCCGTGAATTTTTTCAGGCCTTCCAGTTTATAAGATAGCCCATCAACCTCTATATTCTGGAGACATAAAATACCGGAATAGTTATTAAGGCAGCACATTAAAGCAGAAATGGCAGCCATTCTGTGCAATCAGTGACTTGGATGCTAGACGCTTGCTCATAGAAGCAACTCTATCCCTTTAATGAATTGCTGTAAAACCATCCTTGTGTCACACACTCCCCTACTAAAGTCTGAACTACTGTGAAGACTACGTATTAAAACATCACCATGTGATTTTTATAGTCATTAAGTGTCGATCTGTTTAACACCGCCCAGAACACTGAATAGTAGGGGTTATTCCACTCCAATTGAAAGGACACAGATTCATTCCTGTGCCTCAAACTAAATAACTCACCAAGAAATCACAGATTGTCATTTGCCTGAAGAGATATACCTACAGATACCAAACTCTCTGATACTGTGGCACAGGTTTTGTGTCCCCCAGTCCTGTGGTGGAGATTGTACCCTTCCTACTTCGCATCTGCAGTGGGGAGCTATGGAAGGTTAAGGTCATTACAGAAATCAGAGCCAGCGCTCACCAAAGGAGCTGTTGTTTAGTTTTACATGATGACTCCCAGACTACCACTATCAACATTGGGCAATAGGCCTCTTGAATATTTTAAAACAAGCTGCAGAGAGGCTTGTATAAAATTGAATGGGGACACAGTTTAAAAGTCAGAGCTAAGAGTGACATGGGAACAGCCAAGGAAATAAAGCAGAATTACTGATTACATAAGAACAGTTCAGCCAGCCAATACTGTCCTAAAATATAGCTAAGAAGTAGACCTGAATATTTCTAATTAAATCTCTGGCAAATTTGTTTCCAATGGAATGTCCTTATCAGACATTTTACATGGAATCATGAAAACCATTCTATACTTAATAACCTCTATAAACAATAACCTACTTTCTTTCATTCTTAACTTTTCTCTGTATATGTATTTATATCTTTTCCACACATAGGTGATAATTTGGAGGAATCTTAATAGTTGTGCATATGGTTATACACATACATCATAAAATGTTTTACGTTTTATTTGTTCATCCACATACTAATTTACTGGTACTCTACTTGAAAAACTCATTCCTCTCATTTTAGATTTCTATTAAAACCATTATTTTAAATATAAGAATCAATCAAGGTTGGGGAGAGTAAGCTTCTAAGACTAAGTTCAGAAAACAGTTGGTCACAGCATGGAGGTGAAGAGAAGACAGAATAGTCTAAACCATCTAAGAGTGTAAAGAACAGCTTGGACTAGGCCACTAAGCACAAAGCAAATCATTCTTAAATTGAGTAATGTAAAGGAATATCTCTGGGCCCAGGATATGGCAACCCATCCTGGACCAAGCTACTACAGTCAAAGTCCAAACTAGCACTTTCATTATCAACTCCACCCTATTGCCTTTTACCTCTTTCAAAATCACAGTGAGATGAAATAGTTTAAAAATTTCCAGCAAAAGTCCTTGGAACCAATCAGTTATTCAACAATCATGCTAAGTAATGAACTAGGCTATGGCAAGGTCCTTGTGTCTTTGTCCCTAGAGACACCCAGGGGAATGTAAGGCATGAAGTTCCTTTCATTACTCACCTGTTCTTTCCCTGTGGATACCTCAGTGCAGAACAATCTATAACCTTGGACTGGACCATTTGCATAGGCAGGGGGTTCCCATGTAATAAGAATTGAGGTAGGTGAGGTAGATACAGCATGCAGGTTTTCTACAGGCCCTGGAACTTGCACTGCAAATAAAAGAAATTAATGCAGATAAAACATGTTGCTTTCTCCAAACAAACATGTACTCTATGTAGCTAAAAAAATAAATAAAGGAGTATCCACTGTTTCCAGAGTCCTATGGGGTAATAATGTTAAAATATAATAAGAAAATACAGTAATGAAACTTTTGTAATCACTAATTTTGTTTCAAGGGAAAGGTTATATAAATTGAATTGCTCGTTTTATATTATAATTGATGACATAAAGAAGTAAGACTCTTAATCTAAACTTTTAACTAGGAATGTTTCTATTCTACGAGTAGGCTTTTGCATGTGTATTGCTAGTATCTAAAGAAGGAAAAGGAAATTACAATATTTTGCTTATTATTTTTATTTAAATAAACAACACACCTATACACAATTCATTACACTGACTTTAGGTCAGCAGTTTATCATGTATTTGATTGTAGGTCTTTTAACTTTTTGTAAATTATTTCATTTTCAAATTACCTTTCTGATTTTCTCTCATTACTATTACTTAATTAAAAACAAATCATTTGTTTACTAATAAAAGAAGGCACACAACCATTTTTCTTAATTAAAACACTTCTGTTCAGTTGTGTTTGTAGAGTCAGAGATTTTCAGATTTTTCCATAGTAAAGGCCAATATTTCTCTCTGGTTTTGCATTTAACATTTTGGCAGGCAAGTAGATTCCTACATTTTATGATCCATGATTCACTATTGTACTCAATTGATTTGGGGTCCAAATTTTTCCAGCGGTTACTGTAAAGATTTTCTTTATGTTACATCAACTGTCCTTCTAACCCATTCGTTCATTTATTTGAAGCTTTCTTTTTTCTGGCATAACATTGTCCTGAATTTTCTTGATTTGGTCATCATTTTAAAATCATACTGTGTTCTTTTAAATAAGTAACTGTGGTATTGAAAACAAAGTTTTTAATGTGAAGTATTTTCATTACTGCTTGGGTGTCAATACCTCTACATTTTTTTGGTGAAGAGTCATAAAGAAATCTGCCTATAAACATACATATATACATATTTACTAACAATATTTATACGCATGTTTACAAATGCATGTACAGCACATATTTCCATTGTGGTCTTTTTAGAGGTATTTCAGTACAATGAACATTTTTCTATAACAGTGTTCTACTCCGTACACACAATTTAAGAGACACTGCTGTCAATCGTAAGATATCAACTGTGTCACAGTTTATAGTAATATAAATAGAATTACATTTTAAGAAAGTCATGGGGGAAAACATCAAGAAATATAACAAAACATGTACACCGATGCCCAACTCTTAATCATAAATCAGCCTTTTAAAGAATAATAATAAAACACCAGAAATATTTAAAGAGTGCTCCTTTCTGAGCTACAATATGTTGTTCTTCAAATGAGAAAGAGAAAAGACGGGAGCCAAACACGGGAACTAGTGATTTAGTTACGATGTGTGTGAAATAGTCAGGACTTAGGATTTTAAGACAGATTTTTAAGAGCTGGGTTTTGTTCTCCCAAGACAAATAAAATCTAGGAACCCTGGAGACTCCCATGTGTGTACAATAACGGAAGAGCAAATGATTGGCTTCTGCTCGATTGTCTCACAAAATGGGTTGGAAAGAAATAATCCAATTGCATTGAGGTTTCAGTCAGTTGATTTTTTTTTTAAATGAACTCGCATTTCACCAGATCCCTTAGGTGTTAGGTGACAACTCTGCAGAAAAAACGAAGTATTAAAAGTCAGTGCTACACATATCCTGGGATTGTAAGCGTGGCTTGAAACGTTAGGAATCACTCCTCTTGTCCAGAGTAGAGCATCTGAGAACTGGGAAAAACAAACTGCGAAGTTTTTCGAACAGGACAGAGGTTGGGCAGAGAAATGAGAGGGGCGGTGCATAGCCATAGATCACCCATTGAAAGCAATCAGTGAAACCATTGCGTTTATAGGAAGCCAAATGAATCATTGAGGCTTGGGAACCAAGAAGATGAGATATGCCAAAATCATAGCCATTTCACACAGGTATCATAAAAATTATACTATAGCGTTAGATACAGTTCAAGATGGTGTGGTGAACCCCTGAGAATGAAATGAGTCTATTCTTCTATATGATCTTAAGTGCTGCTACTGGGGTCATATGGTTTCCTGTGAAAGTTCTCAAAATACTCTCTAGATTCTCTAATAATAGAAGTGGTCATGTCAACAGTTTCTGCACAAAGCTTGCTACACAGGAATCGGTTTAGAAAGTTGTATCACAGGAAAGACCTCAGGTAAAACTACCAATCCTACCATTAGTGAATAATGTTTAAAGTGTATCATGTCACATAGTCATTATTGATCAGAGAATACAAGTGATTAGTTAACACAAGTGATCGCTGATACCTTTAGAAGCCTGGCGAGAATAAGGTTGGAATATGTATCTACGAGTGCATGTGAGCCTGTGTGCTTTGTAATTGATAGTCATGTATCTTAAATGCTGTTGATTATGGAATATCAGGTCACTACTACCCTCATTTGGACCTAGTTGCCATGGATAGTGCCAGCCCCAATCGTTTATTCATTTGTTGTATTGGTCTATGTTGCTGATGGTTATTGAACACTTCTCAGGAAAAACATTGGTATAGACTTTCAGAAGCATTCCAAGAAGATATAATAAACACCAAAAATGCCAGAGACCATTCAGAACGCCTGTTTCGGTGCTTGGCCCGCTGATAGACAATGGAGAGCATTTGCCTTGCTCTGGTTATGTCTCAATACTAAGTTGTCTCTTGTCTTAAAATATAATTGATGGTTTTCTAACATGGGAAGAATATAACTGATAATCTCATTAATTAAAATTTAAACATCACAGCCCTATATATTTGAGTATACTTGTATATCAAAGATTATAACCAATTAAACATAGTTTTCAATAAAATTCCAAAACTCTGATTGAGATTAAAACACTACCTTTAAGATGTTTTTTTTTTAAATATCACTTTCCCTAGTGTCAAGACACTGAGATCCAGTTAATTTTAAAATGCTTATTAGTCATAAAAGTGCTATAAATTCAGATTCAAAAATTTCATAGTAATTTTCCTTTTAAACTATAGCCCTATTTATATATGTGGATAATACATTGTTTCTTGTGAAGTATAGACGTATATTTATATATACATGAGTGAGAATACATATAAAGAATTTTGTTTATATTAAGATGCTTATTTAGAAAAGATGTTGAAATGCAATTATTGTGGTATAACATGTGTGATATGTGCGTATGAGCTGCAAAGAAGAGAAAAACTAAAAGGGATACTCACAGATGTTCCAAAACCAGTATTAGATGTGAAATCAATACAGTTAACAGATTCAGCCTTCCATTTCATTACATTTTTAGTATGTCAGTCAAGAAACTTAATGGTTTTAACTGCTCATCATTTCCAAGATGTGTTTAATAGCCTCTACTGATCCCCTCGGACAATAATTTAGTGGCAAACTGCATCTAATTTCTCTCCATCTCAATTCGAGTTACCTATTTCTTCAACTAATGAAGTGACTTCACGAAAGAGGAATAATCCATGCAAGTAACTCATCAATCAATGTCAGTCTAACCAACTACAATTTAAATTTTCAATATTGCATTTCAGTAGAAATTTTTTGTAACACCTGTGTCTAAGGACATGTTAAATAGTTACTGTGCAGTAAATGAAATCTATAAGATGTGACTGCTTGCCTTGAGAACAGAAATCTGTGATTATATATGGATATGTGTTTTATAAGATAACAGAGCATTTTATAAGACCTTGTTGTATATTAACCTTGAACTGACATATTAGTCAAATCTTTAATAAAAACAATCACATGTAATACCATCAATTTGAGGATAGGATGTGCGGCAGAGGAAAGTATTGAGGGGAGAAAGGAAAGGGGGAGGAAAGAAGTAGGAAAGAGAAAGAAGAAAAGAGAAATGGAGCCATGGTTTAACAAACTACAAAAAAGTGATTATAGATGGCAGGATGACAGTCAGAGAGTATGCTGCTCTTGTCCCTTATCTGACTTTGTTGAGCATCTTGAAGTGACTCTGCTCCTACATGCAGTGTATCAAAACTGGAAGTTTATATTTGAAGGTGTGTGACCATAGTTTCTGTCATCTGGGTTCATGATTCTGTCAACGGTAATAACTAATGTGTTAGGACACCAAGGGCTGATTTACATTCTAAAAAATCAGTGATTCGGTGCCTTAAAATCCGAACTACTGATTGCTAATTATGTTAGGATGTGAAAATGATGATGGCTTCCCATAGAGACACCTATAACGTTTACTTATTATTACTATTATTGTGAGTGTTTGCTATCATGTATGTAGGTGCACCATACATATGAGGGCCTGCTACCCTTAGACATCAGAAGAAAGCATTTGATCTCCTGAGCCGCGGAGTTACAGGAGTTTCTGGGCTACCATGTAGGAGCTATGTAGGGAACCTGCGTCCTCCACAAGAGCAGTGGCTGCTCTCAACAGCTGAGCCATTACTTCAGACCCACATTAAACTTTCAATCAGAGACTAGTGTTTATAAATTTGCTATGATTTTTTATAATAGATTCTTTTCACATTTTCAGTTATGAGCGTTTTGGTTCATCTGGTTAAATCCAGTAGTATTTTAAGTTTTGTATTATGTTCTTGAGCAAGAAGTAAGTCATAGAACATATGGACAGTTACTCCCAGATATTTATTTTCCTTTCCCTTGTATCTCTGTGCTTTTCTGGCTACAATGTGCTTTCCTGAATTCCCAAAGCTGTTATCATTATTATTATTATTATTATTATTATTATCATCATCATCATCATTATCATCATTATCATCATCATCATTTTAGCCTGAATGTTCTAGCATCTTGAAAGTTTCAATAATCTACCCCAAACAAGAATATGATCTAAGAGTTCCAAAGAAATGCTTTAGGACGATAAAGACATGCCACAGACTAAGAATGCTGAATGAGCTGATATTTTTCAGCCATTACACTGATGGTTCACAGCAGGAAATCTGAAATGGAGACAAATGTTAGTGTCAGTGAATATGCAGTTGAGCATCTGAATATTTAGAGATTTTTCTTTAAAATGACTGAAAAGTACAATGAGCTCTAATGTTCCTAAATTGTCAACTTAACCGCTATTACTTTTAAAGGACAAAAGAAAAGCTTGATTTTGAAAAAAAATAAAAAGGCATTATATGTGTTGTCATTCAAGTAATGACCTATAAGTCATATACCCTCAAGTGGGGACAAAAATTTGAAGATGATTCTCTTTATCTGCTTAATAATTCACATGTGATCTGGGCTGAGCTTTAAAGATGATAACAGGAATGTATGCAGTCATCTGCAGTGATCTGAATGGATTTTGCCGACAAAGCTCCTGCCCTGTAAGGAGAAATTTGTACTCCAATGGCTTCCTGAAAGAATGTTTTACATGCAAGTCATTTCTAAAGCTACTCACCGTTATTGATAATAAAGTACATACTCTGATTGCCTTTTGGTTCTTTAATCCTGTAGTTAACAGCTCCAGTGATATTTATATGAAATCTGTTTCTATTCTGTATGAGTAAAGCAACATCAAAAAGCCTACTGGCGATGTAATTATCACTATAATGAATCTTGACGAAACTATACACAATTAGGTGATTTGATGGTAATTTGGCATGGAGGAAGCAAAAAAAATGTTGGATAGATTTTTAGAAAGATACCACAGGAGTGTTAAAGGTTTTGCTTGAGATAGACAATTATTATCCCTTCGTTTTGTTTCTAGTTTCAATAGGCACCTTTCTGTTAATATGGGATGCACTCAACAGTGTCATTGTGTATGCAAGTATTCATAAACAATATACAGATACAGCTGTATAAAATAAACATAATCTGTGACATGTCTACCATAACTTATGTATTACTTGAGGATATGCAAGTATATGTGGTTATCTGTTACATATAGTTGAATATAAACAACCCTAATGAGTTACAGGAAAGTTGAAGTAGTCTAATAATTATATTGATTAAAAGGAGTGATCTCAGGATAAGATACTGCTTGGAAGATCCTTGAATGTTTTCACTAAGACCACAAACTGCTAACATAACCTCAAGAAGCATATGAATTGTATTGAATTTCAATTTTTAGAACAATGCCAAGAAATGAAAAGTGTAGTGGAGATTCTTAAGTCTGTGTTGGAGTTCTCAAACATGATTTTTTTACTTAACAATTGTCTTTAGTTATTTTTTGATATGAATATTTTGTGTACATGTGTGTACACCATGGGCATACCCAGTGCCCAGTGAAATTAGAAGAGGGTATTGGATTCCCTGATACTGGAGTGAGAGAAGATTTACGCCACCTGGTGAATAAAAGGAATGGAACCCAAGTACTCTGAAAGAGCAGCCAGTGCTCTTAACCACTGAGGCACCTCTCCAGTCTCCGAGATTGCAACTCATTTACACTGAGTATAGAGAAGTTAATTGTTTTTGTGATGTAGAAAAATGAAGCCCCAACAATAAAAATTGAGAACTTAAACTAAGTTTCACATAAATTGTTTGTTTTAACAAGTCTCATGTGACATTTATATGTCAGTGGCTTCTTGAGGTTATACAAACTTGATGATGCTGACCTTAATGTGTCACCCCAGATAAGATGGTCTATTTATTTAGCTATAAAGGCCAGCTGACTTTGAAGTTTAAGTGTACTTCATGTTTTGATTTTCTGTGCTTTCTGAAGAATATTTTATGGTATTTTCAAGAAAGATATCAAAACACGGTAAACAGGCACAAAATACTTAAGAGATTTAAAAGAAGCCCTTATCATAGATATGAGGAAGGATGGTTAAGCATATAGCAGTTCTAGAATTCAGGCAAGCAATTAATGTGAAGTTGTCAGAGATGAGAAAGTAGACTCTTTGCCAAAACCTATTGCTGAAAATGGTTAAACATTTAAAATTTTCTTTGGTGGAAAAATACAGTGCTTAAGGAAGACAGAAGAATTTGATGAATCAGGAAATATTAATATGAAAAGATTTGATGGGTAATGTATGGCAGTGACCTTTCTAGAACAAGCTGGTAAGGGGGACAGCTGGCACAGCCTCAGACAAAGACTTCATATGATGACAATTTCAAATAAAATGAGCAATTAAAATGGGAACTAAATGATAACAGAGGCTCATCACACGGTGAGGCCACAAGATACTTTTTTTTAAAAGGTTTTATTTATTTAATTATGTATACAACATTCTGCCTCCATGTATGCCTGCATGCCAGTAGAGGACGCCAGATCTCAATACAGATGGTTGTGAGCCACCATGTGGTTGCTGGGAATTGAACTTAGGACCTCTGAAAGAGCAGCCAGTGCTCCTAACCATTGAGCCACCTCTCCAGCCCCACAAGATACTTTTCCATAATGTATGAGACTGCCATTAAATTGCCTCTTTGTTTGGTTGCATGCCATAAACAACTAAAATTTTGTTCCACCAATTTTAGAAAAATAATGAGGTATCTATCACTCATGACACTCAAAGTCCAGCAACTTTTTTTTTCAAAACAATTGTCTACAATTCAGTTTGAATCAAATATTATAGCACTTGGAATGCTGAGGCAGGAGGGTTATGAGGTCAAACCTACCCTTGGGCCTAACCGCTAAAAAAAAAAAAAAAAAAAATCAAATATGAAAAAAACTTCACAAAAATGTATTTTCAAAATAATTTTCTGAAAAACTGAAGAACTTGAGTCATTTCAAATAGAAATCATGCAGAGTGAACACTGACACTTGGTTAACTGCCAAAGAGCCAAAGTGTCAGGAGCCAAACACCTGAATCCTAAAGTGAAATCCTTTTTGCTATTTAATAACAGTGTATCATGGAGCCAAGGCACACATATACTTATACTATGAACATGACTTTTATCAGGGTTGAATATAAATATTTAAATGCAAATAATCATATAAAAGCTGTTACATAGAAAAAAAACATCTAAGCAGCTAGTAGATAATGTCACTGCTACCAGAAACAGAGTTCTTTGTTCATTTCCAAATTTCTGTTACCTTCCTAGACAATTAGGGAAAAATATACTCTTCTTCCTAGTTCCAGGACTGTACGACGAATTTGAATAAATGTCATATATAAAGGGAAATCAGTTCTGTACTTAAGAAATGTCTACCAGGACATTGAAGAAATCTTTATCAGAACTCTGTTTATAAATCTCACCTGGCAAAGACACACCCTTGTAAAAGAGCAGAAGTTTGTCTACAAATAAAAATTGAGACTTGCCACCTTCTTGTATACACCCACATAGAATTTCTTTCACTGTTTTATTTCTATAATAGGCAGAGGCCAAGTTATTGTTCCATTCCTATAGACACACCACAGGTAGAATTTTCAGGAAGCCTATTTCCTGGCTTCTGCTTGCTTCACACTGATTTGAGACTTACATATCCTTCAGGTTCATCTTTCTGCACACAAAATCTCTGCTCTCTATTAATAGATAAGTACCAGAGAAAGCAGGTGTCTTCAGCTCATGCCCAACCCAGAGTGTTTCCCATGGCGATAATGTAGCTAAGTCCCTGCTGCCTTTTTCGAAGTTGGCTTGTACTGTGGGCAGTGGGAGGAATCGATACCTGATATTTGTAGGTTTAATAGAGCTATAAAGGACATGTATAGATTTCTCTTATAAAAGAACCCCATTACCATTTGTTAGAAGAGAAGGAAACAACAATCTTTTTCAGACAGCTAAGAGAGCAGATTTTTCTACATGACAGCAAAAAGATCCTACCTTGAAAGATACAATCTCTTTGGGGAAGCAATTTATTGTTTCTCTGTTTCAGGCCTTTAAATGCTAAGCAACTGCCTAGGGTAAACTGGTCGGTTTTGGAAGTAGTATAAATTAAGAGAAAAAAATTAGAAATCTGTTCTCTTAACATAAGTTTCACAGAAGTCAGAGGTCCAGGTAACCCTGATGCCGCAAATGCCAGAAGGTCCCATCCAATTAATATTTGATAACAAAGACTAGTAGAAGTATGTATACCCTCAGGAGTCGGGGAGCCTAGGTCCAATTCTATAAACGTCTCTCAGACTATATGGACAAAGCCAAAACTTTTAAGGACTTTGAATTTGAATTACCTTATTTTATATGATTAAGTTCATATAGGTCCTACTTTGCTGTAAATATTAATAATGATTTATTCATAGTTCATAACAAAAATAAATTTTTTTCTAAATATTAACCAATTTGTATAATATGCCTTGGACTATGATTAATGGTTGGGAACACAGGAAAATATTTCTAAAACAATAACAATACAAGGAGGCAAGAGGAAGCACAAAGAATCAAGAACAAGAGTCCAAAATGGGTGGGGTGTTAAAATTGCTGGAGGGTAAACATATGAGGTCTTAAAAGCCTGTGTCTTTTCTCTCCTTTAAGACTCATGAAGAATTTTTGGCATCCTGTACTCAGCCTACAATACAGAGTAAATTTAAGGGGAGATAAATGTGGGTATTGGAAGCATAGTTGTTAATTATTCCAGAATCCAAAAAGAAAGAGATTGCCTAGAGTAATGTTTGTGGTGATGAAGAGACAGAAAGATTTAGGAGTATCATAAAGTCCTTCAGTTGACAGGACAGGGAAGGTTAGGGAGACTGCAACAAGGCTGTCTATGGGACTGACCTACATAGCTGCGCCTTGGGTGCTGGTCTCTGACACAAGAAGCACTGAGACGCAGAGAACTGGGCTGGGCTAGTGTGTGTGCACAGCTGTGTAGGGTGGATGAGTGACTCTGGGGGCTTTAGTCCCTTACTGTATTCCCAGTGCGTCACTATATTCTTAGCAGGCTTCTGCCCACTAACTATGGTCCTAGACTAGAATTTCTCTCCATCTTTCTTTTTCCTTTATTTTCTTGTGTCTCAGGTTGTTAATTTCTCACTATATATCTATTAATAGAATAACCCAAGATACCTAAGTGTCTTTATTTATTTATTTAAATTTTTATTATGATATTTTAAATACAATCTATGCTCATTTTATATAGCTATATACTGTATAGCAATATAATCTATATATAGCTATATACTGTATATATATATATATATATATATATATATATATATATATACTATTAAGCTGTAGTTCCCACTCCTCTCCTCCCCTTCCTCACCTCCCCCACCCCATCCACTCCTCTGAAAGGGAATGGCTTCCCATGGGGAGTCAATAAAGTCTGATACTTCACTTCGAGGCAAGATAAGAAAATCCCTAGAAATGGGCACCTGATGTTCCTGAAAAGCAATGGCTATTTCTGATGATTTTCTTATTTATTTTCTTTTCTATTTCTGCCTAACTTAGGTCTTGCAAACCTAGACTTTCATTTTAAGGCATTCAAAATAATTACCCTAAACGACAGATGAGATTGTCCCACAACACTCTTCCCGAGAAATGGATGTGTGCATTGATATTTTTCTCTTACTCACTTGGTGCTTGGAAAGGAGAGGAGAGATTTAAAAAATCATCCCTAGCAGCAGCAACAATAAACATTTCGGCTACAATGAACCTGAAGAGACATCTGACCTTGAAGATCCTATAATTAATATTCACTCTGTGGTTCCACTGACATTTATCTCGCAGGAGCACCTTTAATACCCTTACACATACACACGTCCCAGAGAAAGACTGATAATCACAGGGTGGAAAACCTGGCTTGTCCCATATCACCAGGAAGCATCTCAAAGGCTCTCGGTCTGTTGACTGAACCACCCTGAGGATTAAGTTTATTTTATTTTCAGTATTCAAAAGATAAGAAGTTTATTAACCACTTGGAAGATTCAGGCTTGTTCAGAGATAGCAGTAGCAGGACAGACTTGGGCAGTAAATCACAGGTGCAGAAGAGAAAAACCTAACCCAGTGACACCCAGCTACCCACCAGCTGCTCATGCAAACAGCTCTCCCTTGCCCTCAGCCAGTGCCTTTGCTTATATCCCCATTTATGATCAAAGTATTACATCAATTGGAAGGACATGACTTAATTTGCATTCAAAGGACACTAATCGTCTTACATAAATGTGGACTGAAGTAAGGAAAGTTCTGGCAATAACTGAATGTCAGATAAGTATTTCAGAAATTATTTTTGGGAGAAGGGTTAGGTTCAAACCTTAGATCTCAACAACTTTGAAGCTCAATTTAATGTAAGACTGTCAACCTTCCAAACTTCTTCTTAGCCTCAATAGTCACATGGATACACATGTGCGCTGTCTCCACGTAAACAAGCAAACAAACAAGAAGAACATCTGATTCATAAATGCTCATAGGTAGCCTAAATAGTCTGGCAAGCTTGTTGAAAGGTGTGTGTGTGTGTGTGACATAATTAAAGTTAATTTTAATACTATATATTTCACTTAGATATAGCATACTATTTCAACTTGATAAAAAAAAACTAGTAGTCTATCTTATACTTTCATGTTATATTTTAGCATAAAATCTGTGTTTTATAATTACAGCAATCTTTTATTGTGGAAAGCCAACATCCAATTAATCAGCCACCACTGTGATGAGAGGCCATCATTCTGAATGGGCAATGCAGATACAGGCAACTCTAGAGAACCAAAACTTTGTGATGGGAATGGGGAAAGCAGTTAAATCAGTTCAAAGAGAAAGGGAAAATTTACTATAAGAAAAATAAAGTCATAGAGCAATACCTATTCCAAGTTAATGGTTAATTAAGCTTTTAAATTTAAATACCAAAACATTGAGTGATCTGTCAAAAGCATTACACTGTAGTTAAATATTATGTGCTGGCCTACATCAAACTACTAGAATTAAAAAACAAACATTTATGGTAAGCCTAAGGTTATTTTTAAAATACAGATTGATTGAACCCCTGGAAAAATATAATACTGATTTTATTTCATGGCAGAATGCTTATAAATTTAGTTAAAGGAAAACCTTATGGTTAAGATGAAACAATATCTGTTCAATATCCTCCTCTAATATAAGTTAGCATGTCTCACCCAGGCTGTTATAACCCAATAATATTTCAATAATGTTTCAGGCTTAAAAACATGTTATAGTTACAGATATGATTTCTGTACCAACTTTTGTCAGTGGTGAGCTGATAACTATTTCACTTTTCCTTTTCTTTAAAATTGTTACATTTGAACTTACTTTCATAAACACAGCTTTGTGCTATGAATATTAAATTACATTCGATCTTTCTAACAAATTTTGTTAGTTCTCCTCAAATCTATGTGATCTTGCAACTGTAGATTGCACCCATCTTTGGAAAAGGATCTTTGCAGATACGATTAGTGTAACTAATTTGAGCCCGAAATCCAGCATGAGTACTTTCATTGTTAAAAGAAGGAAAATACACAGAGACTCAGAATCAGGAAAAATGTGATAGGATGCTCCTTAACAGCCTGGAGACAGTAGCCAAGAAATATTGTTCCTTGTCAGAATGCACCTGCAGCCAAGAAAAAGTTAGTGAAGACTATTCCCCCAGAAACTAGAGATGGAGTGTGTCCCTACTGACACTTGGGTTCCATACTGACAGGATCAGGATAGTGAGAAACCATTTTTCTATTATTTTAAACCACACTGTAAGTAATGTTTTCTTAGATAGGTGAGTTAGTATGATCCCATAAGAATAAACCAAATGTTGGGTGATGGTGACATGCTTTTATTTCCAGCACTTGGGAGGCAGAGGAAGGAGGATCTCAAATAAGCAAACAAGGATCAGAACGGGAAAGTCAACTGAGAGTCCAGCCTGGAACCCAGCCTGGAATCCAGGCCTTTTGTTTATAATCTTGTTCTAGTTACAGGAAGAAGAAGGGTATTTATGCCTAGTCTGCTACTTAGCACAGAAGACTGTGAGTTTAGAATCTAAACACAACACTGAAGAGTCCACCAGCTTATTGATGCATCTGTGTCCGACTTTAAGCTCTACAGATTCTAAGTTTGTCCTTTGTGAAGGTCAATGCTTACAAGCTACAATTTCAAAATCCCTTATAGATTTAGCAGGATAAATTTAATTTATTGGGTAAACTTTTAGGCATCTGGGTGTCCTGAATTCACAGTTCCTCTTCTCCCAGCCTGGTCTAACATTTGGAAAGGGCTCAAAGGATAGAGTTCTTGGAAGTCAGCAGTCAAATGTTTCTTTAATTCTGTAGCCCTCACTTGGTCGTAAACCAGACTCCTGCATATGTGATTCTAATGCACTGTTACAACACTCAGTTCGAACCTATGGATCATTATGATTGGCATCCCATTAGGATTCTTCCTTCAGTTTAATGAACACAGGCAAAGTACACATCAGCAAGCCGGTTGGCTCTCAGCGAACACTTAGCTTGGCATTGAGCTGACACTTTTGGATGGAATCCTTGTAAACTCTTGGCACCTGGAAAACTGGGCTGCAGATCTGAAACCTGCTTTTGAGTCAGTTTTTTTTTTTTTTTTTTTCTGATATCAGTCACATCAAATTACACTTTACGGAACTGACTGCAAGGTTTGTGAAAACTAGGGTTTTGTACTGCTGGCAAGCGTTTGAACACATGTTCTCAACAATTTGCAAGCAACTGCAGCACATCCATGAGGGATATGGGTGTGTATAGATGTTTCAGTAAGCCATGATATAAAATGGTCTTCATGTTTTCCAAATATTGCCTACCTTTGAACCAATATAAAAGCTAAACGTTACATTTCACTGACCATTAGCCAGGCTATATGTGGCATTTTACGTCTTCTCATAGTCGAAGTAATAAGTAATTTCTTTGAGTTCACAGTCTGAATGAACACATATATCTGCACACATTTCACCTACCAAGTTAAAAGTATCTAAATTTGATCTCTGTGAGTTCGAGACCAGCCTGGTCTACAAGAGCTAGTTCCAGGACAGGCTCCAAAGCCACAGAGAAACCCTGTCTCGAAAAACCAAAAAAAAAAAAAAAAAAAAAAGTATCCAAATTTGAAACTCATATACCTCTTCTCTAGACACCTTCCAAACTGTCGTTTCCCCTCAGTTTTTAAATTCTAACATTGCATCTATGTTTTGAAGATCAAGATCTGCAAGTAAGCCCTATTTCTATCTTTTATCCCATCAAACATCCAGCCACATGTCTTCTTCCTGTCCCACAAAGGAATCTTCAGTCCTGTGAACAATCCACTTCCACTGCTGCCATAAACTAAATTATCTCCAAGATCCCGTTTTGTATCAAGCCATAGCCCCTGTCTGGATGATTTTCCCATGGGAGTTAAAACGAGATTCCGAAGATCTCCAAGTAGAACCTACCACCTCCCAACCCCCTCGGCCATGCCCTCTCTTCACCTGGCACAGCCCACAGAGTTTTAATTTTTTTCTCCCCAGGATACTGGCAAGTATTATTTGCTATGTCCAAGATACTATCCCAACTAGAGTTTTGCCAGCACCACTCTAGATTCACCAAGGCATTTTTCAAATCATCCTGTATCCAGAGATATTTTAGTTTCTCAGATTATCTATATCTTTCTAATTCTGTGTGTCTTAAAGCAGTCTTGCCATTCCTTATGCAATTTTAAAATTGCCTTTGTTGTCCCTCTCCATCACTTTAATTCAGACTTTACAAGGATAAGTACTTTGTTGTTAAAGAACTGCCAAATTACTGGAGCCAAGACATAGAGTGGAGCTCATTAGACATTCAAAGTGATTACTTGCTGTATGTAGGTAATCATGTACGTATGAATGTATGTGTGCATGAATAGATGATAGGCTAAGGTTCCAACTAACTTATAGAGTGAAAAAAAGGACTTATGCAGGCTGAAAGATATAGCCCTGATGAGTTTGTCAGAAGCAGAACTTCATGTTTCAAACTATGTACTGAAGATCTAAAGAAGAAATAAAGCAGCTCAAAGAAGTAGGAAAAGATTTCATATTAACATGATCATATGAAAAATAGAATCAGTTGATGGGATAATAGAAAATTACAACAGTAACAACACCGAGAGCTGATGATTCTATGGAAGCAGAACAAATATTTCAGTCATCACAGCTGTCACGTGAAGGTGTACTGAGGCATTCCCATTCAAAGCTTTCTTATACTCCTTAACATATAGCTGCAAGATTAATAATATCTTCAGTTTACTTTTGAAGGAGCTGACTTACGAAATCTAACCTGCCTCAGTTACAGGATCAAGCCAGAATTTAAGTCTTGACTTGTGACTCATTTATAAACATTTTTCACTTTTTCCAATCACGACTCCTTTGGCACAGATTACAGATTACAGATTTAAATATGGTGACCCTGCATGGTTTCTGCATTGACAGTGGGCTCAGAGTTATACAGCCCAACTTCAAATTGTGAAATCAAAAAAATTATATATATATATATATATATATATATACTTTCTGGGAACTAATGGCAACATTATACCTTTCGTTTTAACACTCATGACTATCAGGAGTAATTGTCATCACCTTTAAATCTTAAAATCTTTCAATTTCAAACCAGGGCAATTCCCCTGGCTGTAAAATGTTCTGTGATCACAATCGGTGTCCCCAGCCTAACTGATTATACTTTTTTTGATCCCTAGCAAGGAAGATTGTGCTAAAAGGGAAAAAGTTTCCATGGACTGGAAATCACTTGTGCCTATGTCTGTCTCTGCTTGACATCGCCCTCCATCATAGATACAGTAATAAAATGCAAGAGTTTTAAACTTAAAAAACAATTATTCATCACATTATTGACTTAGGAGAGAAATATTTACAATCCATCACTTCAATAGACATCATAAT
This sequence comes from Arvicola amphibius, assembly GCF_903992535.2. NCBI lineage: Eukaryota > Metazoa > Chordata > Mammalia > Rodentia > Cricetidae > Arvicola > Arvicola amphibius. Next base: position 145,261,635 of record NC_052051.1, read on the forward strand.
AGAACCCAAATTTAAAACCAGTCATAGAGAAGCAATTTAAAAGCAAGTTCTATTTAATTTTGATTGCCTCCTATATCTGTTAAGTCATGATTTGAAGCATAATTAATAAAATCTCAGATAGAGAAATTGGGGTTCAACCTGAAGATCCTAAAAGCAAAACAGCCAGCCACTGGCTCTTACCTAGGCCTCAGTTTGAAATAGCGATCCTACCTCATAGAATCTCAAAAGGAGACTGTGTCTGAGAGCTGTCTTGTCAATTTTATATTTTTCTGTAGGCCTGGGATCACATGTTTGCACCACTGGGATTAAAGGCATGCACCACTTGATTTGTATAGCAACTAGGGTGGCTACTGGGATTAATTGTGTGTTACCATAATCTGGTCTGTAAGGCTGACCAATGGGACTGTTTGACTCTCAGATCATCAGGCAGTCTGTATTTATTGAAATGCATTTGCAATGCCTCTACAATGATTTATCTCAGTTCCAGCCCCCCTCTTCTTTTTTTCTACTTTCTGTTATTCCTTTTTTTCTCCCTTTCTTTCCCTGACAAAATTCAGCTAAAGCAACAATAAACAGGATTAAAAGAACTCCCATATGATAGGAGATAATCTTGCCACCACCTACACATCTACGCATCATTAATACAGAGGATTGTATACACCATCTGCATATAACTCAAAAAGGAGAGAATCACTATGCATTTCAGATTTCCCCTCTCCTGTAATCCTCTTGCATCATTCTTCTGAGTGCTGCAAATACAGGTATGTGCTAACATGTTTAGTCTTTGTTTTAAATATTGCAGAACAATTAATACTAAAACCTAAAGGGTTCTGTGCATAAAACTATTAATAATTTATACATTGATTTTGTGATTTTCCTGGAAAGCTAACTTCTTGTTGAAAATTATAAATCCCATCCCCACATATGATATGCAGAAATTTAATTTACAAATATGTTAATTATTGCACTAATATTATTGACAATTAAATCCTAATGGGATTCTTATTTCTCATGTTACTAAGAATGTTCAACCATAAGGGCTCACCTATTAAAAATATGTTTGGCATTGAGAGACCTTTTAATATGTTATCAATGTCTGTTGAATTCCAAAGAAGAACAATTAGCCTTCCTGTCCATATCTTGCTCTTGTTGTTGAGACTTGTGTCTGATCCACTATCAACTGACTAGACACCAACTTCGCCATCATACTTATTTCAAATATTCACTCTAATATCTTTGCAAATGAAACATGATTGTTGGAAACCAGATCAGGTGATCAAAGACATTATATGGACACAAAAACAATAAAATTGATTTACTAATTCACAAATCATGAAGAAATATAACATATTTTTCATATCCAGCACACACAGAGTACAAATCTTATTCTATTGGTATCTCTTAGTTAATTGAATATTTATAAAGTAAAAATGTAGTACTCCAATTAAGTAATATATTTTTTGATCATAAGACATAAATTTATTTAGTGTTACAAAGATTACAATACGCAATATTAGAGAATAAGCCTGTAAAATATTCTGAAATTTCAATGACTCATTAATGGGTGTGGGGGAGAATAAAGTATAATAAAGGATCATTGAATAGTAGTCACATTACTCCTAAACCATAACTGTCATGTTAGCCTTACCTACTGAGGTGATTACAGGTGAATGACCACTTGTTTTACAGTACAGGAGAGTTATTATCCTTTTTTATTTGATTCTCATCTTGACAGGATTAAAAGACTTTTGTGGAATATTTAACTATATCAAGATGTGTTACATTTGTTTATGCTGCAAAATATTACTTTAATTGTATAAAGGTGTGTTGCATTTGTTTATGCTGCATTTGTTTAACAATGTAAGGATGTGTGTTTAATTATGTAAAGATGTGTTACTGTTTCACCTTGCCTGCCTGAGGCACCCCGTTGGTCTGATAAAGAGCTGAATAGCCAATAGCTATGCAGGGGAGGAATAGGCAGGACTGGAATGAAGAGACAATAAAGAGGAGGAAAAATCTCGAATGAGAGAAGAGAAATGAAGAAAATAAGGGAGAACGGGAGAAATACGCCTAGCACCAGAAGCCAGGCAGCTACCACCCAGGCGTGGAAACAGCAGGAAACTTTTGTAAGACATACATATATACAAACATACATACATGCATGCATGCATACAGGAAGGAAGGAAGAAAAGAAGGAAGGTTAAAAAACCTGAGGCAAAAGGTAGATAAAGAAAAAGAAATTAGAAAAAGAGTTAAGGCTGAGCATTCATAATTAATTATAAGTTTCCATGTCATGATTTGCAAATTTGCAAGGTGGTTGGGTCCTCCCCCACAAAAAAAAAAAAAGCCTGGTACAGCGGATTTCTGACTAATGTGTGACTAAGAGATGTCAGAGAAGACTTAGAAGCTCTCCTATCATTACCTTTACCTTCTCAGCCTGTGAAAAGGTAAAATAAATAATACTTAATTTTATAGACTTAAAAAATGATAATGATAATTCCACAATTAAGGAATAGCCTCTAGGATGCATGCAATTATATTCACTGACATATTTTCTGTACCATACAAGTAGAACACTGCCATAATTAAAAAATAATACACAAAGGATAAGAATGTAACTACAGTTCTACACCTATGTTATGCATTTTTAAGTTGCTCAATATGAGATGTAACTTTCACCATCTCTTCATGTACAGAATATAGCAGACTTAACACTACTCACAATTCTTAAGTACAAAAGAGTTTGATAAATAATTGTGTCGTGGTTCAGGAAACAGGATTTGTACTGTAACTTGAGCCCTCGAGCCTGTATGTGGTCTATTTTAACATGCTTTATGATTAAATTGCCGTAAGAGCATTTTAAGGGACCCCACACACACACATAATAATTCAAAAATCTGCCACATGTGGTATGAAAAGATTAGACAAGTCTTAGTCAGGCAGGGACTTAAATCCTGCCTGATAATACTGTGGAGAAATTACACACTACAAAAGCTAGGTAGGAAGGGCAAAGGTTTAGCAAAAGGAAGATATAATCAGATGATACATGCCTTCACACAAAGCAGGTTTTTCGATTCTAGGCTATCACTTCATAAATTCTATCTTGGACTGTTGATCTCTCTAAATGATTACTGCAGAATGCATACACTTGTAGAAACAGTTGCTGGTGATTTATATTTCAGACATATTTGCATCAGGCTTATTCCTTGACAATACAATCTTTCTAATGGAGCTGATTTCTCAAATAAAATGAAAATCTGGACGTTAAATTTGTATAAAAGCTGTGCAGTGTCAGTATACAATTACTACATCACATTTGGGAAAAAAATCAGCCATAGAGGCAGCAACTAAATGCAAACCCAGATGAGATCCTGCTTTCAAAAGATAAAATGGTTCCGCTAAAGGAAAATATTGACAAAACTTCTCTTGTCTCTCTCAATTCTAGCCACATAATGAAACACATCTCTGTACTTCCTCTAAAAATACAGAGAGCAGGCTTATAAACAGTGGAGATAGGAGAAGACTGAATCTCTTGGGTACGCCATCTTCCTCACCATTTGGTGTGTTATTAAATAATGTTAGTGATGTTTTTATATTGCTAGAATGTCATTTACTGCAGCATCTATTAGCTATAATAATGCAATTTACTTATCGTAATGTCAATAATAAATGTAGCAAATGAGCTGCAGGGTAACGTATAAATGAGCTGAAGGGTGTAGTTTCATGTCTGCTATCTAAAGGATTTTCCATATGCACGTTCTGCTGATATAGGCTGAATCGTTCCTATCTACTGATCTACCCAGGAAGCGAAATGAACCAATGACAGCTCTTGGGAAACAGACTGAAGTCATAGTGCAGTTCACAACTGCAGCAAAAGTGGTCTTTAGTTCACACTAAGAAAGAACGGAGGGCATTTAAAATGAAATGCTGTGAATAAAGCCCCAAAAATGAAGAGAATCTTAAGGTCCTTATTGCCCTTAGAGAAGATATGCAAGAAATCTCCATTTTCATTGTTCTGAGAAAAAAAATCCTTTACTTGTTACCATATCACCAATTAGCATTATCTGTTTGGACACTTTGTTATTTAATTGCTTCATCATAGTGCGTGCTGGCTGTTAACTAAAATAGGTGTTTATAGAAGTCAAGGTTTAATTTGTTTGTTCCTTGCTTTTTGCAGAGCCACTTGAACCCTTGTCTAAGTCAGTTCTCAAATGCTATTCTGTTTCTTTCCAAATGGGCAGGAATAAATGATACAGAAGACTTGATATAAGTACTCTTGTAATGCAACATTTATCTGAAGTGGTATGTATAAAATAATTAAACATTAAAAAAGGAAATAACCTATAGTCATCTCTGTAAACATGTTCAAGAACAGACACACAGCTCTGCTTGTGTTCTTCCTAAAAATGTCCTGTAAGTATTTTTGGGGGGAAGGTTTTACTTTTACATAATGTGCTGTTTACTTTGAGATAGTTCCTAGATTTGTAAGGTTTGTTAATAAGTTGCCTGCATTGTTTCTTCTTCAGGCTTCAAATAGTCTGGGATACTATAAATACACAGTAGCTATTCACAAAATATAACTGTACATTTTATGCCACTCTTTGCATAGTCTACAATGTGGACACACAGAATTATGTATGTTAATTTCAAGTAATAATCACTTTAAAATGGCAGACCATGTGTCACAAGTAAGTGTTGCTGTTAGCAGTCATAGTCAAAAACGATTTCAAGCCATTGGTGTTTAGACAAAGTACAAGAGAAAACAAATAAGCAAACAACAACAAGAACAAAAACCAAAATCAAACAAAAACCAACTATTAAAGTAGGAAGCTTCAAAAGAATTTTATTGAGAAGAGAAAAAAAGTGGTCTGGTGCGGGGCAATTCTATATTCTGTTGATTATATTTTAAATAAACACTGATTGGCCAGTAGCCGGGCAGGAAGTATAGGTGGGAAGACCAGACAGGAAGTAGATGTGCAGCAGTGAGAACAGGAGTATTCTGGGAAGAAGGAAGCTCTTTCGGCAGTCCTGCCCAGATCATGGAAGAAGCAGGGTGTGACCTGCCCCGCTGAAAAAGGTACTGAGCCATGTGGCTAACATAGATAAGAATAATGGGTTAATATAAGTTATAAGAGTTAATAAGAAGCCTGGGGTAATGGGCCAATCAGTTTATAACCTAATGTAGACTCTGTGTGTTTTCTTTGGGGGCTTACTGGCTGTGGGAATTGGGCAGAACATAAACTCCAACAAGCTGGTCCTTATGTTACAGTGGTTATGTTGAGAAAGCCAGGCTGGCTTAAGCAGTTTTATCAGAAATGCGAAATGATTATGACCAGTTAGCCTTGAATAGTATATGAAAATAATTCTAGAAAATATTAGGATTGATATGACAAATAGATATGAAAAATTTAGATATCCAATAAAAGTATATTTTAAACAGAATCAGTCATGTTTATATTACAATATTATAGTAATTTACAAGAACTTTCTGTTTATCATGTTGAGGTATTTTTACACTTATAAAGTATGTTGCATATATATGTACTGGAAAAATTAGGATGTTAATATATTATGTACTTATGAGCATGTATATATTATACTGTTAAGTTCCAAAAGTGACAGAAATAATTATTAACTGTTACTTTTAATATTTGCATCAAATATGGTAGAACATCTTTCATCAAAATTAGGTTTGGTAAAGTGAATTTGTTTTATTTTTCTTTACTTACTTTGTGCAGTTTGAAAAACAATTTTAAACTATTATGCAGTCTGTAGTTGAACTCATGACCACCTCCCTGCCTCGGCTTTGTCCTAGGTGCTGGGATCATAGTTATGAACTGCCAACTCAATGATAGGTTATTTTCTTACATAATTAGATATATAGATATAGTAGATATTTAAGCTATAGCTAATATATATTATTATACATAATATATTATATAATATGCTTGATTCATGTTTTACTCAATTTTATTAATTAAAAATACTGAACATTCATAAAAGCAATCAATTATCTATATGTTAACTGTGGTGGTTTGAATGAAAATGGTCCCCATAGGCTCATATGTTTGAATGCTTGGTGGCCACTTAGCAGAATTGTTTGGGAAAGATTAGAAGGTGTGGTCTTGTTGCATGATAAGAAGCTTTGTTGGAGGAGGTGTGCCACTGGTGGTTGACTTTGGGGTTTCAAAGGCCCAGGTCAGGCCCAGAGTCTTGCTCTCTGCTTGCTGCTTATGGATAAGGATGCAAAAACTCTCAGTTAGTGCTCCAGTTCAATGACTGTCTGCTTTCCACCAAGATGATCATAGAAAGCCCTCTAGTACTGTAGAAATCCCCCAATTAAACGTTTCCCTTTATAAGAGTTGCTGTGGTAGGATGTCTCTTCACAGCACTAGAAGCCTAACTAAGACATGAACCTACAAAGAGTTAAGTCAGTGAAGAAACTGATGACTCAAACATGTTACCAGACAGTGTGATTCATAAACGGCTTATTTATTTATTTTGAAGCATAATCTTACTATGTAAAGGAAGGTATCCTCAAACACATGGTCCCACTGCATCGACCTTCCAAGATCACAAGTGTGTGCCTCCATATTAGTTTTAGTTAGCTACTTTAAATTTCTATTATGTTTGTTTATTTGTGCATCTATACATGTATGTATCTATGTAAAGGGGCATGCATACATCACAGTACAGGTGTGGATGGAGGTCGGGCATGTACTTATAAGAAGTTCTCTTTTACCATAATGTGAGTCCTGGGGTGGAACTTGAGTTATCAGGCTTAATGGTGAGCATCCTCTGCTGCTGAGGCATTTTCATGGGCCTTTGTCTAGTTATTTAAATCCCACAAACAACACAACATTCTTAGGAACAAATTCTGGGAATGATTCAAGCGCTATGAGTACATGACCAGAGAGATTGCGTGGCCTCTTGTTTAAAGGGACTCTTTAAGGACGTGAAGACAGCAGTTGACCTTAATTACTTTGCAATTTTCAATAAAGGGCCCCAAATTTTCATTTCACCCATTCTCCTAAGAGTTACCTAGCTGACTGATCCCCTCACGAAACTGAGAGCACTGTGCTTTTGAAGTTTCTATCTGCAATTTTGTTTTCATAAAGCAAATATTTATGTGAATATTAGGGCTTATTCATTTTTCCTTTGATGGATGATGATGCAAAATGCTCTCTGTAATAATCATGGGTAACAGGAAGAAGAACTGGGGATCTTTCCAATAGTCAATTATCTACCAGAATTCAGATGGCAAAATCGACGCTGTCTGGTCTTCATCACACTGTCGTCAAAGTCCATGGAAGTCAGTCAACTCAAGACTGGTTTTTCACCTTTACTAGTTTGAAATTTTTCCAATTTGTATGCACATGACTTACAAAAGCCTTACAAATTATTTTTAAGTTAAACAGAGGTTTTCAAAAACTAAAAGCAAACGTCTAATAGACAGTATTATTAACTGGAAAGGAGCTGGAATTCAGTACCTTATCATAAGTACTTATTCAGTGAATTTAACTTTTAGATTATAATGTTTTCACTAAATATAAGCAGACAAGCTGCTGATCAGTAATTCTTTTCCCCAAACTATCCTGAAAATATGTATGTAATGCATTAAAAAGTAGAGAAATTTTATCATTAAATATTGTTTTTAGAGTATTGTGCTTCTTTACTTTGTGATCCCCTAATTTAATTTAGCCAATAGGTTTAGAGTGGTGTTTAGCCAATAGAAGCAGTTGCCTATATTTCCAATGCTCCAGTTCATCTACTGGCAGCTTCTTGAGTATAGTTAATGCATATTTAATTTTTTAGTAACTTCTTGAGATTAAAAGTTCCATGCCATCAGTTTTTTTTTACTATTTGACTCCTTATAGAAAAATAACAAATATATGAAAAAATTAATGGAAGAGGATGAAGATAGAATAGTACTAGACAGGGTAGTAGTATTGGACTGCTTCTTAAAAGATAAATATGTAGGCTATGGGGATGACTTGGGCATTATCAGTTAAAACTTTCCCATTGTGTCTTGAGTAAGGTGGCTGTCTCATTAACATGTTAGTTTGCTTTCAAATGTGCTCAAGTTAAGTGTGTGGCTACAGCAATCTCCCTTCCATATTGGCAGCTCAAAAAGTTCTACGAGAGGATGCAAGGATATTGTAGATGAAGATAAATGCTTTTCAATTTGCCCTTCCAATGTCATACTCACACTCAGGCTGAGTGGCCACCTTGATGGGTTGAGAACTCTCCCCCGGTCCCCACTCGTTGTAGGCAACAACTCTGAAGGTGTACATGGCTGCTGGTTTCAAGTTCCCCACAGTAAGCTGAAGGGACCCAGGCTGGGTTGTGTTCAAAGCTCGCTCCCTAGGAAATCAAGTTGAAGAGAGATATTATCTTAAAATGAAAGCATTAGCCCAAACTTTGTTTGGTATAAAGGGGTAATGAGCAACCAAAAGGTTGCTAACTCGCTTAATGTTGACTCTGAGGAAAAGTTCAGGTATTCGGAGGTTTGTTAGGGAAAGAAATGATGGAAAGGGCCCACAAGAAGACACTGCAAGGTTTGAGAGCTCAAGTCATCATCACTCTCGTAAAACTTGCAAGCTAAAGTCCTGTTACCTGACATTTTAGAATTTTCTATTCAAAAGTCACGACAAGAAAGGAGCTAATAAAATGTCTGCAATCTAGATAGGAAGATATCTTTGGCAAGATGCAGCTGAAGATAGAAATTAAAGTTCAAATTATTCCACACATTGGTTGTTGTTAGTATTGTCTACAAATCCATTCATGCATTTTCTTTTCTTTCTTTCCTTGGGAAAGCAAAATGTAGATGAAAAGCATTTCTGTTTTTATATGGAAATCTGGCTCCTATTGTTACTTTATGTTCAGTTATAGGAAGAAATGACATGTCTTTTCATTTTCATTCATTTTCTCATTGCAAAAAGAAATAATACTTACGTCCCCTTGCCTTGTTCCTCAGACTACATCTACATGTGTCAATTTGTTCACTAATAGAGACCTTTATCCTGTTGGAAAAGAATGAATCTATAGACCAGGATGGGATTCATAGCCCACGATAAATGAGGACAAACTCTGTGAGTAGTGACAATGACATTCAGCAAGGAGAACTAGTAAAATATTTTTAAAGGATGATTCTAGAACTGCATGTGCTCACTGACACTTAGTACTTAATTGATTATACAGATTTAAGAAGAAAGTCTGAAACTATTGGACTGCATCATACATTTTATTGCTAGACAATGTTTTTATAACTTCTCTCAGGGATTTTATGTAGATGTTAATTTTGTCATTGGTTGAATATTGTCTTATTTTTGAGACAATTAAACTGACATCTATTTTTGTCTAATTGCACACTTAATTTTTCAGCTGTTTTCTTATGGCAAATCTTCTAAGGACATGAGTAGTTATTCCTAAGTTATCTGCATTCATAATAGGATCCAGTAGAGACCAGTCAGCTCAACCTTAGACCTAAAACTTTCTCTCTTTTCTACTGTCCCTTCTTCTATAGGATTAATTAAATGCCTAATTATGAACTGGGCAAATTGAAACAAGTAGACATTTCTGAAAGGAAGTACTAGTGATGAAATTTTTTTGAAAAATTTTCCAACTTCCCTGGACACCAGAGAAATGCAAATCAAAATTATAGCGTCATTGGTGCAAGTCACAATGACAATTATCTAAAAGACCAACATAATAAGGAATGAATAAGAGTAGAGCTAAGACACATGTAGTCATTAAAAAATATTCACAGATTTTAACATATAATTTAACTCTTCTATTTCCAAGGATATAATCAAAATAAAAAGACATCTGCACTCCCTTGTTTATTGTTTTACTCTGCAATATGCCTAAGATATGACCATCCTAGTTGTCCATCATGGATGGATGGTTAATCATAGGGTATATACACACAATTGAAATTATTCAGTCACAAAGGAAATTAGATATGGTCATTAGGAAAGTGGTTGGAACTGGAGATTGTGTTCAATGACATATAGAAAGATAAATAGCATATGCTGTGGAATAATCCTGTATTCTATGAATATGGATTAATCCTATTAGTTAATAAAGAAACTTATTGGCAAATAGCTGAGCAGAGTAAGGTTAGATAGGAAAGTCAGAATAGAAGAATGCTCAGAGAAAGAAGGGCAGGGTCTGGAGATGCCAAGGAAGCAAGACATGTAAAAAGTGAAGTACCAACCCAGGAGCCACATGGCAAAGCATAGATAAAATGTAGGTAGGCATATTCCATGCTTAGGAGGGAAGTAGTTCTGAGACATCTTGTTGGATGCTCTCCTGTGGAATTGCCTGTACAACTCTGCATGGATTGCCATTTTTATTTTCAGTGCAGACTTGCAATAGTTTGTTTTGGCAGTGATTTAATTTAAAAACTTAGATTTTGTTTTTTCAGCTTTAGTTTGTTTTAAGGTGGTATCTTACTTTGTAGGACAGGCTTTTCTGCAACTCAGTATGTCTGCCAGGGTGTCTTCAACTTGTGGCAATACTCCAGGATCTGCCTTGCTGATGGGCCTGCACTTAACATTTCATTTTATGTGTCTCTTTTCAAAAATGTGCTTACTATGTCAAAGTAAAACCACAATGAAATGTCATACAGACAATGTATATCAGTGCTGGACTAAATGTAGGAAGGTAACTTTTGGTTTTCTCATTTACCAGTTTCCCAGTTGCCCTGGGTGGTGAAATGGACACTCTACACCAACAGCCAGAAAGAATTAAATGACTGAATTTGTTAAGCTACCGAGGAAAGAGCATTGTAAGCAACATGGAATCTCTTATTAGTGATTGTTTTTGTCCTTATTTTACTACTATTGCAAAATAGCCACATTCTGTTCCATCCAGGAAAAGAGATTGCTACCACGCACTTGGAACTTTAGAGCTGAGTAGTTAGCATGTGGGGCAGCGAGGGATAAAGTGTAGAGACATTCTGTTTGTGCTCTAAGAAGAACCAAAGGATTGTGTGTATGGTCTGTATGATTAATATTATTCTGAAATTTAAATGGATACTTAGCTGATGGTCATAATGGTCATAACTAAAGCTTCTTCTCGTCATGAAGATGTTCTGGTAGTGAACATGGCGAGATCCCTAAGAAGATGGGATCTTGCTGACGGACACTGAGAGGAAAGAAGAGCCCAGTGCTACAGCCCTGCTCTCCCGTGACATCTGGGTTTCATCCTTGTGTCGGGGCTTTTGCTGCCAAGCTGACTTTCTGATTCCTTGTGGTCATAGTGGAGTGACATTATATTGCTAAAAGGATGCAAAGGCATTGTAGCAAAATGACATTTCCTGCCAAGTCCTTCCTCATAATTGTTTTAAGCTACAAATTGGAAACTGATTGTCAGGGGGGTTTTGTTAACATTTTCCTGGCGTGTATGGCTATGAATAAACTATGGGAAATTACTGTCCAACAGTAAGTGGAGACTAAGTTTGGAACGGCTGTCTGTGTTCTGCGGTCCTGACTAAGAGACCATTTTAAGGAGCGGGTCTCAGCCTGTCTGTATTGCAGTGGAAGGAACTAGTTTGCCATCTTCTCAATCTAGCCAGTGCTCCTCTGCGGAGAAGCAAATATACACAGGAGTCCTGAAGACGACAATGCTAGATGTGATGTCCTTGCCCCATCACTGTGTGGTGGTGGTCTCTTCCTCACTGTGCCTTCTGAAGGAACCTAGGTTCCACTGACCCCGAGTGAATGCTCTCCTGAGAACTGGAAACACGGAACTCCCAAATGCACACGGTTCAGGTGAGGCTGGGGCAGGAGATACACTTTCAGACAACAAGCCCTCCTCACTTCCCTCCTGTCTCAACTCAGAGGCTGCCTGTGGAGTCCATTTGGCTGAAGTTGAGGGGAAAAATAGCCTATCTCTTCTAGAATCCATCCGTCATAGATTGAGTCTTAGAAACACCTGAGAATGAGGAATGAAGCCTGATTCTTTTTTTTTTTCTCAGAAGCAGCAATAGATAGCATGCTCTCCTATTACCAAGGGGTGCAAGGAAATCGTCAGTGAGAACACTCTTTTCTTACCCAGGCAAAGCTGCCTTAGGCTTTACCTTCATAAGATTTCCTGGTAAGCTGCGTTTCAAAATCAACCACTTCGACGATCGGACAAAAACCCTGCTGCTTTACAAAAATACCACTATAACACGTAATTTTAAAACGGACTTTTTTTTGGGGGGGGGGAAGCCTTCTTTATTTTTGTATTTAATTTTGAGACTGTGTCTAACTATGTTGCCCGGACCAGCACTGGCACTGCACTCTTCCTGTCTTGACATCTTCGTACTTAAGATTTCAGGTGTGTACTACCACGGCCAGCTGGTGAGGAAGTGGTTGCTAAGGTAAAATGACAAGACTGGGAACACTGGAGAAGGTAATTAAGAAAGCTTGATGCATGGACAAGAGACAGATGAGCTAACCAGTGAACTGAAGAATGGGGCTCTGGGAGAAAGGAATCATCAAAGCTGGCTTTGATAGGCTGAAATTGGGTCCCATGGAGCCCCTTCCATAGGAGAACCTAAGAGACACTGTGGCTATCCCACCTCACCCCAGTAAACATCTCAGCTTTATGTGTAGTTACACCTTTCCACAAATTAGTGCATCTAATGAGTTTAATTGCAAAAGAGTGATCTCCGGATGAGGATGGATTCTAAGGAAGCCTGTTTCAGGGAAGGGACAGCCCTAGACTTGTTCCAGAACAGATGCTATGCTAAGTCTTGGAAGACCAGATGCAACAGGCAGATCTTGTCATTACCATACAGCTTTGTCCCCCTCTCCTCTCCGGAAGGTGTGCTTTGCTCTTGCTCACTCACCTGGGCAAAGAAACGCTAACTCAGCACAGGTGAGGTGTGAATTCTTCCCCCTTGGGGAAAGTAAGAGTTGGGACTGTTTGGGAGTTTGAGAGTGCTGTTGTGGTTGAGAAATGAGAAAACTTAGGAAGAGATTTTGCTTCAATAACATATATTAACTCCTAAACACTGCCACGGTTTTAGCAAACATTGTAGTACAAGGAACAAGCTCAGGAAATTTGCTCGGAGCCTGAACTCTGCTTAGGTTACTTTGATGACAAGTCCTTATGTCTGGAAGCAGTTCCTGGTATAGTGGGTACTTGCAATATAAGGTTAGATTTTCCTAGTGTTTTGCCTTCGCTATTGGCATTCATAATAGCTATTGCTACTTCTCACTGACACTCTTGTTTTTGACCCATGTCTTCTCTTAATTCGTACCCACAGCCTGGCATCCTGCCTCATCCTGTAGTTGATATCAACTCACCTCCTTGCAGCAATCTAGACACCCGCAAGGTGGTCCACGTTTTCACAGTCCTCTGTGGAAAGCCTACGTACGTGTTCCATGAATCCAGACACTTTCTACTGTCTCTCCTTTGCCTTGCTTCTCATGTTCTGTGCACTTGTTGAGCCCATCATCACCATATTTCAACTCGGATTTCCTTTTGTAGTTGGCAAGATCTAGTTCTCAGTGAAATTCAATTAGGATCCAACTGAAATGCAAGGTCTGATCTGTGGTTCACCGTCTTCTCTCTTAGTTTTAGCAGAATTAAGCAGTGTCTGTTTACATTATCATTACTCTTGGTCTGTATATGCAATACAAGCAATGTATGGCATGATATGAGAATGTATACTTTCTGAGTGTAGAGAATAGTGAGGTTCTTAATGTCTATAATTTTTCAGTGAGTACATAGTTTATTTTGAAAAAATGTCCAAGTGATAGATAATGTACATAAAATCTCCATAAATTATTTTAGAAATTCCTAGAAACCTGTACTTAATTCCACATTCCATCCTGAACTGGAAAGGTCTTATTCACACATTACTTCAGCTTCCTGTGAATGGCTGTACTATAGAAAAACCAGAGAGTGGGAGGCGATTGGAGAAGACTTTGCATTCCAATGTTCTCTTTTAGGAACAGAAAAAGCAATCATTTATTATTATTATTTGCAGCTGGTTGTTGTTATTGTTTTCTTTCTTTATTCTTTTTGGCATTATGTGAGCTGGAATCAGAACTTGGAACTTGTGTTTTTATGCTTTGATAATAGAGTTTGCATATTAAAGCATTCTGCTTTTAGAAGTTTATTTGTAACAAACAATTTCTACTACATAAATATATTCTGCCTTAACTAAGTGTGCTGGTGTTAGCATTTAGTTTTAAGAATTCTGCACAAAGGCTGTCATGAGGTGCCAAGTACCTAATTAGTTGCTTACAGGAAGAAGAATTACATTAATTCCTTTGTAGTGAAGAAACTGTGTATTTTAATAAAAATATTTTTAGCAGCGCCTTGTTATCCACTTTTTTATATATTTGTTCTTTTAGTGTATCTAACTGGTGCAAGAAGACCAGATCTTCTGAGTATGGGGACCTTGGGGGAGGATTGAAGGGGGGAGAGAGAGACAGGGAGGGGAGCAGAGAAAAATGTAGAGCCCAATAAAAATCAATAAAAAACTGAATTTAACTCTACTATTTGCAAACTTGGACATTTCTGGCCTTCTACTCTCACAGAACTACACAAAGCTTCTTAATTTTGATTTATCCCAAGGAACTGGTCATTGCCCACCAGGCAAACTGGAAGTGGGATACAGGGAAGGATACAAAATCTGAAGCCTGGGTTTCGGTGTGCTCAGTGTGAGTTCTAGATCAGTCAGGAATACATAAAAAGGCATTCTTTCTAGAGAGATGAGAATAAAATAAAAACAATACTCCAACATACAGTGATTCTCCCTCTCCTTTCCTCCCTCTGTATTCTCTCCCCATTTCCCCTCTCTCTAGTTCTTCCCCTGGGCTTCCTTTCTTCTGTACTCATATGTAATCTATTGCCTAGTCCCATCAATTGCTTCCAAGATCCAATTCATCTCTGATGCCTTCTCCACTGAAACCCTCCCTTCAGCCAGGATCACTACTTCCTTTGACTTCTGCAAAGGCTTGCTGCAAGCCTGTTGTCTTCCTTGTAGCTGACCGCTGGTCTAAGTTCTGCCTTCCAGTCAGAGCCATCCCTGTTGGTCATAATCTAGCCCAAGTCAAAGCCATTTTTAGTAGGACAATCTTCCCAAGACTTCCAGAGGACCTGTGGTTTCTCTACGACTTCCATACAGTGCTGGGTGAGCCACATTAAATGAAGAATGCTTCATTTACATATAGTCTTTATAGACTATAAGCTATAGACTAGTTTCCAGTATACTTTATATCTATTGGATGAATGAAATCATCAGTCTCTCAATCAATGTCATAGAAACATTGTTCCGTTAAAAAAAAAAAAAAGTTAGCTGCTTTCGAGTTTAAAGTGAAGCAGAGGCTCTGTGAGGAGGGCTGGCATCGCCAAGCTTTCTGCCTCGGTCACTGTAGAGCTTTGGATTTTGAGGCTTGTCCTCTTTCCATCACAACACACTCCCTTCATGGATAACAGGCTTCATCAGTTGCAGAGTCTTCAGCTCTGAAGAGCCGGGGAAGAATATGTAAACACCATGTTGGAAAATGTAATGCAGAGTGAATTCTAAAATGAATCCTCCATGTCAATCACGAAAACCTTGTCTCTAATCCATGGCAGTGAGCACAGGTTTCTGAGGCAGCACAGAACCATATGAAACATCCCTGCTGCACGATGGGAGACTTGGTCCAGGCTTTGTTCTGTTGCAAAATAGCATGTGACCTTGAACACTCCAGGGGTGTCCGGGAGTCTTCCATGCTTCATTTGCACAATGACGATACCAGCCCTTATCTAACTACCTCACAAGGCTACTGTGAGGATTAAATTAAATGATGCTCACAGAATGTTTTAATTCTCTCATCTGAACGCTTACTGTAGCTCACATGTAGCTTTTCAAAGGAACTAGCTCTTATTTTGTGCATGAGGTGAAGGGATCACCTTGCATTTACATCCGGGTTCTACTATTTACTACTGGCAAAATTCCTTAGGCCCAATTTCTCAGTCTTTTCGAAAATGCTCCTCTGTAAAATAGAAATTATCATAACTACATTATCTGGGGATCAAATGGGATAATGCTTATGAAAGCAATAAATCCCCCTGTAAGTAAGAGTCAGAAAATATCCCTGTATTGCATTTATTTTAATTTTTGAACCCCACAGTGATTTCTGTCCACAGCTAGTTAACAAGAACAGTGTGTTTTTATTGCCATGGAGAAAGAGCTAATGTTTCGGGTACTTTTTATAAGCATCATTTACTATTTGTCACAAATTTACATATCAAATATGGTTGTCACCACCCACCTGGAAACCACATGACAATTTTCTATGATTAATCTTGACTGTCAATGTCATTGGATTAGGGGACAAGTAGAAAATTAATAAGACAGAGATCTGGGTATGTCTATGGACATTTTTCCAGGAACAACATGAAGGAAAATAAAATGAAGTACTATGGTAGGACTGTCAATAGGTAAAGTCTGAGGTGCTATAAAAGCAGCAAGTGTTGCAGGCATGTACAGCTACCCTCCTCGTCTATGAGTGTGTCTACTGTTGCTGTCATCGGACTCTAGCTTCTTCACCCTTTCAAGGTAGACTCCTCATACTTGACTCTTCAGCGAGCTTTTAAACTTTGGTATCAGTCTGGGATTGATCAGCCACCACTTTCTGTGCTCCTCAGTGGACAAACAACCGTTCTAAGATTATTCAGTCTATAATAAATCCATATAAACACACAAACAAAGGGGAAAGAGGAAGAGAGAGAGAGAGAGAGAGAGAGAGAGAGAGAGAGAGAGAGAGAGAGAGAGAGAGAGAGATTCTACTGTTAATTCTAGTCTAATAACTACTCATTGACCCAAGGCAACATAGTTTATAGGGTGCTGGGACAGAATTCAAATTTTTAATGTTCCATGACCTTTTCATGTTCTGCATGACCTTTATACTTTCACTGCACTGTGTCAAAGTTCACAAGTAATCTCTAGAAAATTAAAGTTATAATGATCTTTATATATATAGAAAATATGCCAGTGTCTTTAAGTCATGACAAGTGCATATACATATCAAATCATCCACTGAGTTTGAAAATTTAGTAAAGAGAAAAATAGAGAATAAATATATCATGAAACTGTAAATATCAAGAAAGCAAATGTTCTTTCTTCTTATATTCACTACAGACGAAACGGAGTGAAGAAACCTGATTTTGATTAAGTCTTGCATTAAAATCTGGTCCTCTTACTAGATACATAACTGAAAAATGGACTTCTAACCTTATCTCTATAATATGTTTTGTGGACACTACTAAAGATCATAAGCACACAAGATGGTTGGCCTATCATCTTGTGTAGTAATTACTCTGTAAGCGCTGTCTAACATTGTTGGTGCCAACTCTGTGGCCTTGGACCCAGGAATCACTCCGTTCCTTGAGCACCAGTCTCTGAATGCTTACATAGAAGATAGATGTAAGATAATCTCAAAGGTCACCTCTAGTACTAGTGTGTATCAGGGAAGCAATTTCTCCCCTCTGAAATCTGGTTTTCAACTTTGCAATGTATGATATCCTCCAAATTGTAAAATGAAAGCACAACACAAGAAGAGAAGTTATAAAAGGAGAAGAATAAAAAAAAAGGTAAACATGGCACTTGTGTTCCTGATGCTATTAGCCAGTCTAATGACAGCATTAGCTAGAGTAATCCGTCTGGCAGAGTTGTTGCTCATCAGCCACAAATGTTAAATCCTCTACCTTTTAAAACACCACTGTGTTCAGGAGCCAAATAAACCTGCAGACACAAACAAACAGCACCGCCAAACCTTCAGAGACATATGGCATGTATTTCCTCTAGTGAGACGCTAAAACCTACACAATGAATGGGAATGTTAAAATCAAATTTCTGTGTCAATTTCTTTTTCTAAATTAAGAAAGTTTTCATTGAGAAGCAGTCAGTGCTTTCATCCCCCACAATTCATTTTATTGGCTAGGAGAAACTATCAAGAATATGACTGTGTTTTTCTACTGATTTATTTTATAAGATCTGATTAGAAAATTTCTGTGAAAAGTAGAATTCATTTTCAGTCAACAGTTGGACAAACTACAAGGATGCAACAAAAATATAGTGAGAAAAAAAGCAAATGCTCCTATACTAATTCAGTCTCTGTCTCTTTCTCTGTCTCTCTTTCCTTCCCTCCCTCCTTCTCTCTTTGTCTTTCTCTCTCTGTCTCTGTCTCTCTGTCTCTCTCTCTCTCAACTCAGAGACTGTGGTAGCACACACAGGGATTGCATAGGTCCAAGTCAGATGAGGTCCCAGTCCAGAGAGGGAAGAAGATAGGAACTCCCATACCCATCCAAGAAGCTATCTCCAACTGGCAATCACTTGTTAAGAGAAAGTTAATTTTCTCCAACGGAGTCTCGCTAGGTATACAAAACCTTTAAGGGCAGGCCCCATGCCCAGTAGTACATGACCAGCACAAAACTCTGGTTGTTTGGAGTATTTTTTTTCACTAAGCAAAAATGTACAGGCCAATTTTTATGGAAATTTAAGGAAAGACACATTGTACACTTAAATTGTCCATTGTAGCTGGCTTAAAGATATAGCCAGCTATTTAAGGGAAACATAAATGTTTGTAAACATTCACTTCTGATTAGCAAGGAAATTGTTGATTGTGAGTAAGGGGGGGTTGAACATGTTGAAATGGTGAGAATGGAGGAGAATCACGAAATATCATTAAGAAGATGTGTGACAGAGGCTGATATAAATATGATCTAACGGCTGGTAGTGTGAAATTATGAATTTAAAGTGACTGAAGTGAGCATAGCTGAACCTTTCTGCCTGCTATATTCAGCTGAGTGAATGGCAGTTTCAGTGCAATGTTGTATTTGCTCATCTTAGTTTCAAGTAATTTGAAGTAGGAACATAGAAAGCTATACACTGGTATACATTAGCATGTGCTCTCAGTAGTAGTCCATGAAATTTTAATTACCTAATAAACAAAGGGAAAGAATGTTGTAGGGCAGAGAACTTTC
This sequence comes from Arvicola amphibius, assembly GCF_903992535.2. NCBI lineage: Eukaryota > Metazoa > Chordata > Mammalia > Rodentia > Cricetidae > Arvicola > Arvicola amphibius. The sequence goes on from NC_052051.1 coordinate 145,280,613, forward strand.
ACCAGGACCAACAGATTGTAGTTCCCTATGAAATCAAATCTCTGATGCAAGAAAGCTGTTAACTAGAAGGTGGGGAGATATGACTTTGGAGAGTGAATCAAGTAATAGAGATACTACAAGGCAAGGCTTAGGACGCCACTACAGGAGGGAGTAGTGAGAAGATGCAGAGAACAGGATTCAAGGTAGGAAATGTTGACAGAAGAGGACACGGTCAAATGGTGTTAAAGGCAGGGACTTGCAAACAATTGTGAAATAAATGATCAACTCAAATTGTAATAGCCGCAAACTCAGCTTTGTAGCTCCTCATTCTCTCCATTCCTTACTTCCTGCTTTTCTTTTTTCCTTTCTTCCTTTTCTTGTTTACCTCCCTCCCTTTATCTACTGAGAATTAGTTTAATCCTCTCTTTCAATTTGTCTCTGAGGTTGCTGTTTTCAGCCCTTCACTCTACTTGTGGACAGTGACTGATCTGTAAGAAATCCTTCACATATTTCTCTTAGCAGTCTTGAGAAATAAATCCTTTTATCTATTCTAAGGGGTTTGTTGTTTGTCTATCATTTATAAAAATTAAACACACAAAAAATCACACAACTGATAAATTGCAGTGCTATTTTTGAATCTAACCATATGATTTTGAGTGATTGTTTTTATCCATTGTATGTTATATTTTAAAAAATCCTTATAAAAAGTTTAGGGTTGGAGTTCTCTAGTTATAAGTTTTCTAAAGTTTTTACTCTTTCTTTATACTTTATATTTAAATGCATTTAAATATATGAATCTTCTCATTTTCAACAGAGGAGTGGGTAATCCAACCTGTATTTCATTATGATAACCATATACAGTGAGAGGACTATTAGAAGCAGCAGCACTAGTTGAAGAAACTGAGTAAATATTAATGAAGTGACTGACAGAATAAAAGAGGCATGAATTGCTTGGGTTGAGATAGATACATAAGACCTGATAATGAACAGTGTTGAGAAGCAGGGGGGAGAGAGTGGAACTTGGGGGTTTCTTTCTTGAGTAATTGAATAAAAGATATTAGCACAAATGCAGAAAAAAGAGAAAAAGTATTTGAGAAGACAATCATCATGGTTTGGGACTGATGAAATTAAATTATCTTCAGGAAGCCCATAGAAACTCATAAAAATAACTGGGCAAGATTATTTCCTCTAGTTTTCATAAATGTACACACCAAGACCCAAATTCTCCCAAGATATTGTAGAGTCAGAGAGACAACTGCTGCACAGGAAAGGCCAACACAACTGCCTGCCTCTTCAATGAGTAGTCTTAGGAAACAGAGGCCTGGTGTATATATGTTTCCCCTTTCACTTTCAAGTCAGGTCAAATTTCAAAAGCAAACAGAAACTTTAAAAGATATGATTTAATTACATTAACAAACAAAACCAAAAACATTTGATAAGCAGAATGAACGGATTTCTTCAGCTGTAATTCTAAAGGACCTTTAACAATCTCCTGATAATCAAAACTGTCCAAAGTGTCCTGGGGGTGTGCCTAAAGATCTCCACCTCACTGAAACCCTACACATGAGAAACTAGAGTACCAGTAAATGAATCTCTGCTTCTAGCCTCGAACTTACTCAGTATTGTCTCAAAACTGAGAAGTCACATTCAAAACCATCTTGAAATATTCTGTGGGTAAAATGCTTTGGAAAACCAAAAGCACAAGCTGAGAGTTGCGACTTGGAAAGCACAGCTCATTCTTACCTAGGCAATCACGATATTCACCAAACAACTTGTATGGAACAAAGCACTCTCTGCTAGGAACTTTATATGTGTGATCTTAATTTATTCCTAACAAAAACCTTGCAAGCTAATTATTATTTCTTCCTTGTTAATAGTCAGAAAATCATTGTTTTCTTCGGATCATATGATGTCAGTGACTAGTCACAGTGGCTCTTAATACTTTGTTCTTCCAACATCCAGATAATTCTTTTCTGTATCAGTGTAAAAATCAAAGAAAAAAAATCAAAGAATCATTTGCATTCTTGCCTTTTGTCAGGTATGTTATGTAAATGATTTTGACTAATTTAAGTTGGCCTGTTTTGACAAAGCATACATATTCACTCAGTCTGCATGAAGAATGGCGTAAAGATTTCACACTTTCTTCCAGCTCCCCTTCAAGTTCTCCCAACACTGGCTCCTCCCATGGACATTAAAAGTGTTGGGAAAGAAGCTGAAGTTTAAGGGTGGTACCTACCTGTTGTCACCCTCCCTGGAGAAAAAGACTGTGAAGGTTTGAATGTTTCCTTTTGTTTCGGCAGGAGGACGCCAACTCAGACGGACAAAGCGACTAGAAACCAAGACAGGGACCACATCTCTGGGAGCAGAAGGAAGGATACTGGAGCTTGGGATGGCTAAGGAGAGACAAGAGGAGACCATCAGAAGTGTTGGTGCTGACTTCAGCATGAAGTCAGAGCTGAAACATACATAGCCAAGAATGTCAAATAGCTTCTAACAAAGGCGAACAAGAGAAATAAATAGCATCTAAAGTGAAATCAAGGATAAACTAGAATTCCCCGATTTTTGAAACAGTGACTCATAAATAACGTATATGACTTTATTGTATGATATGTAGTTTTTATTATTCTTGGAATCCATAACAAAAATAGAAACAATGCCAATGTAGGCAAACAGCAGCAAAAGACATTAACTAATGCATTTATTGTAATCTTTAAAAGTCATTTTGTGTGAGTTTGCATATGTGTGCATGTGTGCGTGCGGGTGTGTGTGTGGTCTCTGTGTATTGTGTGATATGAATGCATGAGCAAGCATATGCCACTGCACACAGATAAGAAAAAACAGTACAGTAGGACTCTCCATCCACCATAACAAAGCCTTGATAATGTGAATTTTTAATATATATTTAAGATCTATATAGGCTTTTGCTTTAGAGGTATGGAATCAATACAATACTTATAATAATATTATAAATTCATAATAAAATAAATTTTATAATAAAAGTATTATGTTTCTTAGGAGATTAGTGAAGAAATATTTTGAGCAAGAGATGGATCAGCGACATGAACATCAAACAAATTATCATATGTAATTAATGACATTTCTCTGAATCCTTTCTGGCATGAGGAAGGAGTTGAGTAAGTAAATGAATAAATGAGTGAATAAATTCATGTGTCCATATTTGAAGTAAAAACTACAATCCAGAATATAAGCAAGATGTTCATGTACAAAATTAAATTAGTAATGATTTGGTCAAAATAAATCAATTAGCTTTTCCAACAGGTTGAAACAGAAAGAAAAGGGTCATACTCTCACAGGGATGTAACAAAAAGCTGTTGATTGCTTTGTTTGTGATTTTCCTTATTTTAGAAGATGCAATTACATATAATTATCATAAATAGGGATGCCATCTGATGTCAGGTACACAATTTCTACTGTCAAAGAAAAGTTATAATTCTTTTAATTACTGATTTCTTAGGTGAGAGGTGATTAACAACAGAAAAGACACAGGACAAACAGTTGTACACAAACCGACATAGACTTCTGTAAGATTCTTATTTAATATAAATCTGATGAATACCAACATTCCAAAACACAGGCATAGACTTCTGTGTGAGCGTAACGCCACAGGAAAACAAACTGTAATGACAAAACCTTAATTTACTCAGAGTAGGCTTTTAATACAACTTAGAGTAGTCTGTTTATGTAATTTTAGAGGACTGAAAATAAGAGCAACAAGTTAAGAGCTTTATAATCAGTGTGAAACCAAATGATCAACACCTCCCCATCTCTAGCCTCAGGGGCAAGTCACCCTAGTTAGAGCTCTGTGTACTCAACTTTATTGGGCCCTGCACAGTTCTGTGATTATATTGTAGTTTTCTCTCTGTATCTGCTTTATTAATTTTAAAATAAATTACGTGGAAGAGCACAGGCAGATGGACAGTTTAAAATAATATGTTCTATGTTGTAAACTATGGAAGAGTACATTTGAAATGTCACATTTAGCAAATCATAGGAGAGTCAGGTGATAGATTTGCTATTAGTTTGGTATCACCATGCCACCATATGTGCATGTCTTAGTTAGGGTTACACTTGCTGTGATAAAAAAAAAAAAAATGACCAAAAGCAAGATGGGGAAGACAGGCTTTATTTGGCTATACTTCCACACCATTGTTCATCATCAAAGGAAGTCAACGAAGGAACTCAAACAACAAAGGAACTTGAGGCGAGGAGTTGATGCAGAGGCCAGGAAGGGTACTGCCAAATGTTTTGCACTCAAGGCTTGCTCATTGTGCTTTCTTATAGAACCCAGGACAACCGTCTCAAAGATGACACCACCCACAGGAGCTGAACCCTCCCATGTCAATCATTAATCAAGAAAATTACAGGCTTGTCTACAACCTGATCTTATGGAGGCATTTTCTGAGTTTTGGTTCCTTCCTCTCACATGACTTCAGCTTGTATCAAGTTGACATAAAACCATCCAGCACAGTGCATACACCAAAATATCACAGTGTACGCCATACATGTATAAGAATTGATTTCATTTAAGTAAAATACTATTACTATGTAGTTTTCAGTTGAATAGGGACTAGCCAAAGGCTGAAGTAGTTAGTGTGAATAATCTGCTGGTATAGAGAAAAAAACGCCTTTAACTTAACAATACATAATTGTAATTTGCTGTAGAGTGTCCCTGAATTTAAAAGCGAAGTTAGTGACTGTTGCTCACAGGAAGGGCTCCGCAGCACTTAGAGGTGGAAAAATGGATTTGCAGATTTTTGAGTCACTTTTCAATCCCAACGTCATTCTCCTCCTAATTATGGTGTGTTTGTAAATGCATAATTCATCTTTGATGGATATGTTTTTTTCTTTTGTTCAGCTTCCTGAATCAAGAAAATGTTTCATCTTGACAGATGATTTCTAGCCTCAAGCTACAAACAGCACAGTTGCCTCTACAGAACCTGTTTTTGTTTTTTAAGGCAATAAAGAATAGTTTTTTTTTTTCTAGAGCAATGTTGAGTGACCAGGGCCTGGAAATATAAACGGAGGTTACGCCAGATTCTTTGTTTCAATGTGAAATTGATTCCATGAAGTTTTATAGAAAAAAAGATATGGCTAAATGAAGGCAAGTTTAACAGACACTGATGAGATCAGAGAGATGGTTATAGCAAAATGAGGCAAGGTTTTCTATAGGTCCAAGTTGTTATCTAACGACATTCTTTGCTTTTAGATAGATGGAAAATATCTTTCTGCTAAGTATATAGATTTTAAAAGATTTTTTTTTAAAAAAAATCTATCATTACTCCTACGATGTTAGTTCAGACAAAGAAATGGGCAAGGAATGTCTGTTCCAGAAAGTAGAACTAGCCCCAGGTACCAGCCTCTTGAATCTGCTACATGCAATCTCTCTGTTGATATGGAATTCCCCTCTGTATGCTGTGAATATCATTGGTTAGTAAAGAAACTGGTTTGGCCTGCTAGGGCAGAACAGAGCTAGGCAGGGAAAACTAAACTGAATGCTGTGAGAAAGAAGGGTGGAATCAGAGAGAAGCCATGTAGCTCTGCCAGAGACAGACACTGGAACTTTACCCAGTAAGCCACAGTATAGTGGCGATATACAGATTAATAGAGATGGGTTAATTTAAGATATGAGTTAGCCAGAAATACGCTATTGGCCAAGCAGTATTACAAATAATATGATTTCTGTGTTATTATTTTGGGGCTGAGCCACAGGAAACAAACAAGTGACCTCCTACAACACTCCGTGTTACTGAAAGTCTAAGCAACCAGCCAGGTTCAACAGGCACAGCTTCTTAAGAGTTTTCATTCATAGTTCCCACTGTTGGCTAAGCATTACATTCTGTGTATGTGGGGACCATGTATTATTTATTAAATATTATAAGGTAGCTCATGGCTAGGAAGGCTTTAGCTTCCAGATCCTGGGCTCTGATGTAAATGGAACTGAGATGTGGGGAGGACCCCAGTCTTCAGGAGAAGGGAATAACTGGTAAACACCATTAAGAAAGCAACTCTTCATGCAGCAGCTTCTTGAAAAATCACATTTCTGATCATTTAAATATTAGTAAGCTTGTTCAGTGAGTGGAAAAACTATATATACTGGAGACACTGTACAGTCAATCTTGATAAAAATATGTAAAATTTGGTTATTTTTGATGTTTGTTCCATTTGTAATCTTTACTCTATTAAGCCTTAATTAGGTATATTAATCTATATCACATGTAAATATTATGTCATATACAGAGGGCATTAAAAGAACAGATCCGGATCATGACGGCTAATGTATATACTATCTTTAAACTGATTTTTGCAGACTATTTTCTCTACTTCTCTGATTGCATTCACTTTGTGCAGGGCCTGGCTGAGTCAGTATCCCACTGTGAACTAAACTGGTTATCTGTGAAATCCTTTAAGTGTGAAAAGGAAGGAGGTGCCTCACTTTCAAATGGTTTGAAAAACATTTTCCATATGAAATTCTTAAGCGTTACATAAAGGTGTAGTGATTTTTACAGAATGGCAAGAAGTTTTCAAGTTAGTTCTGGCTCCATGGACCTTTCGTTTGCTTTTTGGTATATATAATTTTTCCCCAGAGAGGTAGAGTATTTGACAATAAATAGAAGATTGGCTGCAAGTCAGTCTGCTAGAGCAGAATTAGGAGAGGAATGGAAAAGCTTGACATCTGACACACAGTATTTCTCTTGAGAGCAAAGACAAAGAAAGGTACACAAAATCTCCATGATTTCAGCCTAACAGATGCTTTAAAGAAGCATAGAGAAGCCAAGTTCTCTTCCTGTTCTCAACTTGCTTCTCTTTCCAGAGCATTCTTCTAATTGTTTTAAGGTCAGACACATAACACCCAGCAGTCAATGTGAACATCTATGCCCAGCTTTCCTGTTCGCTATATTTAGGATTTTCCCACTGAACAAAGCACACACACTTGCACACTGTTGTGGTCACTATGACGTGTTTATCCCTGTCCTGCGCCTGCTCATCAGATCTAACACAAGTGTCTCCCAGTGACTACACCTTCGTGTAATTCACCTTCTTCAGCTCATACTCTATGCAGCATCCAAAATAAGCTTATACAAATACACACTTGATCATATGACTCTCCTGCTTATTTGCTCTCAATATCTTCTCTTTATCCCAGGGCAAATTTCAAATTTCACAGTCAGTTTGCTGGTTTAGCTCATGTTTACCATTTGCCTTGGTAAGACTTCCTCTACCAAACTAAAAAGAGCTTAAGAAGGTACACATTGTTATAGAAGACATCACTGGAATACCAGTGTGGAAGAGGTCACAAAGCAAAACAGGGCAGAGAAGGGATGCTTTAAGAATGACATATGAGTGAACCAGCTTCTTAACTGGATTGTGACTGCAGGAGAATCACCTATTTGAATGCAGGGATAGCAAAATACTGGAAAAGAGTAAAAGTTTTCTGTAAGCATAATGATCAAAATTTAAGTTAAAGTCATATATGTAATGAGTCTTAGGTGTTTCTGGCTGAAAATTGACCAGACTGTCAGCAGTCACTTGGCTTTATCCATCCATTCTAAACATATAACATATGCACTTCACACTGTGAGTGGTATCAAGCCATGCAGGGCCAATGCCAACTGCCTGCAGCACCTCATCTCAGACTTGAGACTATTGACTATTAAGAACAGCATGATTTTCCCTAACTTGCAGAATTTCCTGCTCTTAGAAGAATAATAGTTAAATTGTGGAAAACAAAGACAATGTTTTCCTATAGGTCATCACTTGATATCTCTCAACTTAATATATGTTACATTTTATTGGGCTAGTGTTTCTTTAATTCTACTTGAATTGCTGATGAGTTTCAGTTGCAAAATAAATTTTGCCTTGAAATTTAGATAGAAATTTCAACAATTTCTGAAACGACCTTTAACATCATCCGTTTTTGTACTACCTTGTTCCCAACATTGAGAACTATAAAATCAAATCACAAATCTCCTCTGAAAAAAGACACTCTATATTCTACAGTATCAATTAATCAGTCAAGATGTAAATCTTTATGTAAATATAAACTGTATCAAAATCATTAGTATACAGACTTACTTTCATGTATAATAAATGGTAAACTTACATGCACACCAAGACTTTTTAATATAGAGGTCTTTATAATTTATCATCAGTAATTTGATTTGTATATCATATGTGTGTGTATCAAATATCACATAAAATCACACAGACACACGTGTGTGTGTGTGTGTGTGTGTGTGTGTGTGTGTGTGTGTGTGTGTGTGTACAGGGTCACAAAACTTCTAGGATGGAAAACATCAATGGGGAAAATAAAACTTTGACTGACTGACTTAAGCACTCAGGTAGCGAAGGCATCATGACCCCAAGTCTGTAGTCAGTCTGGGCTATGTAGTGAAGCTCATTATTAAATGAAAACCAAAGAATGAGTTATCGAGATGGTGTTAATTGTGGGAAATTCAATGATCATCCCCTTGGGAAATTCTGTAATTCAAGTGAGTGAAACCCATTACTAAAGGAGGAAATATAGGGTGCTTAGCATACTCCTGTTCCTCTCCTGCATGAAGTCGAAGAAGATTTGGGTGAGCATTTTTTTTTTCTTGTTCAATCGAAACATGTGTCCTGTGTCTAGCAAAATGTCTTTGGGCTAAGGCTTACAGTTATGCTCTACATACAGTGCTCATTATCTCTAACCATATGAGCAACCTTTGCTCCAGGTATAGAGAGATACAGACATCAGATGCATCGTTGTTCTTGTGGAGGATATAGCAAACCCTGGCTGCGTTTGGTGCTTATATTCAGCCCTTTAAATTCATGATTGTCCTCCGGCAATGTCCAGCATAGTTCAAGCAATCCCCACTCTCCTACAGCTGACAGTATCATGTGCTCACTTCCCTGGAGGTGCTTGCTCTGTGGGGAAAGCGCTAGAGAGTTGGCAAAGCACGAAACAAATAATTATTTTATCATAAGAAGAATGTCTAAAATAAATAATGAATAATTCTATTTAAAAGAAGGTTTAGGTCTAAGAAATAATCAACAAATAAGTATTTTTAAATAAAACTAAAATCAAGCAAGCCTGTCCTAATGGAATGGTTTTAAAGGAGCCAGTGTCTCAGGACAGCCAGAAACCACACTTTTGATTACTGTCAGTAAGTTGTCCAAGCACCACCTTTTTAGAATTCAATTCGGTAAAAATGCCTTCCATTTAAAACTATCCGTTCCATTGGGTTGGATATCATAACCTCAATAAATATAGAACTTAAAATTAACAAGTAATTTCTTCCTCTGGAAATTCATCTGCTATTATAGACAGCAGAACAGCAGACCGCTCAGAAAGGAGCACCATGCAGTTGCCAACTTTAAAGAACATTGGGTTTTTACTAAATACCTTTTTTCCTTACAAATGTGAATAGTGATGACTTCAAAAATTTGTGAAGTTTGTTAAGAAGTTAGAAAAGTATATTTCAAAAAACCATGAAAAAGGCCAGGCGGTGGTGGTGCACGCCTTTAATCCCAGCACTCGGGAGGCAGAGGCAGGCAGATCTCTGTGAGTTCGAGACCAGCCTTGTCTACAAGAGCTAGTTCCAGGACAGGCTCCAAAGCCACAGAGAAACACTGTCTCGAAAAACCAAAAAAAAAAAAAAAAAAAAAAAAAAAAACAAAACATGAAAAAAGTTTTCAATCATTTTCCTTCCAGGACAACTCAGTCCGACATGACATCCTAACTAAAAACTAAAATCAAGCTGGCTCTTTGCTCATCCCAAGTGTGCCAATGAGGAGTACATTGGGAGTGTGGTCACAAATAGACGTTCTTTTCCACCTTGGCTCCAGGAGTTGCTTCTTAGTCATCTGGTCCAGATTTATACAGTATATAGACCGAACTGAGAACAGCCTCAATCGCAGATGCTTTCTCCCTCCGGGTAAATGGTTGTCATATGACAAAGGATGGATACCTTTTTCTTAGAGCAATAGCTTCTTTTATTGTATAAGGGAATTAATATTGTCCATGCTATGCTAATCCTCCATGCTTTCTTTCAACGTTAACTTCTCTTCAAATAAGGTCTCAATGAAGAACCAATCAGAACCTCTTTTCACTGCTCTCAGAGACCTAATCTCCTGTCTGGCCCTAATCTCTCTGGCCCATTACTGTTTCCATGGTTACAGCTTCTTTATCTGTTGCAAGAGAGAGAGAGGAAAAAGTGAATGTGCTGTACTCTAACAGCACAGTCTTCCTCTTTAAAAATATCTGAGTAGAAAATTTCAAATGGTTATGGTGATTTCTGAAATTAATTATAAATCACAAAAATGACTTTGAAATAAAAAGCGGTATTTTATAGCATACTATTGAGTAAATTTTTTTATAAAGTTAGTCTTCAGGGGTACCCGAAGTAATTTTTCTTTTACAAATTTAAAATTTAGTGTTTGGGGACATTTCTTTTCGCTCTGAGCACATTAATAGCATATTACTTTCATTCCCTACATATAATATAAAAGTTAAAATATATTTCCAATACAAAATGTATTTAACTTATTAAACTTCTAACAAAAAGATTAATTTCCCTGTCATTCCCCATGTTATTAACTAAGATATGTAATTCATCCACCAACCTACTGCTTTATTAGCTACTGAAAGGCACTGGTCTAAAGACATTGTAAAAATCAAGTATATGTAAGCATTATTAGTGAAGTAACAGGAGATTCCATTGAAATATTTAAATACTTTTTCTCTCTCTTTCTGTTGGTAGCTTGATATCATACCCAAATGTGTCTTGTTTAAGAGGGGAAGTGTGGACAAACTTGAAATGCTCAACGTTCATAAATTAATTTCATAATTTGTACACAAAAGAAGCTTGTCTGTGTGATTTTGATATTTTCAAAACATAATTTGTTTCATAAAGTTTTCAAATGTTTTCAGATTTGAAAGAACTGTGGCATTTTGGGAAAAATGCGGATTTTTAAAAATATGGGCTTAGATAACCTTTCCTTTAAGTAGATGAAAAAACAGTTAATATACTTCAAATACTCAATAATCTTAATCTTGTGGCTAAGGAGATGGGCTGGTGGGTACAGTGCTTGCAGTGCAAACATGGGCAGGTGTGTGTCTGCAGTCCCAGCACTCACGAATAAAGTTGGGCAATATTCCCAAGCCTATATTCCCAGTACTGGTAGAAATGTGGCTAAAGGGTTTTGTTGCTCAGCCAGTCTAGGCAATTGTATGCCATGTTCAGTGAGGGACCCACTGTAATATCCAAACACATATAGACAATATCTAATGACACACCAGAGGAATCAGTACTTTCATTCCCTTTAGCATTATCCCTTTCAGTTTGAGGAGTCTTTAAGCTCATCTTTCCTGCTGCTTTATAAAGCACACATTAAAGGCTTGTCATCTACAGACAGTACACATTCTACTGACATTAACATTCTTCCCATCCTTGTAAACAGCTGCTGTCTTTATCCCATCTCCACGATTTGTTTCTCCTTATTATATTTCACTACTCTCTAAGGCACTATTTTTATCCTTTATTTTTTAATTTTCAAATCGATTTCTGTGTATATACTGATATTTCATACAAACATGCACTTACATACATTCGTGTGTACACATCAGTAGACGAGCACATACAGATGAGAAGGCAATGTTGGGTGACTTCTGATATACTGTATCTTAACTTTTTGATATACGGTCTCTCTTGATATATTCATCAGTTTGTCTTGACTGCCTGGTCAGCTCCTCACAGGACTCCTCTTGCATCTGCCTAACACTAGGGCTACAGGTAACTGCTTCCATGTCTGGCTTTTACATAGTTGCTAGGATCTAAACACCCATCCTCACACTTGTGTGGCAAAGTGCATAAGAATTCTCCTCAGCCTTTAAAAAACAAATTTTAAGTGTGTCTAAAGTCAAGCCAGTATAGGTGGCATTTATGTGCATTGGCTTATTTTACCTTAACATAATCTTTTCCAGGGCATTCCACAACCTCGCAAGTGTCAGCATCCACTGTCCTACAAACAATGCTAAATTATTAGCAGATAACAGCTCTTTATTTATTCACCCATCAAGGTCTACCACAGCTGATTACACATCCTGACTCTTGAGATGTATGTATCGCAATAATTTACGAGTTCAGGTATCTCTTCCAAATATTTATTTCACTTCCTTTAGAGATACCAGGTTTGGGGACAGGTGCATCACACAGAGGTTGTTTGGTGTTTTGGAGGATCATCCACACTGATCTCCATAACGTATGTATACAATGTAGGGGGAGACCCAAGTTTTACTGTAAGCTGTTTATGCCAATCATCATCAATCTGAAAATAAACTATAAACACAGGACAAAGATTCAATCAAAAGAAATCTCCCAGAAAATACAGGCTTGAAGTGAGAATGGCTATTTTTCAACCAAATAGACAAAGTGAGATGCATTTCAATCTGCTCTGGAAAGTAATGATACATTCCAAGCCATGTCAAAGGCATCATTATGTAGGCATATTTTCTATAGCACAGAATGCTTTCATGCGAAGGCATAAACGGAGCTGCAGAATGTGTCTTTGGGTTGTTCTGCCAATCCAGAAGAGGACCTGGGGCTTTGATAAAGGGTGTGTGTTCCTCATCTCAGGACCACACATCAAAGAACACTGCCAGGGGAAAGCCTGATGCTAAAAAAGATTCCCTGTGGTCCTAAACAGAGATAAGCTGAGTAACAAATTCAGGGAAGGATTTTCACGTCAGCAGAGACAGCTACAATCTTTAAAACTTGATTTTTTTTTTAAACAAAATGAGGAGGAAAATGATGATTGGTCGACCAGTAAATGTTTCCCCTTTCCCCTCTCAATTCTATACATTGTAAGGATAAAAATACACAGAAATGCTTTTAATAATTCTCTTATTTCTAAAATGCTTATCTAGGAAGAATGTTTTCAAACAGTTTACCCAAGATGCAACAAAAATGCCCACAAGTGAAGGTAAATGGTCAGAGTAATACACACACACACACACACACACAGACACTTACATGTGTGTATATATGCATGCATGTATATGTATATATAGGTATAGTCCTTGGAGTTACATAAATGACAATGTATAATTGCTGGATCTCTCATCTTGTGTTTTTACTCAGGCAAATGCTCCTTTTCTCTGATCATTACTTGCCATATTTAAAATTTCATCTTGCTATTTATAGTACAGAGTTGTTACATGTCTTCCTAAAGTAGCTAACGTACTATTTATATTCAATGGACGGCTATTTCTATATTTTCTAGTCCTTACATTTAAGAAGCCTGCTTCTACGGAGACAATTTTATGATGGCTGGCCGGAGACCCAAAAACCATATGGAAACATGCTAAGAATTAGTTGAGCTCAGTTTAATAGACATTAAAGACACGGGTTCTTCCTTAGACCAGGATAGTAATTGGACACCTCAATAGCCTTCTCTATTTCCTTTAGCAGGTTTCAGACCAAAGAAACACAGCTCTAGTATTCCATTTGTTAAATTTACCATTCCACTTGTCTGTTTCTGGGAGAGACTACTTTATTTTAGGCATATTTTTTCCTCTGTATCCTTTGCATCTGTCACTATTCCTGGTTTTCTGAAGACACGTTTAGTTATCTCTTATCAATATATCTCCCTGGTAACTTTCGTCTGCCACGGGGTAGCTAGCTTCGTGGACAAGCCAGCACCTTCCATGCCCACCCATTCCCTTGAGAGTTTGCATTGAATTTCGACTCAATTTTTATACTTTTTCAATGCTCACTGACCCCAAGTATGCCATTTCATCTACTCTCTGTCATCAGAACATCCCTGGGGATAAACACTGACAAACTGTGACAGGTTCCCTTATTGTGTGTGTATTTTCTCATCCAGCCCCTCAATCCAGCCATATGGTGTTTTGTGACCAGCTGCCTTGTGATCCTGTTCTCTGTCCATGACGAATATCTAAAGTCACACAACTGAGACACAGACAACATGGCGAGCTCTGAGAAGCACTGCTCTCATATGGCTTCTTCTGGTGATGAGAGAGTACTAAGGTGAAATACTGGACACTCCATGTTATTAAATTAAAAAAAAATAACCTGAAAAACAGACAGACAGCTAGCCAGGAGAGAGGGAGGAAAGGAGGGAAGAAAGGAGAGAGAGAATGAAGAAAGAGGGAGAGAGGGAGGGAGGGAAGGAAGGAGAAAGGGAAGGCAAGGAAGGGAATTAGTTGTAGAGACTGTACTTTGTTAAATAACTAGAAATACTAAGAAATTCAAATAAAAGTCAGTTTGAGATAGTATACTTCAGTAATAACAGCCAAAGCTTAACCACTCTCTTTTGCATGCGGAATACCTTTATGAACCACTTTTATTATTTTAGGCTTCAAAAAATCTAAAAAGAAATAAAAATGCTTCAATCACATTTGAAAGCTGAGTGAATTCAGCTAATGGGAAATTTCCAATCTAGCTCAAGGATTTTCGCTGAAATTTTAAATAACTTACTAAAATGTGCGGCAGAAGCTGGAGTTGGCAAAGCTTAGCACCATGATTGGAGCGCTTTGTTACTTTCCCTGAGAATCATTCAGAAGTTCAGGCTGGCTGAACACTGTGTTTGTGTTGGACAGGGTGGTGCGTTGTGAGTCAGCATAGCAGGTCCAGAATGCAATGGTGCAGCAGCCCGTGGAGACTCAGGAAGCATCTGGGTGCAGTGTGCTCCCTGCTAATCCTAGGATACTCATCCATAAATTTTGTCAGCATTGGAGCAAATTAAAGGGAAATAAACAGAAAAGCAATAAGCAACTTTATAAATCTAAGATAAATTATTAATTATCCCAAGTAAAGGGAGTTTCAAATTTTTCTTTAAAATTTTATTGGTCTATATGATGGAATGGAATTACAATAGGATATTCTCATATATCTACATAGCGTGTTGTGATCATATTCACAAACCCTTTGCTGCCCTCTCTTTTTCCTCTTCCTACTGCTGTTAATAACGTGTCCTTCTTTTGTATGTGAGAGAAACTAACACATTTCTTTGGCATTAGGTGGGGAGTTTAAAGGTGTGTGTGTGTGTGTGTGTGTGTGTGTGTGTGTGTGTTGCGGGGCGGGGGGGCTGCTGACAGAGTGTGTGTATGTGTTTTACCAGTGTCTACCTGACTGAAAAGGTTTCTTCTCTAGCCCCCAAATCTTTCTTTTCCTATATTAATCCTCAAGTAGGTGTGGAGAACCATAAGCCCTCCCCATTTCATGACAGACACAATCTTGTTGACATGACATTCAAACAATCACAGCTTCTCTAGGTTCAAGGGTCCCCTGCACAGAGTACAGGGGATTCAGAATTCTCTATTGCCCTTCCCTTTGCTGAGATTCTCAAGTTCTTCCCATTCCTCACTTTCCTCATAGACCTCAATAGGGTCTATGACCTCCCAAGTCACAGGCTTTTGACCATGTTTGCAGCACCAAACATCAATTTTCTTCTTTGGAAAAGGTCTCGAATACAACTAGAAAGTGGATAGTTACTATCTGAAATTACTACCCCACACGGCACACTACAAAGTTCAACTTGCCTTGAAAGTCAGTGTATTGATTTTGTTTTGTTTTTGTAGCAGTCTCTCTCTCCCTCCTTCCCCCTCCCTCCCCTCCCTCTCTCCCTCTCTCCCTCTCTCCCTCTCCCTCTCTCCCTCTCTCCCTCCCTCCCCCTTCTCTCTCCCTCCATCCTTCCCTCCCTCCCTCCTTCTCTCTCTCTCTTTCTTTTTGTCAAGAGAATGTCTCAAATTGTAATCTATGCTGTCCTGAAACTTACTACATACCTTAAGATTACCTGGGATTGTTGACCCTTGTCCTGCCTCAGCATCCTAAGAGGAATTACAGGCATAGACCACCATGCCAGCTCTTGATTACTATTATACAAGTAGAACCTTATGGCATTTCTGGGATTGATGCACTACAGAACAGCAGGGGGGGAATGCACATGAAGCATGAAGTGGTTTGTTGTTGTTGCGCTTAGTTGGTTTTGTTTTGTTTTATTTTGTTTCTTTTTTGGATAATGGTTGGGAGTATTGCTACTCTATATGAGACCAGCCTCTTTTTTTTTGGAAAGTAGGACCCTATGCAGGTGGTACTTTCAACCACAACTGATTTATCAATTATGTAAATATGTTCTTTCCCCTTTTCAATTGGTCAAAGTGAGGAAAATGACTGAAAAAAGGTAAATCCCAAATATAAAGAAATAAGTAAATAAATAAAATAAAATAAATAAAAAGACTCCAGACAGGGAAGCAATCAGGGTAAATGCTGAGCTTCGCCTTTAGGCCCCATCTGGTTTAGACCCATGTAGGCCCTGTACCTGCTGCCACTGTCTCTGTGAGCTCATATATACATCAATCCTGTTGATTTAGAGAGCTTTGTTAACTAAATCTGATCTTCAGGTTTTCTCTAATAATTACAGCCATGTCTCCACAGAGGCCACAGTATGACCTTTAAATAAACACATTTAAGAGTAATTCTGAAACAAAAACAAGCACATGGATCAGAATAAACATTTAACAACAGCTATATTATACTTCAAACATGTATATTACCCACTCTGCTGCCTAATTCACTCGGATTCCGGTAATGGATGAGAAGTCAGCTCAATTTTAAGAATTCTATTGTTGAACTCGTGTACAATTAGCCTTTACTCTCTAAAGCCCTGTCATTCTTAGCCTTGTCCAAGCCTGTGGTGTAGGTATCTTTGGAAGTTCTGTGGTATCACCTATCTTTAAGATTATTGAAGAGATGGAAATTTGCCCCTTCATATTTTTTTTTCCCAAAAGTCCCACACTGGAGTCTAAATGTTGAGAAAAAAACTTTAAATATATCCAGATTGGAAGATGATCTATTGGGAACTTTGCCAACCCTCTTGCACCTGGTCAAAGTAAACTGGAGGTGAAAGAAAACGCTGCAAGAAATAAACAATAGGGACATGACGACTAGATGCGAGGGAGTACCCTTACTAGAAGAGACAGAAAGCCAGTATTACAGCAAAACCTGACGAAAGTTGAACGAGGAGGACCCCATACTTCATATCACTATACCAATACTGATGATTTCTTTAGTTTCAACAGATGTCTATGATGTGAGATGCTAGCATTAGAGAAACATCAGGTGTCACATATGCATATGTTGTCATCTATTGAAAATTACCTATAAGGCTAAAACAGTTCTGTAGTATATGATCATGAAAGGAAAGAGTGCCTTTCCAGGAATAGCTGATATATGCCCTAATGCTAATAGCTTTGTATTACTTCTAAAAGCATAGGGCAAACTCTGAAGATCTATAAAATCCTCATCTATTACAAAGATATCATTTTATTTTGTGTGAAAAGTAAAAACAAAACAAAATAAAATTGAAAAAAGTGATAATGATAATGCTATTTCAGAATTCTTTTTTAGATCACCTGCCTGCCAGAGGGAAGAGATAAGTCCCGGATAACTGCTAAGGAGGTACGCCATCATGCTTCCAAACACGGACTGAGGAGAGAAGTCAAAGTACTGCTTCAGTCTGAGACGCACCATCCTCTACAGTACCCCAGGATTCATTTTGAGTCTTTGGTTTCACCTGGCACTAGTCTGGCTGTGTGTCTACTGTGCATTTCGCCCCAAGTATTTTGCTGTTTCCCAGCTAGGTTCCCGCTTCACTTGTTTTTAAGCTTACATTGTGACTAACAAAATTAAAAATGACTATGTACGAAATCAACTGTATATTTAAGTTTGTATGATGAATTTCCAGAGAATGTGGACTTGGCAAATTGTAAGGTTCTCTGACAGAAAGGGAAAATGTGGGAAGAGGGTTTCACTCTATCATTCAATCTTGGGTGGCTGAAGATTCACCATGCTTCCCTGAAAAAGACCAGAAACTCTCTAAAGGATGAAAATCAATGTCAGGTTATAATATTTGCTGCAACAAAACTTATAATTCTAAGTGAGAATTTTCCTCTATCTAAATACATGTTTGCAGGGAGGAAGGGAAAAAATGATGGGCAAATTGCTCAAGGAAACTAGAAAACAAAGAATGGAAATTGTGGAAGAGAAAATGCATATTCCAATTACTCAGATGGAAGGATTAACCAGCAATTTCCTAAAATCAAGACAGTTAAAATAGTACTTCCAAATTTAAAACTTCATGTGTCACAGCTCATTCCTCATGCTAAGGCATTAAAAGAAGAAATTATGAACTGAAAAGAGCTTTGAGTTTTTTGTTGTTGTTGCTTTTGTTTTGAGGGAGGGTCTCATAGAGTACTTCTGAACTCTAATAATTCCCTATGTAAATTTATGGTCTTATACTCTCCACCTCCAGTGTGCTGGAATGTGGGCATATGCCATTATGGTCAGTTACAGTTGGGAAAGGTTTATTTGTGGCACTGAGTAATTGAACCCAGGAGCATTTGCTTTCTAGGCAATTATTCCACTAATTAGTCCATGCTCCTAATTTCCAGGTACTTAATGTGGCTTCCATGTAGAAAATTATGCTTCTGTATAGTCTGAGAGGACAGTAAATCTTCTTTTGCTCTCAGAACTCTTTTGCATCTCTGTCTTTTAATATTTAGAAAGAAAAAAATGTGAATTTCTATTTCACTCTTTCCTTGTGTGTTGTAGCGCTGAGACACTGGAAATTATTTTAGGGTATGTGTAAACCACATATAATTATCTTTACCTGATTTATCATTCCCTGTGTCTAAAGATTTCTTAATATCTTCCTGTTCTGAAAAATTAATTGCTCCAAAAATAAACAGTAATTGAAAATCAGAAAACAAAAGTCACTCAGGACTTTGATCATAGCTTCTCTCTCTAATGATTATATCTGAAGATGAAAGAGTTAACCGAACAATCAAAATGTCTGGAAGAATTTGATTGGACAGAAGCTTACCACATTCTAGCTATAGAAAGTTTTTCACTTGTCTTCATGGCATCAATTACAAATTATGAAAAGTGTATTAAAAGTTTCAAACTTTGTGAGTAATTCATTCGAGAATAACCCATGCCATTTTTTTCTCTGAACTTATTATGTGTTATGTTATACATTCTTACACAAGCCCTTCTAAACTCTGAGTGGACTCTTGGGGTGTAGAAGATTTGTTGAAAGAATCGATAGTCACACAGTATGCATTTTGATTTATAAATCTCCTATAAATGCTCTTTTCCTGGGGTAAAGACCATGTATCACCACAGAGTGACAGTCTCTTATGTTAGTTCTAGTATGTATTAGTCTTTATACAAAGTTTGATTCTCATTTCTACTTTGTGTTAGTTTTGTTCATTTTACTTTATAAGGAAAATTGAGTGATCCAGTTTTTTAACTATAAATACACTTTTCGAGCTTTCATGGTGATAAGGAAGAGAAAACCAAATGGCCAAATCTCATCTTATAACAAATCTTAGTATATTAAGAGAGATCTGGAGACTTGAGGGGTATTCAGAGTTTATTTAAGAGAGTAGTACTCAACATTCCTAATGCTGCAACCCTTTAATACAGTTTATCATGCTGTGGTGACCCCAAACCATAAAATTATTTTGTTGCTACTTCAAAACTGTAATTTTGCTACTTTTATGAATCATGAAGTAAATAAAAGATGTGCAGGGTCCCCTCAAAAGCATCATGGCCTACAGGTTCAGAACAAATGATTTAAGATAAAGAATACATTAAGAGTTTGAAACAAGAGGTCTTCAAGTTCGAGATCTTCAGATAGAGCCTGAGCCATTTAGTGAAACTCTGATTTAAATCAAAAGTCCAGCAAGGGCTGGAGATTAAGGAAACTGGTGGTCTTGTAGCACAAAATAGGTTCTGGATTTGGTCTCCTGTATGGAAAGAGAAATGAAGACCTGCTCCATGGTTCTAGACATCTACTGCTTATTCTGCTTCTCAGTTTCTGCTCAGAATGATGCTTTCCATATGGAAACATCACTCCAGAAATATGGCAAGCTAATTTCTGTGAAAGAATTCATTTTCACCTCCAGCAAATTAATCTGAGTAAAGACAGAGCTATGTGGATAAATGCTTTTTAATTTGGATTTTAACATATGGTTTTCTAATACATATTTTAAAACTCAGCAAATCTGTTTCAACCAGATTGGAGAAACTTTAATTATAGAAAGAAGTGCAAGACAAATACAAAGATACACACCCCTTTACTCAAATGATTAAGTTTTTTTATATCAGAATAAAAGCATCCTTAGACAAGGTACAAATACACTCATCTAGCCATCTGATGAGTTATATGTTCAAAATACCTATACCAAAGGTCTTCTGTATATAAAGCACTATTGCAGGAAACAGGGATGTAATATACAAGGCCTCTTCCCTGGTGAAGCTCACTTCCCCTTTTTCTATCCTGTAGATTCAATTAGTTATGCAAATTGGAAAATACAGAATCAGTTGTCTAGATGCCTCAATTTGGATACCTGTGTCTTCTAAATCTTAGTGTGCTAAAATTTCTTTCTTAGCATTATGGTATTAAACTAGAAACTTTAAGAGTAAGGAGAGAACTAGGGGCCCCATCACCAAAACAAATTCATGCTATTCATTGCCTCGTACTTTACTAGTTCTCAGGAGAACACACTTGTATAAGCAAGGCCAATCCACTATGTTTGGCTACTCCAGAACACGTTACCTTGTGACACACAGGAAAGGCAAAGTAAGCATGATGCATCATAGACCCTCCCATCACAAAAACCATGAGTCACATGTACTGTTCAGCATAGAACATTCTCTTTTAGCAACAACAAAAGATTAAGTCAGTGAGCAAATAGTGATCAAAATGGGTATGTTTCTGATCCAGAGGATAATGACAGGGACCAAATATAAGAGAATCATACCTGAGCTCAGTGCTGTACATCATTCAGTACCAAATGACCTGGTTACATAATGGTCAGGCATTCTCAAAGCAATTATATCAGTTTTCTATTTCTCAGTTTTTTTTCTCCCTATACATGCTAATGATAAGTTCCTAGGAATATTGTAAGCATCTTTTAATTAAGATTTTTAATACAATATTTTCTCATTTTATAGAGCTATCCCTGTTCCCACTCTGTCTCCTCCTCCTGATTCCTCCACCTTCCTCCCACTCCACCTCCCCATCCAGCCCTCAGAAACGGCAAGGCTTCCCATGGGGAATCAACAAAATCTGACACTTCACTTCCAGGCAAGACCAAGGTTCTCCCCTCTATATCTAGGCTGAGCAAGGTATCCTCCAAAAAAGAATGTGCTCCTCGATGCCAGTTCAAGGACTAAGAATAAATCCTCGTCCCACTGCCAGTGGCCCCACAGACTGGCCAAGCCTCACAAATGTTGCTCACATGCAGTGGGCCTAACTTGGGCCTGTGCAGGTTTCCCCACTATCAGTCTAGAGTCAGTGAGCTCTCACTGGCTTAGGTCAGCTGTTTCTGTGGGGATCCCCACCATGGTCTTGACACCTTAGCTCATGTGTTCGCTTCTCCCTCTCTGGCCGGATCTCAGGTAGCTTAGCCCAGTGCTTTGCTATAGGTCTCTGCATCTGCTTCCATCAGTTGCTAGTTGAAGGTTCTATGATGACAATTAAGGAGGTCTTCAGTCTGATTACAGGGGAAGGCCAATTTAGGCGTCCTCTCAACTATATTGTTTAAAGTCTTAGTTGGGGTTATTCTTGAGAATTGTTGGTATAATTTCCATAGTGTTATGTTTTTCAATAGCCCTTTAATGGCTCCCTCAATTAAGATACCTCTTTCCTTTCTCTCTTTCACTGTCCTTCCCCTTTCTTAAGCATCCCATTCCCTCATGTTCTCCTCCTGCCTTCCCTTCGTCCCTCCTCTTCCCCTTCCACCCTCCCTTACCTCCTTTCTAACTTTTTTTCAGGAGGTCTTGTCTGCTTCCCTTCCCCAGGGGGATCCATTTATGTCTCTTTTAGGGTTCTCCTTTGATGTGGAAATTCTCCCCTGTATGCTGTGAATACCATTGGTTAATAAGAAAACTGGCTTGGCCTGAAAGGACAGAGTAGAACTGGGAGGGGGGAGCTGGAACTTAATTAAATGCTGGAAGGAAGGAAGTAGAGTTAAGGCGAAGCCGTGGAGCCACAGCCAGAGACAGAGACCTGGTAACTTTGCTGGTAGGCCACAAACCTCATGGTAAAATATAAAATTATGGAGATAGGTTAATTCTAGATGTAAGAGCTAGCTAGCAATATGCTTAAGTAATTGTCTAAGCAGTGAATTAATTATTAAAGTTACTGTATGATTATTTTGGGAATCAGAGTGCCAGGAACACACTAGCAGCCTCTTAGAACACTCCTTGTTACCTAGCATCTTAAGAATATCTTAAACAGCCGGGCAGTGGTGGCACATGCCTTTAATCCCAGCACTCGGGAGGCAGAGACAGGCGGATCTCTGTGAGTTCGAGGCCAGCCTGGTCTACAGGAGCTAGTTCCAGGACAGGCTCTAAAAAAAAAAAAGCTGCAGAGAAACCCTGTCTTGAAAAAACCAAAAAAAAAAAAAAAAAAAAAAAAAAAAAAAAAAAAAAAAAAAAAGAATATCTTAAACAAAGCCAGGCAGTGGTGGTACACACCTTTAATACCAGCAGAGATGGGGGTTCAATGTGAGTTCAAGGTCAGTATAGTCTACAGAGCGAATACCAGAACAGGTTTCAGAACTATAGAAAAATCCTGTCTCTAAAAACCAAAAAGAAAAAAATCTTAAACCCAGGACTGAGATAAAATTATATACCACATGTATAATATCTGATTCACAGAGAATATAGGAGACGTATAAAAGAGAAAGAAATGTGAAACTTTCCAAGAAATTAGACCAGAAGATGAACTACTGACTTACTATGATCAAGAAATGGCCTTGGCAAATACTCCAGTTTTCCCTGATATATATTTCCTAATATTGAGATAAGCAAAATAATTTTCAAAAATTCCTCTTTTGATTAAAAATTTAAACTTAATAACTTTTTGAGGAAGTTGGAGAGATATAACACACACTAGTAATACTTATTCCAGTGAGATACTAACTTCAGGGAAAACATGCAAGTTTGAAAAACATATGAGCATTGGTCAGCATAAAGTAATTATGTCCCCGTTGTATTGTTAGGAACCTCATGGTCAGTCTATGGACAGTGAATAGGCATTACTCTTTACTACTATTTACTATTTATTTAATATTTACGATACTAGATTGTATTTTCAGACATTTTGGGTAATTCAGACTCAAGATCTCAAAATAGTAGAGAATATCTATACAGCTAAGCTCTTGGGTACAATAATAATATGCATAGATCATGTAAACATACAGGGTATTAAGAATAACTTCTGTAGTTGTATTTCTCATATTAGAAAATGAATATTAAGTGCTTAGTGTTGGAGAGTTGACATGGAAAAATACATTAGGCAGTAAGAAAGAGAGCAAGAATTATTAAAAGTCATATTTCTCAGGTTGAAATTATGGATTCATTTGCAGTATTTAGTAGCTTGTCAGAGCTGCAGTCTTATTTTGCTGTAAACCCACAAGCATATCGTTAGTGTCATCTTTGAAATATTCACTAATTCAATGGCAGAGTTGTAAATTGTCTTGATTCTAGAAGGTAGAGAGCCACCTGTTATTTTGAAAAACTGAACATCGTGTATTTAGAGGATGACAAAATTAAGGGAGCCACCACTGTCTGAATTGGAGATGCTAATTTTCTGGCACAAATGTAGAATAATGTATTGTGCAATCCTGGCAATTACGCCAGAAATCAGTCTACAGTGATTCATTAACAGCATTTCTACAGCAAAAGTGGAGGGATATGACATCTGTAACTCATATTATGATCTATGTTATTTTATATTATGTTTTTGGTTTTATGAGCAATAGGCAACCATAAGATAATTTGAATAGATAATTATTAAAATACTCAGCTTTTCCATTCATCTATTGTTCAAGAATGTAGATTCATTTTGCAAATTATAGGTCTCATTTTCCTGATGAAGAAGATGGAAAGTGACAAGCTTAGAGAGAGGTGTGTTAACTCCTTCATAACCTCGTACATTAAGCACTGACAAAATTGACTAAAGAGCTGCTATGATTCTGAGATTATGCATAAAAACCAAATTTATGCAAATAAAGCAAGTTTTAAAGTACCTTTTTCCTATTTATCTAAAACTGAATTACATAATCCAGTTTTTAATAGTTCTTATATCTATTCTCATAAGTCTACTGAAACTATTTCTTGGTGAATATGTCTCTATGGGTATACTATGAAACAATTGTGGTGGATATTTCCTCAAGTGACCAAGGTGAGTGACCTCATTTCATCTGAATAGGGTTGGACATGCAATAAGGACTATAGAGCAAAAATGATGTGTGACCTATTATTACCTGTTCATGTTGGACAATGTGGCAAAGGTGATGGAATAGCCATTCTGGGAATAAGGAACCTGTTATGAAACCATGCCTTAGTAGACCGAAAGACAAGAGTCTCGGGCTTTCCTTCAAGAAGTGAAGAGCTCTAATAGAATAACTAAGGGACTGCTCCCTCAGCAGAGAACAGTGAGTCATCTCTGCCATCATGGAACAGCCTGCAAGAAAATAGAGGCTTCTGACTCTTAGGCATATGCAACTGCTCCTGCCCATGACCGAGGAGCTAGAGAGTTGATAAGACATCAACTGTAATGCTCACCTGACCTAGAGCCAGTGAGACTATGAAACATAGAATCTGAAAAATCTGACTCAGACATCTGAGACTGAAAAATATATTGTGTGAAATAATCAGGTTAGTGGTTATATAGCAATCAGTGGTTGATATCATAGATATATATACCATCCTGTTCCTAGGGGAATAGCTATCACTGAGTCTACAATGACAAACTGAGTCGTCTTAACAATACTCCTTCAGAACTTGGATGTTCAGCATATGTCAGGAAAGTTGTCAGCTCAGTTTATTTAGTAAATATATTTGGAGCAAGATGGGATTTTGTTCATAAGTGAGAATTAGTAAACACTACAAGACTGGAAAACTCAATTTTGTTTAAAAGCTGAGACTTGAATGATATCATTTATAAACAGGTATTTCAGATCTGAAAACTATACATATTAGAAATGAAATGTAAAGTTCTGACAGATACCTATGGAGGAGGGTCATCTGTCTATGTGTTACTTTCATTGGTTAATAAAGAAACTGCCTTGTCCCTTTAATAAGACAGAAAATTAGGTGGGTGGAGTAGACAGAACAGAATGCTGGGAAGAAGGCAGCGAGGCAGACGCCTCAGGCAGTCACCATGATTCTTTGACCAGAGATGGATCTAGGCTAAGATCCTTCCTGGTAAACTACCACCTCGTGGTGCTACACACATTAATAGAAATGGGTTAATCAAGATGTGAGAGTTAGCCAGTAAGAAGCTGAAACTAATGGGACAGGCAGTGTTTAAAAGAATACAATTTATGTGTTATTATTTCCAGGGCTAAGCTAGCCATGCGGGAGCCGGGCAGGATGAAAAGCAGGCCTTCCCGCAACTCCTTCTACATACCTAAACCTCGCAAAAGATCTGTCATCACAATATTGTCCTCTTAAACTTTTCTAGTCCATCCCTTTTGCTACCTGAACTCCAGGCAACCTGTGATTTGTATCCTCTTATTACAGCTTCAGTTTGTATTTCTGAATTATTTACTAGCAGGCTCAAGCATACATGTTGTCTGAGGCTAAATCTCCCCACTTAGCTTAGTACAGGTACTCCAGCTATCATGTGACCCTGAAACTTGGAAAGCAGAGTACTTAGGAATCTCCCCTGTAATACTGGCAGTTAGTGGTTGGTAGGGGAGAGTTTGGCACTGGCTTCGGTGGCATAGCCGCTGATAATCCACCATTTCTCCAGTTAATAGACTTCTACCCAAATCCATACCAGCAATTTTAATTGAAATCATTGGGTCCCACACAAAATTAATTTATAAAGAAAGGAGGAGGACTTATTAGGAAGAAGAAGGGTTGCAGAAAAAGGGTGAGTGGGTGAGGAAGGCTAACGGGAGGATGATACCTACTAAATACTAATATCTATAAAACTGGCAAATAATAAAATTATTAAAAATAAAATAGTCCCCTCCAACTTTTTGACAAGCATCCTGAATGTGCTTGTTCTTGTCTGGTCTTGGAAGGCAGAAAATTAGGACCTGTTTCATACTTGTATGGGAGAAACTTCTCCTTGTATGATAAACACTGCTTACAGTTTACAGCAATGTGTGCTTCCTTCTCTACTCACATATACATGCCCATGTGCATGTTGTAGGGATCTTCAGTTATGTACCTTTCAGTGTATGTATTATTATGCTATAACATATCATATGAACACATACACTTTACTTTTCAAATAGATCAAATAACTGATAACGCATGTGGGTGAAAGTCAATGGAAGAAGCAGTTGAAACGACTGAGCACATTTATTCAGGAAGTGGCTCTCAGTAATTAACTGATATCATATACTAAAAAATCAATAAAGAAAAACATAGGCATGCCTCCTTTCTATTTTATCAATACTACAGTGTTCACCATGCTTGTGTCTCAGCATTAGGATATCCTGAGCTCTAGTGCTAGGGTGACCTCTGTCATAACCAATCAGTCAATTTGAAAACATGGTGTAAAACATGACTTATAGATTGAGAGCAGTTCTCACACTTTTACATACTCCCCTGGCAAATGAAACTGCACTGTTCCCCTCAGCCATCTCTGAATGGCTGAGCACTGTTTCTTCCCCAGTCATGCAAAGGACAACAACAACAAAAATTCAAGAGAGAAGTTTGGTACTACTAAGCAGATTAGAGAAAAACACAAGATACTAAGTCTAGTTAAAGCCAGCATTAGGGCATGGAATGCAATGGTCCTAACTATAGCCACACAAGAAGAAAAATACTGGAACGAAAACAACTAGTGACCTTGACAAAACATAACCCCTGAACCTAGAGAATATTCTACATATTTATTGTGTGGCTGTAAAAGTGAAATTATTGAACGTTATTGTCTTTCCTTTACAGGACACGCTGGGTCTTTGTTTGCCATGCTCCTGCTGTGACACAAACAGTAGGAGAATTTCACTTTTCCTCCCGAAGTCCTGGATTCTCAAGTTCTAACAGCTTGATTCCCACCTCATTAGCTTCAGGCTCACACGTGACATCATCTTTGGAAGGACATTATGCTTTTCCTATCTGTCCCATCCTTACCATTCACTCTTACTAGTTGAACTGAGAATTAGGAATGACGAGAACAGCATAAGTTTTGTTACTTTCATTCTAATAGCTAAGTTACAAAGTGTAAGGGAAATGTCTAGCAGATAGAGAGACAAAGAAGTTTATTGCGTCAACTAGAGAGACAAGCAAGTCTTTTGCGCAAATGAATCCTCAACCGTCAAATACTGAATGAGACTATGTGGAAATTATAGCTTCATGATTAGCTAGGGGGTTTTGTTTTTCTTTGTTTATTTCTTTGTTTCAGACATGCTGCCTACTCCCAGGACACTTTTGATTTTTTTTTTGAAACCTCCAGGCATGAGTAAATTCACAAACCCAGTCACTAGAAGGAACCAGTTCTCCAGCAAATGTCAATTGCTTTTTAACTTCAGTCTTCCCACCCCAGAGCTGAATTCCAAATTTAGCTGTTAAAGAATTCTTTGGAAATTTGAGTAGGAAACTACCCATAAGTAAAATCCAAATAATTCATAAATAATGTACCAATCAAGACAGTTTTTTGGATCTCTATATATCCAATGACCTGCATAGAAATTTATTTCATATTTGAGAACAGCTTGAGGCTCAACTAGTATATTATTATTGAATCTCTATGTTATTTTTACACATCGAAATTAGGGGTATAATTTGCAAGTGTAAAGGATTAAAATCTTCCTCATATTCCACATATAAAAGCCACTTTATTACTACTTAGCTAAATGAGGCTTAGATTACACAAATCTCTAATCAGAGTAGAAAAGTCAACATCATGTGACTATAATTAAGCACATGGCCTGCTTCATTAGGATTGACTAGTGGTAAATACAATCTATCTCTGTCTTGTGAAGACATATGTGGATGTTCTTACATACACACACCACATTCTGCACCTCAGAAAAGTGACATTTGATGTGAAGGCATGTTTATCATGCAGGTACCCCAATGAGAGGATGCTTCAACCTGTTGTTTTGGATAGTAATGCGTGAGCTTAACTGTACAATTTCACTTGTGTTGTACATCCCACGCCATCTGAATCCTTTCACCTGACTGACACTTCAAAAAATGAATCTCTAGCTTGCCCACAATGTCAGCGGTCTCTCGTCTCAACCATTTTGTTCGTGTTCAACTACCTAACATGAACTCTGGATTCCAGCATTTCAATTATGAGATTGATTCTTTGAATGATCTCCACCTGGAGATTGTTGTTGGATCCTTAGCTTTTAATCTGAACAAGACTGAAAAGGTGGTTGCTATTTCAGAATTTGAGGATTCAATGCTTAGCCTTTTAGAACATTGACTAATGAGTTAGTGTGACGATGTCTTCATTAATTTTGTGAGAAAGGGATAAAAGTGAAGCCGGAACTAATATTTGAGGAATGGTTTGCTCGAATGTTTATTTTGCAGCAATTATGGAATCTAGAAGGCTAATGCAAATGGTAAATGACTTCTTTAGAAGTTTCAGTACGTGTTAAAAAGAGATGTTAAAATCCTTTAAAATAACTATATTCCTTACACAGAATCTCACATATGTGACTCCAACAAATTACCTTCTGACAACAGGCTTACTGGCAGAGTCTGCCGATGTTTTCAATAAGCTCAACTCTGCAGACTTATTGCAGAGGTTTACAAAAAAGGTTCTTGACAAAAGACATAGAAAATGACTAAACCAGGGTTTGTTGTTTAGTAGAAATCATGTTTTCTACTAAAATCTATGAGGGCCATTGCAGCGTTGCAGCGTTGCAGCGTTGCAGTGTTGCAGTATTGCATTGTTGCAGTATTGCAGTGTTGCAGTATCTGTGGTAGATTCCAGCTGTGCTCCCACGTCAGCAGTGCTAGTTTTATTTGTGACAGCTTTCTATCTTCAAAGGCTCTGGAGCCTCATGTGCTTTGTGCCAGTAGCTTCGCAGGGTCAAGCCCGCTTAATGTGGATGGCTGCGTGCTGATATAGGCTCTTCCAAATTTGGTAATTGACACGAGAACATGAATAAATGGAGTACAGGAAAATGGGTAAATGCCTAGTGGTGCCTAAAAGTGGGAGATGGTGGTATTAGATTTACCTTCACAAGTGGAAAAGTACATGGAAGGAGTTAGGATTTTAATAGGGTATGAATATTACTCCTTGGTAGGCCGTTGGATAAAACAAACCCGAGCTAGATTACTTCTCTGTGTTGGAAGATTCTGCTCACACAGCTCTAGATTAATACATAATTCAGTCACATCTACCACTGGAATGCCACTCCTTCCTGCACTGGCACACTGGATCTGAACACCCTTATCAAGTTTTTCATCAAAGCATTAAAGACATGAATGAATGACAATATAGAGAACCTGCCTTTTGGAATGACATAACTAGGAGTTCTTAACTATAACACAGTAGAAGATTGGAGAATTGATTTATCTATACTCAGAAGACAAATTGTGGTGTGACATGCTTATATCAGAAGGAAGATGTTATAAGCAGCTGGCCTGTCACTGCTGATCAGCTCCTGCCACTGTTCCCCTTGCTCTCTGCCTCACTCCCACATGCCTGCTCAAGCAACAAGAAACTGCTGCTCTTGATAATAAGCTAAATTGCATGTGACAGCCTAAATGAACAAGATACATATTGGAATAGAGCATGTTTGACTTTTACACCGTCAATTTTGGAACCATCTACCTTGAAAGGAACGTCAGAAGGTCAACAGATGTTTTAAATCGAGAAAGGATGTGTTATACATCTTCATACCAGCATCTCACTAGATAGGATCTCATGATAAGACAGTTTTGGTAGAGCCTAGGAGCAACCATGAAGCAATTCAAAATTTATATGTTCAACTGTCCCAAAGTCAGAAGTTAGTCCCATTAAGATAGTAAGCTTGAATTGGCTAGAGTTTCTGTGTATACATCAGAAATAATTTATACAAGTCAACAGTGTTCTTTATCAGCACCTTGCTGGTTAGACTTCTTCAAACTTTTGGTTCTCCCTGGAAAACAAGCTTAATTTTTTTTTTTTTTTTTTTTTTTTTTTTTTTTTTTTTTTTGGTTTTTCGAGACAGGGTTTCTCTGTAGCTTTGGAGCCTGTCCTGGAACTAGCTCTTGTAGACCAGACTGGTCTCGAACTCACAGAGATCCGCCTGCCTCTGCCTCCCGAGTGCTGGGATTAAAGGCGTGCGCCACCGCTGCCCGGCCAAGCTTAACGTTAAAATTCAATTTTAAAAAAACAATTGTTCTCAGGTAATACCTTCAAATTTGGTATTTTGTCGTCATTTTTCAAAGATGGCATATATGTAAATAAACTAAAGAACGTATATCTTCACTATAAAAATGTCTTCAGAACTTGATATCTAGTACTTGGTGATGAAATATGTGAATCAGTCCTAGCCTTGGGCAAAAAGTAATGGATGGGGTAACAAATAAGAAAGAAAACCTCACTGAGAATGGAAGAGAGACTACCAAGTTACTTCATGGACAACAAAGCTTAGATTATCTGTTTTGATTCAAGTTATTTTTACAGTGTGTGGCAAGTTCTGTTTCTGTAAAGACTCCAGTCTCTGCATTCCTATAATTTTTCTTTCACTTCTGAGCTGGGGGTGGGGTAGGGTGGGGTGGGGTGGTATTTACTGTCCGCATCACTACTGCCTCTGTCCTTTAGTTGACAATGAATGTCTAATTCTCTGTGTCATATTTTGATTTAAATGTGCCTCTTCTACCAGACTGATCTCTTTGAAGATCACAGGTATGTCATCACTTCTTTGTGGATGTCATAGTGACGAGCCTGCATAGAAATCAGGTAGGTTCTTGGTTGGGTGTGTTAATTAATACACCAGGAAATTTCTCTACCAATCACACACACACTCACACACACACACACACGCACACGCACACACACAGAGTATCAGAGAGTCAGCTTAGAACATCTTTTTGTGGTTGTCTTCTGCAATGTCAATAATTTGTCAGGTCTTACCCTCCCTATTCTTCCAATATGCTTAATTTCTAACTTGTCTTTATCTTTGTCCGTACCTTCTTTAGATCCTTCCAAGATGCAGTCTAAAAATAAGATATTTTGGCTGGCAATCTTTAGACCTTTGAATATTTTCTCTTGCAGTATTTATTGGTAATTTTTCCTCAGCAAATTCTATAATTAGGGGTTTTCAAGGCTCTTCTTGGGAGAATAAAGAACAAAACCGTGGGTGTGTTTTTATTGTTTTCAAAGGGAGTGCAAGGAAATTATGCTGATGCTGCCGTCGTCATTTACATTTTAAAAGCTGACTGCATCCTTTGTTTGAACTTTTACCCCCCACAACCCTGTGGATAAGGAAAAGAGGCTGCCACCTTGTTCTGTGCACTTCTGAAGTCCCTTTGTGTCCTTCTCTAAAGCAGTCTTTTAAGTGTTCTTCAAAATGGCAGGAGGAGCCCTCCTCAGCTTAGTTCTTCAAAGGTGCCATAGATTGTCTTTCTCATCAACTAGAACAGCTTTTTTATCACCTGATCGCCTTCAAGTCTGCAGCACAGTGTTATTTGAACACCTGGGTAAATTTGTCTATATCCAAAAAAGTTAAATTGTATGAAAGAACATAACAAATCTATTAAGGAATGAATATAAGTTCTTTCAGTTTTAGACTAAAGAAAATTAGTAGACTACATAAGGAGACAAAATTCAAAGATGGTGGCGTAGAGTACAAATGAAATCCAAGCCCACACAGCAAGACACTGATGGACAGTAGAGACATGTCTGTGTGACAGTAGGCTGCAGGGAGGCAGGGTCCCAAACCTGAGGATTATCTAAGGTTTGTGTCACAGAAGTCTCCGCATTCTTGTTAATGTTTGTACATTAAACAGCAAGTTTTAGTTTTCCTCTAGTAAAGCAGAGAAGTGTGTAGCCTCTTGGGAAGTTCAGAATTTACCTACTCTTGGGGACATCAAAAACACAGAAGAAGATAGATCAGGTATGCAGAGGAAAATGCAAAGATGAAATAAATTGAAGAGGCCGGGCGATGGTGGCGCACGCCTTTAATCCCAGCACTCGGGAGGCAGAGGCAGGCGGATCTCTGTGAGTTCGAGACCAGCCTGGTCTACAAGAGCTAGTTCCAGGACAGGCTCCAAAGCCACAGAGAAACCCTGTCTCGAAAAACCAAAAAAAAAAAAAAAAAAAAAAAAAAGAAATAAATTGAAGAGTGAATCCTCATACTTCTTTATCCAAGGCCTCTGTCTCCTTAGAAACAGAATTGTGTACAGGGCAACAGCTTAAAACGTGGCCCTATGGAGAGCCTGACTCACGTCAGCATAAAGATTCAAAGAAACCTCTCTCTAGAAGACCACATACAGGGATATCTCTGATGCCTTACACTCTTGTAGTTAAGCTCTTTCTACTTTTCCCTGTAAACAAGGTTTTGAATCAGTTCTTGCTGTTTCACTTTGAAATATGAGTGAATAGCTTAGGATTCCCAAAATCTGAAGAATAAACCAATTGGTTGTCCAGGGCCAAACAGTCAACCCTGAAAATATACACACAAGTTATTTGGACTCAATAGATTATAGTTTATATATTTTCATACTACCACTTGATCTCCTTCAAGTCTCCAGTACAGTGTTATTTGAAAATCTGGATAAATTTGTCTATAACCAAAAAAAATTAAATAAATTGTAAAAAGCATAACAAAGCTATTAAGGAATAAATGTAAGTTCTTTCAGTTTTCGACCAAAGAAAATTAGTAGTATACATAAGGCGAAAAAATGCAAATATGGTGGTCCTATGGACAGCCTGACTCACATAAGAATAAAGATGAGAATAAATAAATAAACAAATATTCTTAATTATATATACCTACCAAATTTCCTGATTCATATACATATTCCTGAGTATATACATATTTATGTATATAAATATATTATGTAAATATATACATATTTAGATGCAATAACAATGAATGAAAACAGAGGCCAAAAATGTGAAGAGAAGTTGAAAGGAATATATGGAAGATTTTGTCATATGGAAAGGGAGAGAGAAATGTTATATGCAATTAAATCACAATTTAAAAAAACCTAAGGATTATTTCAGCATGAATATTGAAAAAACAGTACAAAGGAATCAGGATGAAGAAGATAGTCTAAGAAACAAGAATTACAAAAGAGAAATACAGACTGAATACTGAATAAGACACCAAATAATTAGAACACTAAATGAAACAGGTGTTAATTCTGGAAGCATTTTAAAATAACTTTGGGTTTTGTCACTTGGTTATAAAGTATTTTAAATATTCCTATTTTTTCTCTCCTTCCTTTCTTTCAGTACACAGATATTCAAAAATTATTTTTTGCAATTTATTTAACAATATTGAAATCAATTTTAAAACTAATGTACTTAAAAGAGCAAAACAGAACAAAAATTAATTTTTTTTTCTACTCATGGTTTATTTTTTTTATATTTAAAAATTTCCATCTCCTTCCCTCCTCCTCCCCCCTCCCTCCCCTCCTCCTCCCCCTTCCCTCCCCTCCTTTTCCCCCTTCCCTCCCCTCCCCTCCACCCATATAATTGTTCTTCATGGACGGGCTCTGTGGGAGCCTTCTCAGCTTGGTCGATCACCTTCCTGAACCTGGGGGGAGTTGGGAGGACCTTGGTCTTAACAAAAATTAATTTAAATCCAACTATCTCATTTCTTGAGAGCTGTTGATATTAATAAAATTTTACAACATATAGCAGCTGTGATTAGCTGCATAGGACCTGTAAGATTAATGAATACTTAGTCCTGAAAAGGTAACCAACAAGCAACATTATACTTACTAGGCAGGTTATATTTAGAAATATATATATATATTTTGTTATATATATATATGCACATATATATCTATGTGCATATATGAGCAAAGAGGAAAATATGGAAGGTTGTTTCAGAGGGAAGGAAGGAAAGGAGAAAATGACGTAATTTATTATATTCTCAAAAATAAAAGGAAAAAAGTAAAATAAAAATTATCACAATCAAAAATAATTCATGGAGCATATCTTTGGAAATTATATTTAGTAGTTGCTATATGTTAAATCTTGTTATGAACAACTTACAAGTTTCAGAATAATTGATTTTAATTAAAATTGACAAAATTTTATTTGATACTACATGACTAAAATAGTGTGTTATGCCATTCAATGTTCCATTTTGGATTTGCGGAGAAATAAGCAGCAAAGTTGCAATGACGGCACTTTTAGGGTTCTTGACTCTGGTGGAACTGCATGTATAAAAGGCATTAAGTCTGGAAAAAATTTAAATATTTTTCCACTGTACTTGTTTAGAAAAAAAGTCTTTTGGGAATTGAGATTTACAAAGAAATCCTTAAAAGCCTGTTACTGAGATTGGTCTCTAAGTCATGATCTTGGGAGGAGACACACCTCTACCTTGTAGACTTGGGTTGCTGGGAAACTTTTAAGTACTCATCTTTTTTCTCTTGTCAGAAAATTACTTAAATTCATTTCTGCTTGGCACAAAATACTGGGTATCTAATCAAATAATTCCACAGTCAATGGCATGATCCTCATTTTAAGCTGTCATTTGTGTTTTTCTTCCCAATGATTTCTTCATGTCAGAATTACACCTGTCATCTCAAATGTCACAGCGACTTCTTTCTCATTTACACTGTCATTTGACCCCAGCATCTGGATGATGTCAGCATTAAAAAAAGAATAGTGATAAAATACCTAAACAAAAAACAAAATATGAACCTTAAGTAAACACTTTCCAGTGACAGATTGGCTGGTGCTTCTCTTTCTTTCTTTCTTTCTTTCTTTCTTTCTTTCTTTCTTTCTTTCTTTCTTTCTTTCTTTTTTTGAACAGACAGTTGGAAAATATCAAATCAATGAGGAAGTGAGTGAGCAGTCCATCATGAATGTTTTGTTCCAAAACACCTGTGCTTTCTTATAGCTGTCTTTTTTTGTGTCTTGACCAGACCTAAAAAGAAAAATGGTTCTTCATACAGCTGTTCTAACGAACATCCTAAATTCCCGATAAAATAAGCAATAAGTTTAAACATGAAAAAGGTCATTATCTACTGGATTGTTGTCCTGTTCAGTGTATCAGTTAAAGAAAATTATCTCATTGTTGAAATGTTTTTGAGCTTTCTGAAAAACTTTAGGCACAGATGTTGTGTTATCTTAGGATTAAGACTGAGGAAATCATAATTATAAACCCTGCCAATATGGAGTATATGTGGGAAACTATAGTTGTTTTGGATTTGGTCAGATTTTTATCTGTGCCCCCAAGCTCTTTTATCTGGAACGTTCCTGGCCTGTCTTTGCAAATTTCTTTCCTTAGGATGTCTGAAAGAGGGAGTACCAGTTGCAAGGTCACATGACAATTCCTTCTTGGATACTCAGTAAATAGTTATTTAATGCAGCGTGGATCTTCGTTCTATAACATCAGTGCTTTGTTGGTTGGGGCCAGTAACTTTGCTAAGTGCTGCAAATGAAAAAAAATGGTTGTCCATCATCCCTCTTGCTCTCTCCTTCCTCTCTCTCCCTCTACCACTCCCTGCCTCTTACCCTGTCCTCCCACCTCTCTTGTGTGCACATGTACAATTCATCTCTGAGAACTTGAACGGTAACTTAAATAATAACAAAAGAAGCACAGTGTCTGTGTTGGACTCAGAGCTGTGGTTCAGAGTGCATTAAGTTGGCTTGGTTGCAGAAATGTTACTTAATGCCCTGGACCCAAAATGTCAGGAATGAAAACAATTCTAGTATCACGTGAACTTATCTCCTTAAGCCTTTGCTGAATATAATAATTCAGTCAGGAGAAATCTCTAGTGGTAAGGATCAGAGTGATCAGTGAAAGGAACTTCCTGGGGATATAATCAAAATATATGATGTTCGGAGTTGGAAGATTCAATGAGAGGGACCTATGGAAACCTTTCCAAATGGAGCAGGTGCTCCTTTGTTTGAGGGTATGCATTAGAGCGGGGCTTCATAGCCCCGCGGACACGGTCAGGAATGGAGGTGCTTCGCCTTAGCACGAGATATTCCTAGGCGTTTTGAAAAGTGGAAGTTTGAAAAAAGAATAATAAAATCCAGTTGTAACATCACAGAAATTTACCTTCAGTACAATCCACCTAGGTTTGACAGACCAGCAAATCTTTATGCAGCCGATGACTACAAACAAATAAACAAAAATGTTCCCTACAGTCATCTCAGATGAATTCTTCTAAGACATTCTTGGGTTTAAAGGTTAGAAGATATGAGTACAATGAATAAAAGCTAGGGGTATTTGTTTTTAGAAAAACATTTAAAGTGCAAATGATGGTTACTCAGAGGTCACATCATATTCAGGGACTTAGGAACCTGCAGTGACTGTATGAGCCCTGAGCAGTATGAGTTGACTTACAGAAGGTTGTGTGTGCCCGAGCAGTAGCTGACTGCCATGAAAAACTCACACAGTGAGTGATTTCCCATGGTCTCATAAGACTGTAGAGTTCAAAGGGTCAAGAGATAATTTCCATTCCTTCACCTTGTTACAGGGGACATATCGTAGATTCCACAAACCTATTGACCCCCAAAGATTTTCACTGGTAGTTACAAACATGACTTAACTTTAACCTAGCTTATTTCTGACTATTATATTATGTATATTTCTTATTATTAACTTAGAAATGAATTTCAGAAAGTATTAACTTTCTACAGATATAATTTTAATATATTAATCTTGCTATTAATTGTTAGATTGATTTGGAAAAAAAACTAATTATGGTATTCTAGACATTTAACACATATTAAGTAATCCAGTGAAAAGGGGTTTTCTAAAAAAAAGGAAATTGTTAAGTATGTTTAGCAACACATTATGTTTACACTCATTTTATCAACACCACCCTCAGCTGTACTCCGGGAAATTTCTAATTCTCACCACCTGGAGCATGCTGAGGAAACTCTTTTGCTGTCCTTGTATGGCTAATCTCTCTGTCCTTTGCTTCTTGTGCAGCCTTATTTAGGCTTTCTTCTTATTTTTTTTTTCCAAAACCAATCATTTAATGTGTTTGTTAAATCCTACAGCACAGCCAGGACACGAAGTAACATGCAGCATTTTAAAAAAAATCAACAGAGTTTCACAGGAGAAACCTTAGGAGGAAGCTGTACACTAAGAGTTGATGTTCTTAAAGAACAAAAGTGCTGTACAGGAATGGAACATAACCAATGGGGGCAGAGAAAATTGTGATCCCATTTCTATAAAATATTCAAAAATGGCTTACAGGGGAGGCACTCCACCAGCAGAAAGCTTCAATTTCCTGTGGGTCTGCTCCAAGTGTAATTCAGCTGAGAAGCACTTCTCTGACAGGGCCCTGATGTGTCTCACTGATGACGTCATGACTCAGAGTGTGAAGAAGGAAATGGGAGGTAAGGCTACCCAAGGCTTAGGTACAGCCTAGGGGGAAGAACTGGAGGATAAAGTCGTAACCAGGATGTCTTAGAAATGGAACACATCATGTTTGAGAGCAGCGAGGCAGCAAGAGTGATGAGAAACATTCTTAGATTCTAAGATCAGGAAAGACAGAAGGGACCAGTGCAATGGTTGGGACGAGGAAAAGCAGAGGGAATCACTGCTGTTGTAATTGTCATTAAAGATAAAGGAGGAAAGAAGCTCATAAGTAAAGAAGTATCGATTAAAACTATGCCACGGCTACTGCTAAATAATCAGAAAAACAAATTAAAAGATTTCCATGAGGCTAGAGAGTTGGCTCAACTGTTAAGAGCTCCAGTTGTTCTAGCAGAGGACCCAAGCTCAGTTTCCAACACCCACTTGGTAGGTCACAACTTCCTGAAATTCCAGGTGCAGTCTGTCTTGCATGATTTAGTGGCATCCACAGGCACTGCTTGTAGCAGTTGAGTAGAGAAGTGGCAATCTTTGATTTCATATAACACTTTCGAAACACAACACTTCTCAGAGAAATTGAGAAGTGAGCTTCTGATTATATTTTCTTTCAATACCCTTTCTTTAGTATTGAAGTGTTTGTCCTGGAGAATGTCCTCATAGGATCCAATAGAACTGGGTAGAGAAGTTCCTAGAACTACCAACATTCTGCAAAGTTCAGTAATGCAGAGATCAATGTCTCTGTTGAGACTGTCATTTTCTTCTGTAACATTTATCTGAGCCATAAAATTTTTTCTAATGTTATAATAGATGTTGCTATATAGGTACATACATATAGCTAACTGCTAAGCACATAATAAATATGCAGTTACTATTGTTTTAGATTTAATATAGATTTAGATTTTATTGTTTTAAATTTAATAGTAAAATATGTAAATTAACAACAGTTCTAATGTTTCAAAAGTAAGAATGCAATTACACATATCATACATAAAACATTTTGAGGAGCCAGGCGATGGTGGCACACGCCTTTAATCCCAGCACTCAGGGGAGGCAGAGGCAGGCGGATCTCTGAGTTCAAGGCCAGCCTGGTCTACAAGAGCTAGTTCCAGGACAGGCTCTAGAAACTACAGGGAAACCCTGTCTCGAAAAATCAAAAAAAAAAAAAAAAAAAAAAAAGCCAAAAGGAAAAAAGAAAGAAAACATTTTGAGGAAATAAAGAGTCAATAGCCATAAAGTTGGGTTGAGACCACCATGTGTAGAACTGGAAACTGAAGTCTGAGAGAACTCTCTGAGAGGAGAGAAAGTTTGGTCATTAAGAGCACCAGCTATTCTTGTAGAGGACCCAGATTTGGCTCCCAGAATCCACGGGATGTCTCACAACCTTCTGTAACTCCAGTTTTAGAGGATCCGAGAATCATTTGTTATTCTGGCCTCTCTGAACACATGGCTCACCTATAGTATACACAGATACATGTAGAAAAATCAAGCATGGTAAATAAAAATAGCAAGAACTGCCTAACTGCTTGTGAAGTTGTACTAAAAACGATTAGGAAAAGGCATCACCTGAGGTCAATATGGAGATGCTCACCTGAGGTCAACATGGAATGTTCACCTGAAGCTAGCATTGTGATGCTCACCTAACATCCTAATACTCAGAAGGAAGATAGGAAAAAAACTAGAAGTTCAAGGCCAGCTGGGGTTCTATAGAGAGATAATTGGTGTCTGATTTCAATACTTATTTCTTCTGTTTCTTTTTCTCTGTCTCTCATGTTATCTACTTCCACCTGATCCCTTTGGGTTTTTTTTTCTCAGTTTTTCATGCTGAGATACATCTTGAATTTTGTTAAGATTGCAATTTAATTACATTACAGGTAAAAACAATTAGGAAGGTTAACAGGAGAATGGGGGGAGGAAATGAGTAATACAAGAAAGGATGAATGAATGAAGAGAGGGAAGGAAATGCAGATGCAAAACTCTAAGTGTACTTCTCTCCAAAAGAAGCAAGAAACAAGTATTCAGTGGCATCGTCATGATATTCGTGCAGCATTTTAAATCTTATTCTTAAACGTAGCTTGTATTATTTCACATAGATTTGATTGGAAAAACATTTAGTATTTATGGATCAAATGGCCCAAAATTTACATTTGGAAAGACCTATTCTTAATAACCCATGTTTGTTGCTTACATCACAGTTTTCATGCTTAACTAGTTCTACTGTCTCTCTGACTTTTGTTTTTACCTGAATTTTTGTCAATTTATCCTATATGAAACTTGTGAATGCATGGAAGCTGATGGCTTTATGGCAGTTGATTCCTTAACTGTCACACCAGATTGTTCAACAATCTACATATCTAATGAACTGTTAAATATGTAATTCATATTTCTCCTCCATGGTAAAATATATTTTCATACAATATAGCAGAGTAGCAATTCCATTCATCATTAGAATATTATTTCGAGGTAACTTCTACATTTCCTCCATAATCTCTCTGTGTAGTAACACTTGCTTCTAACACATCTATTAATTTGAATGTGGTTCCTCTTTTAACATTCTGTGAACCACACTTACTTTTATGGACATTCTTCTCCCTGAGGGACAAGGAGGAAAAATTGGCCCAGATTAGAAACTATGAATCTACATTGAACCCGGACAGATGTAGACTTGAAACAAGTATACCATCATCGGGCAACATTTTGATAATTTCCTAGCAAGGTACATAATCACTTGTGGCTTTATTCATTAAAGCATTCAAATATTCACTGTTCATAATCATCACTAAACTTATTAGCAGAGTAATTTTTCTTTGGATTTCTCATTATTCAAATAGCTTTGATCAACACAGAGATAAGCAGAACAGAGAGTAAAATCCTATTATCCAGACCTCTTGTTAGTATACACAGTGCTTCCAGTTATTAAATGCAAAGGGGCTTGTTCTATGTGGAAAGAATGAAGCTATAACATTTTGTTTGATGGATGACTTTCTATAACTAACAATATGATAGAACATTTTAACAGAAAAAATATTACACCAATTAAAAATGAAAGTCTTGGCCTGGTTCGGACCAGTGAAATGGCTCAAGGGGTGACGAAGCTTGCAAGTATGATTAATGACCTGTGTTATTGCCTAGGAAACACAAGGAGTAACAAGACAACTAACTCCTACAAGATGCCCTCTGACTAACAGTTGTGTCCCATGGGTCCCTTCACCACACCAAATAAATAGAGGAATGTAATAGAAAACAAGTACAAATGTGATAAAGAGCGAATTCTACATTTGAAGTGTAGTTTCATGGTATGAACACGTTATGAATGGTAACGATGACTGTATGGTGTTAAGGACATGAAACAAGTTAGCGATAACAATGAGTAATATGTGAAATTCTTCACTGGGCATGTTGATAGGGTTAGAATACAAACAATGAATATTGACATAGGTCATTAGTAGAGCATTTGTCTAGTAATATAAGTTACATAATACAGAAATATATATAATCTATGTGTAATCTATATTTATATCTATAGGTGTAGCAATATTTAATCTTTCAAGACAACATATATAGAAAAAATGCATTTTATTCCAGAAAGCTTTCATGACAAATAATCAAAGTTAATGATCCGCTGATGGCTTTGCTTTCCACTAGAGTAGCTCCACCCTCACACTCCAAGGTTCCCTAAGTGGACAGGGAGAGACTGCGAGGATGGAGACTCTGCAGCACTGCATGCTCTCTGCCAGCGAGAAAGCTGGGTCAGAACACATACTGAAGGAAGCTCAGCCACAAAAAATAATATTGTCAGGTCAGGAAATTGATGAGATGGGAGGCAGTGGCCAAAATAGAGATAATATAAGGATAAGACACAATCTCTAGATTTATTGAACCTCTTGTACCAAGGGAAAAGGGATTGTACAAACGCTACCAAGTTCCCCAAAGTAGATCTTGACCCATTATATATTTTTTTTCCACAAGCAGACTTTGTCTCTGTGGATAACTCAATAGGGCCCAGTATAAACGTATCACAGTATCTCCCTTAGATGCTGACAATAACAGACCACTAGATAGCCTTATTCCCAGTAGATGAGCATAGACAACTGACAGATTCTGCCTCACAGGGTCTGAAGAAGGAGAGCTAAAGGTTAAGGTGCATTTCACCACAACAGAGAAAAGAGTTGAAATGCGACCCGTGATAGGCATGTATTGATGCTGCACATCCACAATATGAGAAGAGACAGAAAAAATGTCAAACATGCTGAGTCTTAATTTGGAGTCTTTCAATACTAGTCATGGTTCTACTTCTACAAGCAAGGATATGACGCCTATGGTGTGGAATTATTGTGAGGATTTAAGTGAGAGAAAAGTCTTAAAATGCTGAATCCTCTGACTGCCAATTAGAAATGAGTGAACACATATCATTCCTGGTAACTCAAGAGCCACAGAACTTCAGAAACTTTAGCAAATATGATGATGATCATGCAGTCAATACTACTAATACAACTACTGGACATCTTCCCAAAACAAATATAAATTTTGGAAATTTAATACTACTATCAAAAGGGGATCCTAATGCATGGAAAGAACTGAAGAACTGAAAGGCACGCAAACATGCCAATTTGGTAAAAGTCAAGAATGGCATGGACGTCCGGTGCGATTTCCTTCTTCATAGCTTTGAATATTTAACCTAAAAAACTTACATAACTTATACAAAATACTTGTGGTGAAAAATCTATAAATGATGTATTTAAAATATAGACCCTGTAATAAAATTAATCTAGGGTATACATAGAGGGTTGCTAATCATCCCATTGAATGTTATTGGTAGCCTCTTGCTTAACTAACAATTGTCTGTATGTGGCACATGAGAAATTGACATTTGGAGTGTTTTAAAGTATGTATGAATAACGTTTTAATCAGCAAAATATTTGTGACAAACAGACAACCCAAGTCAGAGTGCTAAAAACAGGCTCAGCTTCAGTGTGGGTTGTCAGACAAGGTCAGCTAGCCATACGTTCTGAATGGCCCACGGAATAGAAAGGACAGCGCCTTAGCACCTTTACCAAACATTAGCGCAAATGAAAAGGCAAAATGATATTTCATGTGATGTGTCAACTTGTCAGGTTAATATAAATAAAATTAATTATTCATATTTTCTTGATGCACAAGCATATGTACTTATTTAGCGGATGGCTCTGGTTGACAGAATTTTCTCCAAAGCGGCAGAACCGAAATAATACAGCATTGGCAATGTGGCCTATAAAATTCAAATATCTCCTATCTGAGAAATAAATAGAATGTAGTCTGTGAAGAAGAGAAATTCCTAGATTGAAACATCTGCACAAGTTGGAAGATTAAGAAATTCAAACATTTGGCAACAAGAGACTGGCAGCTAATAATGACGCCAGAAACACGAGACGTGGGAGAACTGCAGGAACAAATACAAAGGCTTCTCCCTTCTCCCCTTTCTGTCCTATCTGCTTGTCCTTTAATTTCAAGAGTTTAGCATGGCCAGCTGTAGTCTGAACTGAATGGAAGTGCTACTTTGATTGTGGTCAAAAAGCACTGAGAATTAGCAACGGCCTACAGTGCAAATAAACTTTGGGGACGAACACGGCACAGGCACTGTTGCTAGTGCAATGTGACCAAAATGGCTCTTGATTGAGTAATGGATTGCACTAGCTCAGAGAAGGAAATTATAATGAAGCCTGAGGCTTTATATTGCAAAATATTGAATGTTTAGTATGGCAAAGCTCAGCTCAGACATTTCCTTTTGACATTTGGAAGGATTTGTATTTGCATTTTACTGGATTTTCATTGATTATAACTTCCCATCTGAAAAATAGTTCAATATAA
This sequence comes from Arvicola amphibius, assembly GCF_903992535.2. Classification (NCBI taxonomy): domain Eukaryota; kingdom Metazoa; phylum Chordata; class Mammalia; order Rodentia; family Cricetidae; genus Arvicola; species Arvicola amphibius. Next base: position 145,323,955 of record NC_052051.1, read on the forward strand.
ATTTGGTTATTTAAAAGTTCCCCTGATGGGCTGGTTGAAAGACTAAACTATTCCAGTCACCAGAGAAAAAGAAATGTGTTTTGCCTGCTCAAAACTAACTTAATATGAGGAATCTGCTCTTTCGGTCTCGACCCAGGAATTAGGGAAATAGGAGAGATAAATGTGTGGTGTTTGTAAAAGGTTACCAATACATATTACGGATCAAGAAAAGGTGAGAAATCTTACACTGAAATTGAGCTAGAGCCTTAGATTAGTTTTCGCAAAAAACAAAGCAGAAAGTGCGTGATACTAAGCAGAGCATAAGATAACCATCTTCGCCGTCAGTCAGTTTTGATACCACCTGACTTGAAAGTCAGTAGTTTTTCATGATTCAAGAATGGCTGGGAATTAACCCAGCACACACAACGTACTAGATAAGATAGAACAAAAGTAACTGTGCCCAGAAGAGGCACAGTGACAAAAGAAACCCTCAAGACATTCCATGTGCACCAACATGACTCCACCCTGAAGTTTTCCTAGCAAGTCATTAAGTATTGTTTACTAGACTCGTTCAGCCTATTATAGGGATATGATGGGCCACCCTCGACTCTGAATTTTTTTTTCTGGAGTAAGACTTTTTCTCAGGTCTTTTCCCTACAGACTGGAAAATAGCTGAATAAGTAAGCAGGTAAATATTTCAGTAAAAACTGTTAGCACAGGAAAGTAGAGTAAAAAGAATAATTTTTATAAGATAAATTTTTATTCTCTTACTAAGACATTGTTAATGTTGTTTTGTTAAGTATAAAATAATTTGTTACAATTCCAAGTTAATGCTACTTCAAATGGTAGAAACATGAATGTACACACATTTAGTGACTAGGGATTCCATAATAGATATTGTTACCATCACAGAGTATTAACTCTTTTTATGTACAAAAGTAGTACACAATTAATTGCAATAATCTGTGTAAAGCTATAGAATGCTGAGATTCCATGCATGTGACTCTTCTACTAGCCTATAAAATGCTTTATAACTTAAATGTTATCTAAGTTGTAATATAGAACAATTATAGCACCAATATTTTTCATGGCTAGCTTAATCTTAACATTGAAATGGTAAAATTAAACTGATGAATGATATTAATGGCTCAGTTACAGAATAGGATTTTGAAAAGCATTTTGTAATTGTCTCATTACGTTAGGTCTATATCATTTTATATCTCCTTTATACATTCTTTTTTTATAATTTTTTTAAAGATTTATTTATTTATTATGTATACAACAACATTCCTTCCATGTATGCTTGCATGCCAGAAGAGGGCACCAGATCTCATTATAAGTGGCTGTGAGCCACCATGTGGTTGCTGGGAATTGAACTCAGGACCTCTGGAAGAGCAGTCAGTGCTCTTAACCTCTGAGCCATCTCTCCAGCCCCTCCTTTATTCATTCTTTACCATCACAAAACACACACACACACACAAGCACACACACACACACCTTACATCAGCTTTTATATTTGGATAAAAATGGAAAACTAGTTTTGAGAATATATAATAGTCAAGTATATGTGGAAATACCTTAGATATTTCTGTGCAAATGCAAATGTTTTGCTTCAATTTTATTTTATTTATTTATTTATTTATTTTTTCGAGACAGGGTTTCTCTGCGGCTTTAGAGCCTGTCCTGGAGCTAGCTCTTGTAGACCAGGCTGGTCTCGAACTCACAGAGATCCACCTGCCTCTGCCTCCCGAGTGCTGGGATTAAAGGCGTGCGCCACCACCGCCCGGCTTCAATTTTATTTTATCTATTAATTTTTATATTAATCTTTTGTTTGTTAAAATATAAGATTTCAGGTCATCATAGACAGGTCAGAAAAATCACCGTTCATTTGCAACTGTAAACCAGTTTACTCTACCAAGCCCAATCACAAATTACTCTTTTGATAACATTAAAACCCACAAATATGAGTTCCTCCTTTTTACTCAAAATTTCTGTTTTCTTTAAGTCAGTGCCTAACTAATGAGAATCAAGTATTTTTTAAATAATAATTAAAAAAAACCAGCAGAGAGGGAAAGTGGTACTGTCTTCTAGAAAAGAGGCACCTGAGATATATTTTTAAACAGAAGCCTTACTTTCAGGCTAGAGAATGCAGGGGTCCATGGGTTTACATTGTTGATAGCAATGGGCCTTGCTTACAAAGTTCAAAATATTAATTACATTTGGACACATTTCTCTCATCAAGTGTGTAAAAATTTCTTCATCTGTATTTTTTATATAAATTTGTGAATCCAAGCAGAAACATAATCAAGGAGAGAGGGCGTGCAGAAATCTATAGTTCTGGCCTGGTCCTTCAAATTGCTTGAGATTCTGAGCAATTCTGTGTGAAAGCAATTCAGCCCAGTGCATCTGATCTGCATATAAATAATCTGCCACACCGGTTTGCAAAATTATGTATTCTGCTTGGTTCTCTTGGGGGCCCATTGGTCTGGTATGTGCTGTATCCAACATGACTGCTCACTGTAGCTTCTACTTTTCACAAACATCAAAACTGTTTTCTCAGTGCACACCAGTTTTAAAATATGCTAAAGCTAAGCCAGCATCTTCGGAATTTTCTTCATGAGCAGATGTACTTTCAGTCTTGATTTTTCCATCATATTCAACCTCTGGGTCTCTAGAGAGTGCATTCCATGGTGTGGCAAGCTGCCCCTTTCCTTATAAATACAAAGAGCCATAACCAAATATTTTAAAATATTTTATGTATGACATTAACTCTTATAATATGAACAGTAACAACAGAAAAGATGGTATGCAGTAACAAGGTGTGAAATATACAAAGAGAGCACAAGTTAATATAAATTGCATGACCTGCTATCATAAACAACAGTTTGGTAGGATGTCACTTAACATGATTATCCACAAGCTATAAATATAAAGGGTTGTGAGATACAACATTCCAGAGGACTATTTGATCATTCTGCATGCCTTAATAATTTACAATGTCTTAATGTGTGTAATTTAAACTATCAAGAAAAGAACACACTGCTAAGTATTGTTTGAAATTTAGAGAAAATAAGAGCTTCAGGAATCCAGATGATTAAAGCAATGGAGGAGTGTGTGATTTCAGCACAGTAAAAATAGCATCATAAGACATTATCTCTAAAATCCACTTGCTGAGCTTCTGGTTCTGGCTTTCTTTTTCCTTTTGTCTCCTGAGTTTTAGGTATAAGAATTGTGCTGCAGATGCATTAATTATGGTCCGTGGTGTATGTCTGTGTATTACATATATATGCAGCAATAATGAGGAAGATTTCATGAATTTGAGATATGAATTTGAGGAAGTTTAGGGGACGCTGTAGGAGTTGGTATGATATAAATAAAGTACTCGTGGATGAAATAGTGAAAAATAAAGATATAATCAAAACATTACTAATAAGATTTAGCTTTGAACAGTCATGGTTTAGAACTTATATATCCTCAAAGGTTCTTTTACTAGTGTCTTGGTCAGCTGGCTATGCTATACTAGGAGGTGCTAAAAATATTAAGAGTTAGATGTTTTGAATAAGAATGACTCCCATAGGCTCCCATATTTGAATGTGTCATCAGCAGTGGTGACACTGAAAGTATTAGAAGGTGTGGCCCTTCTTGGTGGAAGTGTGCCTCTGGGATGGCCTTTGAGTTTTCAAAATCCCATATCTCATCTGTTGTAGTTCTTATCTGCTGCTTCAGTATCTGCCTGCAAGCTGTCATTGTCCCCACCATGAAGAAAATTTGCTTAACCTCTGAAACTATAAGCAAGGCACCAGTGAAATGTCTTCTTTTATAATAATTCCCTCGGTTATGGGGTCTTTTCACAGCCGAACAGTGACTAAGACAATGTCTTTAAAGGAGTTCCTGAGATTGTACCCCCTTCTTCCCTCCCTTGCTTTCCATCCACTGTTGGGGCAGCTGGCCCAATCCCTGCGTTCAGGGGCGTGGCTGCCCCAGGGGAGAAAGGTACCTTTAAAAAGAACCGGGTTGGGGAGAGACGGCCCTGTTCCCCCCCCACCACACACACACACACACACACTTGACTCTCTGCTTCGCTGGAGCTTTGGCTTTGTAAGTGTGTCCCTCTTTCTCCTTTTATTAAAACTGATTTATTCTAAAAGGACTATTTTGGGTTATTTCAAATCTCCTGCATCAATCCACCATGAGCATCTCTTCCCTAGATTCTGTTTACTATCATGATGTTCTGTCACAGTAGACATCTAAAAAAAAAAGGTCAACCTACAATCCTCTCAGAAGAAAGTACGCAATTACGAATTTGTTGTCGCAGATGTATTCTCAGACCAAAGGAAAACTGACAAATACTTAACACTTTTGACAGAAACTGAAGCAGTGGAGCTCAAAACATTATAATTTATAATATGAATGATAATGAGCTATCAAGATGACTCAGAGGTAAAAAGGTTCTGGGTACCAATTCTGACAACTTGAGTTCAATCCCCAGAATTAACAAAGATAGAATAACAATCCTGACTCAAACAATTTTCCTCTGACTTGTACATGTGCGCTGTAGTATGTGCATGTTACCCAACAAGTAATGAAATATAATCATAGATAAAAATATATAATAGATAAAAATATAATAATAGATAAAAATAATAATTTAATTTAATAGCATGAATTTATTATTGGTTTACTATTAAGATAAGAAGTACATCAACTATTTCTCAATAAACAAAGTTTTTCATAAGAATAAATAAGAGAAGACTTTAAGGGCTGGGAAGGCAGTTCATCGTGGAAGAGTGCTTGCTGCACAGGCAAAAAGAGCTGAGGTTGAATCTAATGCAGTCATATAAAAATTAGACAGAGTCTAGCTAGGACCTGTAACCCCAGGGTGGTTAGGGTGACAACAAGTCTTGCTTATATTGTTGACTGCCAGTTTCACCCTAGGTTTAGTGAGAGTCTGTCTCGAAAGAATGGAACAGAAAATCATGCAGCAGGAAGTCCAAATTTGGCCCCACATAAGGGTGTGGGAAACTACAAACATATGTTTACCATACACATACTTTCACATGCACATCAATAAAAAAATAAAACCCAAAAGAGGAAAAGTATTTGACTTAAGGCATAATCTATATCCTGTTACTTATATAGTCCACTTTTCCTTTTCATGTAAACAAGAAATAACTGAGTCCATGGTAGGCAAGTTATGTCTCAATAATGCTTTTTATAAAATAAATACAATATAAACAAGAATAAGAAGCAAAACAAAACCTTATTTAAAGGAAACATGGATTAGGGCTAATGGAAACCATTATTTAGATGTAAGCCTGGGAGATTTCCAAAAGAAACACAAATGAGGGCAAATACAAGTTATATAAATTGTAATGTCTATCATTAAATCACCTTGGAATCCTCACTGGTATTGGAACTGAGTTAATAAGTTATATCTAACTATTATGAATGAATCATCTATGTTCTGTATCTTATTTACTGAGCTATCTTAGAATAAAAGATTTCAACACACTGAATTTTCATCTCACATAAATATTTCAACAACAATAAAATATACATCAGCTTCTTTAAACTTCCCTTTACATTGTTTTCAAACAGACATTCAGAAATGTATTACATGTTGGGTTCAGTTTTAATTTTTAACATATCTCTTAATGGGATTTTTTGAATCAGTGGAGCCCTGGAAACTCATTTAAAAGAAAACCTCTCATGATGCTGGCCCTGCATATTATTGATCCCATGAATCAGTCATGAGCAGGAATCCCAGTGAAAAGGTATTTTTTTAAAGAAGAATTTTAAAGTGTGAGTCAATCTTCTGTGTTCAGTTTTGAAATGAAATAGCAAACCCTATCAGTAATATTGAGAAATTATATGCACGGTGATTATCCTTAGATGTTGAGAGACAAAAAGATTTCTAAAGAACAGAGGACATCTCCAAATCTTTTGCCTTATTCTAACTTCTGTGTCAATGGTCTTTTGGGCATGAATGTCATCTGTAGGGTATCTGGTCCCTGTAAGATCTCTATGGGAAGAGTGAGATATTTGCTCCCTTTCATTTGAAGGATGCCGCTCTGGAGTCTCTAGTTCCCCTCTTGCAGCTTCTCTGAAACTTCAAGGCTTATGAACTCATTCTTAAATCCATTATACAGTCTGAATACCCATGTGTGGACCCTGCAGGGTCACCAGCATCTGATATAATTCTGGGTGCTGGTGGAAAAGCTGGATCTGAGTTCAAACCTAGTATCTGAGTAAATACAGAATTACTTCAGCAGTTTAAACTTTCAAGTATTAAACAGAACCTTTGTAACAGTAGAGGTATTAGAATTTAATAAAGGGAACAAAGAATAAACACTCATTAGCTGAGTAAACAGATAGTAAATGTCATTTGTGTAGATTTTAATATTATACCATTATTTTTGCTGTAAAATGAAGAACTTATATTACAAATATATTATCTTTCTCTCACTGAGAAGTCTCCCTTATGTTCTATAATACCTCAAATATACCTTTAATATAACACCTCCCAGATGTGAGAAAAGTTTTCACTTATTTATTAGATATATTTGTTTTTCTGCATGGTGGCTTCAGAGAGCTTGCAGGTTAAAAACAGCAGCGAAAACAAACACTGACATCCAATCAAAGCAGTGTTCGGGCCACAATGGAAATGAGTGTTTTCTTCTTTTCCCCTTAATACAACTCTCATTTCCTGCTAGATCAGTGAAACAATGAAGCATTCAAAAGAATTCTCAGCAGCTGCAACTGCAGATTGCAAAACCACCACACGTGTTGTTTGCAGTGCCTGGCATTATTCGAATTCCCATTTTCTTGTTTCTTTTCTAATTCATTATCTTTCTAGGTTCTAATGCATATGCAGCTATGCAATTACTTCCAAGGGGGTTACAGGCTTGCAGAGAACATTTAGTAAATGGGCATAGATTTATTCCGTGAATAGAAGTTCTCAGAATAAGAGCGTGTCTCTAAACATAAATAAAAAACCTTCCTTCCCATTTTAAAAGAACGTAGTCATCTTTGGTATCATGGATGGACCAACCAACAATCTCAGATTTGAGAAAAATCAGAGCTATCAGAACAGACATTCTTCTTTGAGTTGCTACAGCTCAGGGGTAACCAAGCCTCGAGGGAGGCCAAACCTTCACTTGGAACTTTGAATTGTTGGCCTTCCTACAGTAACATTAACTAGCTGCTTTCTATCTTACTCTCAAGCCTAGACCAAAACAGCAAAATTCTTATTTCCTTTGCCTCTGTTGTTAGAAGAGTGCCAAAGATTGAAACCTTGCTGATGGATATAATATCTGATTTCACTTACCCTTCTGCTCACTTCTCAGATAAGCAAGTACCTTTCCATGGATTGATACAGCATAGAAACAGAGAATATGGCCACTACAGGCTTTGTGCGTGTGTCAATACATCTGACTATTGATGATATTGGTGTGATAAGGAGTTTTTATTAATTCAACTGAATAGCTTGGATTGTAGTCATTTCCCTTTTTCCTTAATTACTTTCTGATCAATTAATTATTCTCTTCCTATTTCACAAATGGATTGCAGGCTCATAACCCTCCTGTTTACATTGACCATTCTCAGACTTATGAATATATGACTGAAAGGAAAATGACTCAAAATTCCACGCAACCATGTGTACATATCTTGCTAAGTATACTACATTCTGAATAATTTATAATTAAATATTCATCATTTTCTATTAAAAGGTATTCTATAACATCAGTGATGTTTTTCTTAATGTTCTCTTGAGAAAAAAGTAAAAAATGTACACATATATAAAACAAGAGTGTTACTTTCTGTTATGAAAAACTTAACACACCTTCTCATGGAGGAGATCTTGGAAATCTTAGAGACAAAATTTTAAAAATGTCTGGCTGAAAAAATGCAAGTGTTTATGACACCATAACGAACAGACATTACCCATCCAATGCCTAGAAGATGCCTCAACATGCCTGAGTATGCAACAGGTGCTTTTCTTTTGCTGCATATCCAAACAGGGCAAAGACACCCACTGTGACCATTAATGTAGTAGGTTAACACAGGACCACTTGACTTTAGCACTCGAAATTTGGGGCTAACTTCTGATTACACGCTGCCCTGTGCATTACAGGGCGTGAATAGCTCACTGGCTTCTTTATACTACAGTCCAAAAAAATCTCCATTGGGAGTGGCAATTGGATTTATTAGATTATTAAAAATAAATTTAAAAAAGAGAAGATAGCATGAAGTTTGGAGAGGTATATGTTTGTAAGGTAAGAAGACATGATCCGTCAGGAGTTAGAGAAAGGAAATGGGAAGTGGATATGGTCATATTTCACTGCATACATGAATGGAACTCATACATGAATGAATGAATGAATGAATGAATCATATGTTTTATCAAATCTCCAAGAAACACAATTGCCCAAAGTTGAAATCTGTTGTTCTATGGGGTGGCACAGTATGTATAATAAAGGAGAAAAAAAGAGGATGAGAGAGAAAAATCACAGAAAGAGAAAGATCGACAGAGCTAGAGGAATTCCAGACATTTCAGTATATATCCAATGCAAGAGCCATTAAGTCTTTCATGTATAAAATTCTGAAGTATTATTTAAAGAATTAAACCTTATATAATAAACTTTCAATTATAGAATAATTCATAATTAAATACCTCAAAACTGAGAATATTAGAAAATATGCAAAACATTGGAATAGTAAAGCAATAGATATTATAAAACATGGGGATCGCGAGTGAAACCTTATAATCCAGAATGACAACAGAAACAATACAAAAAGATAGCAGCTCAGTGCAGGCATATACAAGGTACCTGAGCATGCATGTCACACAAGATTTGTGTGCGTAAGTGTGCAAAAAAAGTAACACTTATTATCCAGCAAAGAAATGCATCTTGAAACAAGAGCTATACACTTCATTTGCCACATTTCTACCATCGCAAAAGCTACAAAAACATCTTTATAGAGGAGAAGATAACACGTTTGGATTCAGTTGCAGAACATTCTCTCTGTGCTCATTTGGTTCCCCTGTGTCTAGGCCTAAAAGAAGGTGGAATACCGTGGTCGATAGGGGACATCAAAGCAATGGTGCTTGCCTCACGACAATCAGCAATTAGAAAGTGTAATATAGGGAATATGAGCCAAATTCAGTCTTCACATCCCTAGGGTCCTTCCTGTGATGGGTTTCTCCCTTCTAACAGCCCTATGAGTTTACTGACGTGTCAGTCTACACGGGGAGTGAGTACTGCTGCTGTTCCGTTCACCACTTTCAGTTGACTTTTCCTATTGGAGAGTTTTATACATGCCTGTAAAGTGTGTTGATGAAGTCCACTCCATTGTACCACTTCCACTTCTTCCCCCATGCTGACCCCTTCTCCTTTTCCTCTTCAACCGTGTCTGCTCTGTTTTTAAAAACCTTCTTTTCACTGCCTGTGAGAGTATGGTAGTAAGAACTTATAATGTAACATGAGTGCCCTCTCAAGAGCTGCACTCCTGAATATTGTCTCCCTCCTCTTTTAGACGTCAATTACCAATAGCTCCTCGGCTAGGAACAGGTCTTCCCATGCCCTTCTCTCATCAGTGATGAACTTTCACTTGATCTTTGCGAGTCCTATTTGTTCAGTCACGGTCACCATGAGTTCATTTCACCGTGGTCTTGTCACGTAGGACAAACACTGTTTCTGCATATAGGCCCACTGTCTATGACTTTTACAGTCTTTCTGCCCATTTTCCTTTGATGATTCCTGCAACTTGCAGGAGGATGTAATATAGACATTCCATTGAGAGCTGATAACTCTGTAATCTCTTATTCTCTGCAAACTGCTTCACATAAGACAATCAGTTAAGGATCACGCCTTTAACAGAGGAATCTTCCAGGTATATTTCATATCCGTACCACAACAGATAATTATACTTACCTCTAAGAGTGTCTTAGAGTGGAAATGTTTGACAGAATATAGAATGATGGCAAACCATAATACTACTAAGTGGGGATATAAACTAATATAACCCCTTTGATGTCAAACTGACATTATACTAAAGTCGATAATGTACAGCTCTATATTTGCGTTTATACCCATTATAAGAGCAGGTGCATTTTGCTCAAGAAAGATGTGTTAATATATTCGCTTCAGCATAGTGTTCAGAAGATGGAAACAATACACCTACCGATCATAAAAAGAACATGTGAGTCACAATAACAGCAATACCAGTGACACTAAGTAGTGATACATGCAAACTACAGCTACACAGCAACACTGATACCCAAACAATGTATGTTGTATGACTCTACAAGTACATATGTCATAAATAAATCAAATAAAATAATGCTTCTATTCAATCTCAATAAGTGTGTTGCTTTGATGGAAAATTAGTAAGAGATTAGGAAACTCCAGGTAAGATTCTTGGGGAATTTGAGGTGTTCTGCTTCCTTACCCAAAGAAGATATGTGAGAAGACATTAAGTCACTTCATGAATGGGGTGGTGATGATGATGGTGGTGGTGGTGGTGTGTTTAGTTTCTAACTTTTATATTTCAGTTAGACAAAAAGATAAAGGAAAGCAAATAAGCAAAAGACAAAAGGCTGCTTCTATGAATTTAAAATTTTTAGGTCTATGACAAATTCCTTGAGTTTGACACTTGGATTAAAGTAAGCTTGTTTTGATTTAATGCATTACTCTCTGGTGTTTATCTATTTGAGATTGGTCAGGAGAAAAATACAAACAGATTAGGAGTGGAAAAGAACAATGAACTTAATATAAACAAGCAATCAGATAAAAGAAGATAAAATATAGAAACAAAAGCAAAAATAAATCCATATAGTAAATATTTGAGTGTAAATAAAAAAGAAAAAAAATCAACCATTGTTGTCATATGAATTATTATTTCTGAGTATATCAGGAATCATGATCTCTCTCAAATAGTTGCAGTTTTAAACTTTAAGATACCAAGAATCAGAAAGTCTCTAGTAGGCATAAATATATCACCTCAGACAGGACATGTTGACTATCTACAAGTAGCTTAGGTTCTTACCAGATTGTCTAGTCACTGGGGATACTTTCGAAACAGATGGTTATTTTATGAAGGGGACTGACATTAATTAATACAAGCTATTAAAGGATTCTCCCTCTCCCTGTGTCCTTCCTTTTCACTCTTCCCCCTTCTCTCTCTCTCTCTCTCTCTCTCTCTCTGTCTCTCTCTCTTTCTCTCCCTCATTTCCCCCAAATCACTCTCTGTCATGCACAAAAACAAATGCAGTTTTTTATGTTTGTTGGGTAGAAGTGTGAAATAATTGTAGATATAAAGAATATCAACCCATTTTCCATATATAGAATATTAATTTAAATATGTATGACTACATGTCATTTCTGACATTTTCTTTTGAAAAATACAAAATTTCTGAACCCAATGTAAGGGCCCAGAGGGTGAGAGAAAGGGAACAGGACTTCCAAATTCTACTGCATAAGTAGGGAGTGGGTGGAATGATTGAGGCACCTTCAGTATGTCTCTATGATTTTTACTGGTTTATGGCAATTGTAATCTTTATTTAGAGCTGCATGATTTTTTCTGAATATTCATTTAAAGACTTAAAATCTGTTTTGAAATCTTTTCTTGCTAATAATTAATTAGAAACTCAAGAGTAATTTTTTCCTCAAATTGTACATAACCTCTGAATAGATTATTAAGTTAAGTAAAGGCATGCTGTAGGTCTGGAGAAAATAATGTGCCCAGGATTTACTTGCAATGAAATGCTATTTATGCCCTGTTAGCAACAGACATATCAGTGAATTCATAACACAGGTAAGCAAGAATCACACTATGGAGAAAGCAGGACATTCATTTCTGCACTTTGATGACACTAAGATCAGCTAAGAAGTTACCTATTCTTAGCTGAGAATATAGTTTAAGCAGCTATAAATAATATGTCTCCCTTGAGCCTTAGCCCTACAAGCCTAGTGGCCATAAAGCTCAACAGAAAGAAAGGGAAACCCATCTCATCTGTCAAGAGTCTTATTGGCCTTCTCTAAGTTATATCTGAGTTGTCATAAAAACATAGAAGTGACACAGTCACATAAAATAATTGTGACAAAGTCAAGCAAGCAACCAGGCTGAGGTTGCACATGTCTCCACTGCCTCTGTGTCTGTTCCCACACTGATGTAAGGTCACAGGGAGGTGTGAAGAATGTGAAGAAATTGTGGAGACAAAATGCCTCACCCTGCGCCAACAATGTTCAGCAAAAGACTTTTCTAAGTGGTTCACTGTAGAACGATTCTTGAGTTGAGACACAGGACAAAAAAGTATGAGAGTACAGGTAATCAGAGACTGAGTAGAGAATGAACTGCTTCATATTAAAACAAACAAAAACACACGTAAACACTTCCATTTCTCGGATTACAAAGAGCTTTATAGGGGCCAGAAATATGCACGACTCGGTGATTATTTGCATGAATTGTTCTTGTCAACTAAGTTTCCCAGCAACACATTAAGTGTCTCACAACCACTTATAACTTCATGTTCAGGAGATTCAACACCTTCTTCTGACTATCAGAAATAAAAGTATATGCAATGAAAATTAAATAAATCTTTTAAAATAGGACAAAGCCTTACAGAACTAGAATATGCTGGTTGGTGGAAAACAGATTAGGTGACTGTCACAAAGGAACCTGCCAGGTGATGGGTATGGCTTGTGAGAGCTTGAAAAAGCCAGAGTAAAAAGAAAATCACCACTTTAAGAACATTCCCCTGATTGCAAATACATATATTCAAGAATAAGTTAAACACTTAGTGAATATTTGAAGATAGAGTCATTAATATTATGTTATAATATATTGTTAACAGTAAATAAAGCTTCTTATTTTCATTCAGTCTTATAAATAAATAAATAAATAAATGGTAAATGCATATGTGTGTATTTGTCTGTGCTTTATGAACAAGTGTAGGTACACATGTCTTGTAGCTATGTGGTCCAAATGCCAGAGGACCATTTGGATCCCTTGGAGCTTGTATAAATGCAGGCTCAGAAATGCCAGCTTACTATGAAGATGCTGGGAAATGAGTCGAGGCCCTCATGATTACACACCAGAAGCTCTAAGCCATCTCTTCAGCACCAAAACCCTCATAATTTGTGTTAATTGCTTAGAATATTGGGGGACATTTTCAAGAAAAGATGCGTACCCTACACAAACACAAACTACACTTTTATATACACTAAACTCTTATTCTGTGGTGTTCATCTCTTCTTCCCTGAGTCCTCTGGCACCTCTTCAAGTGTTTGGCACCATGAGTAGAAGAGGTTCTGCACCGTGTTCTAGCTCTCACTGATGGAAGCTGGCCCTGGATTTCTCTTTCCGATTAAAATGTAATTACTGTGGCTGATATGTTCTTTGCTTATTTATATAGCATGTAATTTAGTGTGATGGTATGCCCAGAGCATCACTCAGTACAAACTCATAGAATGACTACACAAGTGAGTGGAGGGAGTGAACAAATAAATGGGTAAAAAGAAAATTTTTACTATGAGCTAAACACTCCTAAGTAAGTAACCCTAAATATTATATGTTTTTCAAAATTCGTTCTGAAGTTTAATTTTCCCCTTGGGCAGTAAAGATAAAATGGAATAATTCTGGCTATTTGCAAAATGTGTAGATAATTTAAGGGCATATTGCAGAAAGGCAGTCTTACGCTTTAAGATGTTAAAGCTCTAAGGAAGGCTCCATGAAAGTCCATGGGTCACATGCTCCATAATAACCAGTCTATGGACCCTAAAGCATCAAAAACCCTGGGACAGGAAATAGGCTAAGGTGCACAGAGAAGTTATTAGTTGGGTCAGCACATAAGGGATTTATGTGGTGCCCATATGCCCACAGTGTTGAACAAGCACTGAAAATAGACATGGTCTGACCTTTAGATTTCAGTGCGCAATAATTAACTTCAAAACACAGCTAAGCAGAGTGTCTGGTGAAGGAAATAGAGCTCCCTTCCAAGCAGCTTGGCTATTAAGCTACCAACACACAGTTTGGAATTTTAGACAGCAGATATTTAATGCAATTCAGTATGGAGCAGCCCCAAAGAGGTTTTCACAGATTGAGACAATCTAACTGTTGGGTAATCTGAGGAATGAAAACACATGGATCCATTCAAGTCATTTAAAAAAGCTTTGAGAAATAGCAACATTTCTATAAATGGCTCGTGAATACCAGGCCACTTTCAAGGGCATTATGGAATTTTACTATCATTTGTAATGAAGTGGAGAAGCGCTCACTAAGCTGTCATTCTCTGTAGGAAGGAAGGTGCCTAGTCACATGAGCCATTTTTTCCTCTGTTTGCAATGTACAGATAAGGATCTGTCTGTATGAGAAAGCCATTTCAGAGTCATGTACCAACTCTGCATCTCTCTGACGCTGTTGGGGGTAATGAGCTTGACCTCTATGGATACAAAGATGCAAGAGTCCAGGGATGGGGATCCTTAAGCTCTCCTGAGAGATTTACCTTAATGCAGTGCCTGCTTATATCCTGAGCCTGTCATTTCCTGAAAGAGGAAGAGATATGCCCTTTTCATTCCCAGCACCCAGAGTAATTACAGGCTCAGGTACTGGGTCAGTGGGGGCACTTGGGACCTTCACATGCCAAGAGGTGAGAAATCAGTGTCTACACTTTTACAAGAACAACCCAGCGGTACTTTCACTGTCACTTTCCGGAAGGAATCACCAGGAGGACCTTGACGGCATCTGAACTGTGTCTCTGAATCAAGACTTAGCATCTTGTGCCCATCCTGGGAGGATGGCTAGGAAACAAAGAACAACAAAGGTGTCAGTTTAAAAAAAAATGAGTTGCCTATCCCATTTTCTTGGCTAAGGAGCCCTATGGGAAATAAAATATTTTGAACAAATACCTGTGTGCTGACTGTTCCCAGTGGGCTGGTGTCTGATGAGCACGCCAGGGAATTTATTTAGGGAAGATCATCTTGCACAGTCTCACAGGCTTTGTAATCTTCTGGCATCACAGTTAAAAAGGCCCAAAGAAGACCTGAGGATTTAACCCTACTCATGTCTCTCACTCTGTTTACTTTATGTTGTGCCTCAGGCCCGGAAGATACACGAAACCGCCTCTGTTAGTAGGCATCTACTAACTCTCTTCGCTTGGTGACTGGACGGCCTTCACTGACAAGTTAAACACACTCTCAGGTATAGATAGAAATGGGGATGCCCTCCAAAATCAACAGGTATATCATATGCTCAGTGTAACAGAATCAGCCTCAGATTCTGGTATATTGACATTATGAAGACATTTCATGTCATAACTCCCACACTAAGTTTATTCTTGCAGTATCTTATCAATAGATCATAACCGCATTGACAAACTGGGAACCACTCTAAGCAGTTTGAAGCATGCAAAAGAAGGATGAAGGAGGGGGGATCTAAGGGATTGGTTGATGCATCTCCATTAGTGAGGTTTGAATCTGAATCAACGCATTAAGTCAAAAATGAATCTTCCAAACATTCATTTGTGGACAGTGTGTCTGATGTGACAAGGAAGGTAGCCATGTGCTATTTTAGAGTTGACTGGACCCTTTAGTACTAGTTATTTTACTACAGAATTTCCACAGCAACCGAACATTATTTATTGAATTTCCTTACTAAACAAAAGACTTGAGTGCTTTGAGCCTTCAAGATATGTAAGCAGTAACTAAATATGTGACCATAAGACAGTGACAGGCTGTCTTTGTTTTTCTCTTTCTCCCCCTCTCCTTTCTCCTCCTTGTTTCCATCCTCCTCCTTTTCTCTCCCCTCTCTATCTCCTTCACCACATAAAGACATAAGAACGATCATGTGGAGATAGAGCGATAAGGAGAGAAGACAGCCCAGCCATATACAAGCTAGTGAGAGAGCTGATGGATGAAATGGAATTTTGCTCAGGGCAGTGGTGGCGCTTCCTTTAATCCTGGCACTCGAGAGGCACAGGCAGGAAAATCTCTGTGAGTTCAAAGCCAGCCTGGTCTATAGAGCAAGTACCAGGAAAGGTTCTAAAGCTACTCAGAGAAATCCCGTCTCGAAAAACAAAAAAACAAAACAAAACAAAAAAACAAAAAGAAGAAGAAGAAGAAGAAGAAGAAGAAGAAGAAGAAGAAGAAGAAGAAGAAGAAGAAGAAGAAGAAGAAGAAAATTGAAATTTTACAACATATTAATAGATTCCCAAGATTCTACTCGCCAAACTGTGAAGAAATTAGTATCTGGGATTTCATCAAGATTTATTTTTTTGTGTGTCTGCCTGGCTGATGCCCACAGCAGCCAGAAGAGGGCACCAGAGCCACGGAACAAGAGTTAGATATGGTGTGAGACACCATGTAGGTTCTGGGAACTGATACTGGGCCCTCTGCAAAATGGGTCCTTGGTTGTTGCTGTTGTTTTTATTTTGTTTTCTTAACCCACAAGGCATACTTTTACTTCTTTAATTTTTGTCAACTTTATTCATATATATTTATTTATTTATTTTTTTGATTTAAGCCGGGTACATCTGAGAAATTATGAAAATCCCTCCACAAGGTTGCCTGTAGCATTGCTCATGGGGCATTTTCTAGATTAATGATTGCTATGGGAGCATTAAGCCAACTGAATCTAGTCCTATCTCTGGGCAGGATTCCTGGGTGCCATAAGAAAGAGAGGTAAACAAGTCATAGAACATAAGGCAGTAGATACCATTCCTCCATAACCTCTACTTCAGTTCCTGCCTCCAGATTTCTACGGTGAGGTCCCACTCTGACTTTCTCAGGGACAGAGCATGACCTGACAGGTGTGAGGTAAATGGTGCCCTTCCTGTCCCAAGGCACTTTGGTTGCGGTGTTTTATCACACCAATAGAAGCCCTAGTTCAAACAACCCGTCTGTAGAATTTTGTTTTAGCTAACAGGACAGCCTAGTATGGCATTGTAACTGAGACAGATTTATTATACATCTTTAAAATTACATCAGAATCACAGGTAGCTGAGTTCAATCTAGTTTCTATATTTTATTAGTATTTTTATCTCACCAATTAAAATGTACGCTCTTGGCAGATATACTTTAATAAAGAAGTGCACCACATATAGTAGACAAAGTTTATTTTAATAAAAGTGACCATAATATATTAGGATTAACAGAGAAAAACTTTATGAGAAGAACCAGGCTATAGTCCCATGGGAGTAAACTGTGTGGCCAGGACATAATTACAACGTGGAAGTGACCACCTGTCTTTACCCATAAACAATATCTTTTTCACTCAACACTCGTGGATGCACACAGGATAGAGTAAAGCGAACAGGGAAGGTGTATACATATAAATCTAATAGGTTTTATAGGTCATAAACTGACTGAACCTGAAATTACATTTATTAAACCATCCACAAGTTCACAAGCATACTATGCAGCAACTCTGTTAGTGCCACATCTGTTTTTTTTTAACATTTCTGAATGCAATATTTTATTAACCATAACAATTGTCATATGAAGAAGGAATCTTGATTGACATCAGTTATCCTACATCTGTTTTTTATTTCTTCAATACTCTTAGCATCTTTCCTATTTGGCTCATCTTCAAAATCAAACTTTGGGCTTTATATTTTCCTCCAAGTTGTCTTCTCTTTATTCACCTTTATTTTATTTCTACTCCTAGTATTTATTTTACAATCCTTTTAAGACTATATTTTGGATAGTGTGCGTCAATCTGAATATTGATATATTTTACTTCATAATAAGGTGGTGATGTTTTAGTACTGTAATTACAGCAACAATGGTACAATGGTATCTTAGGGATGGATCATAATAATAATCTTCAAATCATAAACCACAAACTGATTTATGAACAATTGTTTTGGCTCTCTGCCAATACTCCTTTTATTCATATTCTCTCTCTCGTTCACTTTGTCTCTCTTCCTCCTGTCCCTGGTCCTGTTGGCATCTAGTTTAATAGAAGTTTAGGAAAGACTCTGGATCCACTACAGTTGTGTAAACTCCAGTATATAGTAATACCCTTTGCTACATCTCTTTGACCATCTTTGGACACACATTAGAGCCTCCATATAGTCTGCTTCAGCACTACATAATTTTTGAGTTTCTCATGGAAACAAATAAAAACAATGAATCAGCCATTTGCAAATTGGAAACTTCCTTCCAGCTCATATTCTACTCAATTAGAAGAGAAACCTTGCATTTTCTCAACAATATCTACCCGATTGCCACACATCTGGAATCATTACATGTCAAGCCCTTCTTCAGTCTTATGATATTCTTTCATGCATTTTTCTATGTATTCACTAAAACATGTTGGTTTGAAAAAAAATTTATTGAGTACATACTCTGCACACATCTAGAAACTTAGAAACTTTGTTGCAACGATAGAATGAATATTGTGTGTGTATGTGTGTATTGTATCATTAGAAATTGCAAATATATCAGCTTACAAAGACAAAGTGACAATGTCAGTGACTTTAACAGTAAATGATTCTTTCTGGGTTATCCTGGTTAGCCCCTTGCATTCTTTCAGTGCTTTGAATGGAAGCAGGAGCATTGTTGTCAGGAAGCAAAGCAGCAAGCATTAGACGGAAAGTATGGGTGGGTCTTATACTGACCCATAAACTTTAACCACCTTAAACTCACTTTAGACACATGACAACCAGAATTTAGGGCAAATATCCATGTTAGTTTGTCATTAAGCCAGCAGTAATATATTATAGTAGTAATTAAAATCAAATGTATTCTCATTTCATTTTATTAGAGCAACTCAAAAGTACTATTGAAAAGGATTTCCTTTGCTGCTGTCCCAACAAAGACACGGCTCTTGCTATGACAGAGAGTGAATTCTCATGAGGAAACCAATAGTTCAGCCTGTGTATCTGTCTGAAGACTCGGGAGCGGTGTTCTTGACAGACTGACATAGCCCCTAGTGGTAACGAACACCTTCAGACTTAATTGTGTGGTTAAACACACCTCTGGATATGATCCTGTGCCATAACACATAGAATAAATCTATATTTAACCTTTACCAAATTATTGCAAAGCAGAGTTATACTAGTCAGGGGCATTTGAAGTGATTGGGGATATCTGTTTTAATTGGAAAACAAATAAATAAGCTTTGTTTGATTCTATGGCCAACTGTAATTATGATGCTTATAGCAGAAGTTAAAGACAATTTCATCATTTGTAGAAATTGCAGTGCAAAAATCATAATGCAAGTGATGCTAAGCTTTCCTTTATTGAAGATCTAGAGCAAATTATCTACATTAGCATTACTCCATTATTACTATACTATTTTTTAGATCCGCTTAAATACACCCAAGTGTTTAGCAGCCTCAGTAAATAACAAGGCTAAAAAGTAATATCATAGCAATAAAAATTGACAATATTAAGTCTTTAATAATTCTTTTAGCCTAAAGCAAAAAAAAATATGGATAATTATTGACTCACTGGAGAAATCCAGAACAGGTTGTCTCTGAATAGCTCATGCTCTCTCTGTTGGCTCTCCCTGTATTGTGCCTCTCTGCTTCTTACATTCTCACAAAGCAATCCAAATTTATTCTGTAACGTTCCAACAAAGTTTTCTTGAAGAATTCATAAACCAACCTTCAGCTGTAGTTTGCTACAGGTTTAAGAATTCCATAGGGATTCTGGGTCTTTTGACAAACTTATGCATTGCCAAAAAGAAAATACAAGAATGTGTATGAACCTTTCAAAAATTGGAGTCAAAAGGGAAGACTCCTGAGGTATGGAGGTTAATGACCTTCCAGATATAATACTTTTATTTATCTATCCTTAATACTTGCACATTATCTTTGTATGTAAAAGGACAAATCAGATGTTAGATATGCTCTCATCAACTTCTTCCTACCATCTGGGAGATAGTTGCATGCCATTTCTTTTCCTATGACTTCAAAATCTAAAGCAATCCAAGTTTTATTACAAAACTAATCTGCTTTTATCTTAAAACTTAAATAGATTCTGAGATTTTAAATACTGTGATTTCAGGCTAACCCGAGGAAAGTTATAAATATCCCACAAAGGACAATCGGTTAACAGAGAAATTAGTATAGCTCTGATTGGTTTTATTTCTTAATCTTATGTTAAGGATTCTTCACTTATAATTCCGTGACTAATAACTTTAAAAATAAATAAAATCTCTTTAATCCCACTCCCAACAAATTCTTCCGTTACTTATTCCCTCCGACGTGCTCAGCTATTGTTGCCAAGGAAACAGCCAGGAAGCAGGAGTGAAGCAGACTCTTTCATCTGGTGAGAGGATGATGGGAATGGATGAGAGTTGAGCAAGGTCAGACACTTGCTGCTGAATACAAATCTGTCATGCCTAATAGATGAAGCTCTTTAGCTTCTGTGCCGTTCAGGCTACTCCCAGCAGCCAAGGAGAAAATAAAAAAGACACTCAAGCATGAATGCCAATCAGCCCGTGCGGGCAACAGTGATGTATTTACATGTGCCATAGCAGCTGCACTAAGCTTTGCTAGGAATGAAAGGATGAATTAAATGTGTGTCAATAATTATAGGAGGTCAGAATTTAAATCCAGAAGGTTTGCTAATAAGATCAGAAGGGTGAGAACTGCCTGATCTAGACTGTTAACATGCCTTATGCTTTTCTGAGGTCAGAGTTCAAAACCTGTCATAGAGTCAAATGTATTGAGCTGAGAAAACCCTCAATCAGTCCTCTATTGGTTGTTTACCAGGGACAACAATCTTTTGCAGTATATTGGAAAATATTATACATTTGGACCCTTTTATAATGGCAGCTGTCAGATACAACACTTACTCAAATTAACATCAGGGGACAAGATACCTTCCTTTAAGCAACACCTCAACGCACATATATTTCAATTTTGTCCACATAGATTATAGTTTCAAGTCAACCCCTAACACCCTAAATACTACTTCTAACTATTAGAAAGTAAGATAATGCAATGCCATCACAAGCTAGTGTTTAGATCTTTACTTCCTATGTATAAAGTAGATGACTTCCTCAAATAGAATTTTCCCACATCCCTGCTTTATGAAATGGTCACTAACAACCCTAAATGAAATCACAGCTAAATTAAAGATAATAATCTTTAACTATTTAATATATTTATCAACATCTTTACAACCTGTCCATTTGTGTCAGAACAAGAACAGGTTTTGTGAATGCTGTGAGTGACAAGAAAGGGGATAACAGAGGGTAGAGAAGCATCAATGCTAGGTGCTGGGCTGGGAACTAATAACAAATCTTCAATTTTATTGTGACAACGAGGTAAATTAACAGGAAGAATTATCATATTGATTAAAATATAAATGGCTCAACTTTCCAGAATATGCCTGTGACATAAAAATGGCTCTACACTAATAAAGACTAAGAAAGATTTCTCATATAGTATAAAAACTAAAAAAAAGAAATTTAATTCATTGTCTCATGTTTCAATGAACATGCACCACATGATGACAAAGATATGAGAAACTAAATATACAAATTAAATTTATAAGCTACTATAATTAATATCATGACTCAATTATTGAACCCAGAGGTTCCACGGCAATGGTCACAGTTCTATGAGGGATGCAAAAAGATATTCTAAGTGTCTCTCTAACTGAGTATATGTAATAAATATAGCCCAGGTTGAATAGTGTTCTTCTTCATATAAAATATTTATAAATATATTTTGTAAGTATTTATAATGAAGGAGAGGCAAGGAAAGGTGCTGTGGGCCCTGAAAGACATAATAGTCTAGTAATAAAGAGACCTTTACTTCTTGGCCCAGTAGGTGGTACCAGGATTATACACTCCTGTTTTCTGGTCAGAGTGTAACTGTCTTTTGTTTTATTTCTTTCATTTTTTTTTTCATGAAAAGAGATAGGAGAAAAATAGAAACTGGCGAGGGGAAAGAATCAATTTGAAATATAACAATACCAATATTGCATTGTTTTATAAAATAGTGACTCGTTTATTCTCATACTAATAAGAATTGTCTGGCTTCATTCATCATAAACAATTCACACCTGTATAGATAGTTACCAAAACCAAATCATATTATTAGTCTTTAAAAGTTAGCAAGTATATACATATTAACCACTGAATGTTAATCATTTTATATTCAAAACTAAAAGATCCATGTCACTGAAATTCGTTGATGAGTAAAACCAGCACACGATGAAAGGAAGTAACGCTATCAGTGATGACCGTCTCGGTGTCTTCAAACTCTAGCTAGCCTTGCTTTTTATAACCTGCTACTGTAGCAGATATGATAAAGATGGTATGAAAAACAAATTACTTATTTTGTCCTGATTAAATCATCATGTTTGCTTCTCCTAATTATGAATATCACAATGATACAGACTGTGTTTTGAAGGATGGACATTATGACAAACATCTTTGAACAAGTAACTTTCCAGGGCCTGTGCCTCAAACTCAAACCCAGCATCAGAACAGAGGCATGTTGAAGGAGGCCGTGGGATGCCTCCACCTCCTCACATGACCAGATAGCATCATCCACCAATGCTCTTTAAAGGAGATGTACACGTAATCAAATAGTAACCATCTCTGTAACACAGACAGCTCTCAAAGAAACTTGCTAACTGATGGTTTTTGAACTCCCAATTAGGGTGGCATCCACTCAATTCACAAACCAGTCACTATATGCATGGGTTTTGGGGACTTGAAGACTTGGTGAACTAGGAGACGGTTCAGCCTGTAAATTTCAGTGAAAAGTCAACATTATTTTTCATAGTCTTTTTATGAGATATAAAACAGCATTGCTTTATTTTATTTAATATAAATGATTTATTAGAGAATATTTTCTGATTAGGGTTTAGTTAAAAGAAAGATTTACATATGAGAAAATTTTTAACAAAATAAAATATAATAAAAATAGCCCAAAAGTTACCATATTAAATTTGAACAAGGCAAAATAACAGAAGGAAAAGATCATCAAGAGAAGGCACAGAATCAGAGACCACTCATTCACACACACTTGTGTCCTATAAAAATATTAAACTGAAATATATATATATATATATATATATATATATATATATATAGAGAGAGAGAGAGAGAGAGAGAGAGAGAGAGAGAGAGAGAGAGGACCTGGTGCAGACCTGGGCAGGCCCTACACTTGCTGCTACTGTCTCTATGAGTGTCATAGTTTTTTAAACTTAAACATATATATGAAACACTGAATAAATGTCAGTGTAACATGTGACCAATGAGTAAGAGACTAAAACTTATTTTTTTAGAAAAAAATGATTTCTGTCTATTTACGTTTAGTGTCACCTGCACACACAATTTATATTTATTTAATTTGTATTTTTTTTTCTTTTTTTTTTTTTTTGGTTTTTCAAGACAGGGTTTCTCTGCAGCTTTTTTAGAGCCTGTCCTGGACCTAGCTCTTGTAGAACAGGCTGGCCTCGAACTCACAGAGATCCGCCTGCCTCTGCCTCCCGAGTGCTGGGATTAAAGGCGTGTGCCACCACCGCCCGGCTTAATTTGTATTTTTTATAAGCACTAATCTCCCACATGGGGGAAACGTGGCTGCGTTCACAGCACAGAGAGTGCATAAAAGCAAGACAAAAGCAAACAGGCCCAGATCAGAGCAGATGTGCCCTTCAAAGGCTTGACTTTAGTAACCTAGTTCTGTCAGAGAGGATCCATCTCTGGAGAGAGTCCATAGCCCTTAAAACCGTGTCACCAACTGGAGGACAAAATCTCAAAAAATGAGACTGTGGGGACACTCTGTATTTAAATCCTAACAGTCTAGTTAAACTGATCTACTGGCACACACTTTTCTCCTATATAATCTAGTTGGCTTTAAATCATTACTTCATTCCTTTATCAGCACTGAAAAGGCCTTTACTTGTTAATTTCAGATAAATGTGCCAAGCAGGAGAATGTTTGGTCTTTTGACCCCAGGAATTGTGCAGCTTCCTGCCTTCTGTGTTCTTCCTCTCTCTGAAGACTGTGTTGGGTTCTGGGTCCTGGATTCCCCGAGTGCCAAATTAACTCTAGTTTACATTCTGCCATTGTGATGAACATCACCAAACATGGCTTGATGGAGGTAAAGCTTTATTTGACTAAAGACTGAGTCTATCACTGAAGGAAGCCAATGCAGGAATCTAGAAGCTAACCAGGCCTAAAGCTAAAACCATAGAGAAATGCCTTGTATTGGCTTGCCCTAAGGACTTTGTCAGCATGCTGTATTACAGAACCCAAGATGACCTTTCTAGTGGCAGCACCCCCTATAATGGTCTATGTCCCCCAACATTAATGATTATGCAAAAAATGCTCCATAGATATGTCCATAGGCCAATCTGATAAGGATAATTCTACAACTGAGGTGTTCTCTTCCTAGGTGACTCTAGTTTGTATTGTTAACAAAACTACCAAGCACAGTAGGTACCAAACCATAGGCTTTAAACTGTTTATTACAGTTTTGTTCTCCTTAGACTAAGAATTACAGGAGAAGCATCCCTTTAATACCACGTGAGACCTCTTGGGGAAAATTATTCATAGCTACCGGGCAATGAAAGTCCTACAAATGATATACTTCAACTTTTGCAGTTTCCTGCATTCTCATTAATTACAGAACATGTCAGAGAAATGAACTCAAGACATAGCATATCTTTAAAAAATTTATTTTTATTCACAGGAATAAATCCAAGCCACATTTTAGACATACTTTACATAGCAAGAATTTCACATTTCAGAAGCTAAATGTTGACCAGGATATCTGAATCCCGGACAATTCTTGAAATAGCAAAAACATGAAATTGTTACGTGTGTATCCCACCCACAGTGATCAGTATGCCATTTGCAGCATATCGGTTTTCATTGTTCTTTGGCACACTGATGAACATTTTTTTTTAAAAAAAAATGAGAACAAGTTGTTCTCTTAGTTGTTACTTTCCTGTTTATTTTATTTCATAGTCTCTAAGGAAAATTAGAAGAAACAGTAAAGAAAGAACAGGTACTAGGAAATTGCTACAGAATGAAGGTAAGAAGTGACAAGATATACAAAGGTAGGCATGCCTAGTGGATACAGAGTGAGTTAGAACTGAAGAATTAAAAGACGGTACAAACGAAACAGTGGGCATGAGGAAATGGAGGTATCGTAAGGTGCGAGGAAGACAGGTCCTAACAGTTTAACTAACTGCAGTAGAAAACCAGAGACAGCAACACAAACTGAAAGTGTAAATTGCAAGGAACCTTTGAAGTAAGGATAATTGTAAGTGTTCCAAAACAAGGTCTGATGAGTGGACTTTAAGCAAGATGTTTGCCATAACTTGTTTAATATATAAAGTTTCATGTTGCATTTATCCAACATGCTGCCTAATGGTTTGTTCATGAACTAAGAACTGTTAAAAATGCTCCCTACCTTTATCTGAATTCTGGGCTTTCTGATCAGTTATTGTCCTGAAATATGATACTCTTCAACTCTGTAACAGGAAAAGCAATTTTTCTATGGCAGCAGAAGCTAATGATAATGAGGTATGAATCTGTTCAGAAAAAAGATATCTTTTAAAAGTTAACTATTCATCTCCTTGATAAGTTATTAATAATATGGCAAAATTCAGTTATAACAAGATAATGGTTTTTGTTACTGTGCTATGAGTGAGTGAATTTATTTTCAAATTTTGCTGATTATATTTGCATTTTTATATTAAAAGTTAAATGATATTAAAGATGCATAAAACCTATGTGTTCCAAATATTGATAAGGACTGGATATAGGGAATGTATTCAAGCTCCTACTGAAATTCTGACTCATATAAAATTCATATCTTTGCTCTATAGGCATCAGTGTGTTATCCTTTGACAAAGACAGATTTTAGTTGAAGTATTCTGAGATTGGAAACTACCATTCTTCAGACCTGGGACTTCCCTGTTTATAGTGTTTTAAAGATGCTGGATTGAGAGTGAAAAATTAAATCTTGTATATCAACCATCCCTGACACTACATTCATCCAAGTCTTTAAGATCCAAAGGGAATGAAAGCAATCTGAAGAGACGGTTGGACTGTCTAGCAGCAGAAGACATTACAGTTTACAAATCTTGGTTGTCATTCCTAGAGTGACCTGCTGATACTGCCACATGTATTTCATTACCAATTATAATTGAGTGTCTCTTAGCCACAGGAGAAAGGGAAAGAGGCTTTCTAGATAGATGGAATCTTTGTACTCCCCTTCACGTTTGCAAGGAATATTATTT
The DNA here is from genome assembly GCF_903992535.2 of Arvicola amphibius. Taxonomy (NCBI): domain Eukaryota; kingdom Metazoa; phylum Chordata; class Mammalia; order Rodentia; family Cricetidae; genus Arvicola; species Arvicola amphibius. The sequence continues at coordinate 145,350,156 of NC_052051.1, forward strand.
CAAAAATTTACTGTCTATAATTTAGCCCAAACAATAAATATGCTCAAAAGTTTCTTCAACAAGAGAAAGGAGAAGGGGAAGTTCTTAGATTAAAGGTACTGGTAGATGTCTATTTAACCCTATCATTCAGATAAGCCACTGATTTTACTAACCAGTATTATCTCTTCTCCTTCATAGTTGAAGCTTTTAGATAATTGATCCCTTTTACTTTTGAGTTATACACTATAAAAGGTATTTTGATATTAAAATCATCAGTGGTTAGCATTTTTAACAATTTTAGGTGTTTGGGTGTACATGTGGTATATGTCTGTACACACATGTAGATAGGCGCAAGATATATTCCTTATTGCCCTGCCTGCTATATTTGAGAGAGGGACTCCTAGTGCACTTGAAGCTCACCCTGGTATCTAAATGGGAAGGCCAGTGAACCCTAGAGACCTGCCCATTTCTGCTACCCAGCAAGGAGATTACAGATGTGTGCCTCTGCTTGTAACAGGTTCTAGGATCTGAAGTTAGTTCTTCATGCTTGAACAGTAGGCCTGGTACTCACTGAGCTCTCTCCTTGGCCCTTAATGTTTTAAAGAAAACTCATCTATCATATCAAAATGCAGCCACATACAGAGAAAAACAATGTAATTCAAGCTACAGTAATCAGATGCTTATTTCCTGAAGCAAACATACTGCAAAATCAATTTGTGAACTCATTACATAAATCCATATTAAACTATTTAGTCTATATTTAACACTATACAAGAATAGTCAAGGGAGCTAAATGGATTTTATTTCTAGGTTTCTGAAAGCCAAAGTTAATCCTTCCACTTCTAGTTTAGTTCTCAGTGCCTGCTACAGACAGAAGGAAAGACGGAGAGAGAAGAAAAAGATGTAACCATTCTTACCTTCAGACATTTGAAGCTAATCAAATCAATATGTTCCAGCCCACCCCTGATAGCACTCACAGCTATTTTATGTTAATGTGTAATCCTTTACCTTGCTGTTTCATGATGGCAGTACAATGAGGCCATTCCTCAAAGCAGAGTAAAATGTGTCCAGCAAAAAAGGAATCATTTCATCAGAAGGAGAATGACCCACTTATATTCTATCAAGGAATGAGAGATGCATAATAAAACCCTGTCACAGGCTCCCTTAAGCTTTTCATTACCATCAGTAAAGCCAATAGTATAAAGCATTCCCAGTCAGCATCAAATGCTCCTTTTCAATTCAGATGCTAACTTCTAACCACTTCTTCCCTCATGCTATTCTTGGAATCCTTCTTTCTCTACAGGAGCAGAGTTTTCTCACTCATCCCAATCCAGCCAGTATCTATTCCCCCCGGGATACTGAAAAATATTCCACATTCATTTTTAGTTTTCCAGTCTATCAAATACATGCAGAAAAAAATACACTTTTTTCCAGTTTGCTTCTCAATTTTGTCTGTTTCCACTGACAAATTTCCAATTATAAGCTGTTCAATTCTTTAAATATTTACTTCTATTGAATCATGTTTATTATATTATAATTTACACCTAGGATTATCAATTAAATTATTTGTATTTCTAGGATTTTCATGAATCACAGAAAGTCTGCCATTGTCAGACCATCTGAAGATGCAGAAAATGCAGATGTGATTAAGAGATAGCCTAGAAAGAGCTCCCAATGCTGGCTCTGTCATCAAGATGAATTGAAGACATTCTTAGTGTTCATTACTTCCTACATAGTGGCTTTAACATCAACTACCTACTCAAGACTTTAGAAAATTTTCAGATTTCTAATATACCTAGGAACTCACAGTAATAGAAAGTTCCCATTTTTTGGAATCATTCCAACTACATCTACTTGTGTGTGTGTGTGTGTGTGTGTGTGTGTGTGTGTAGTTGTAGTAAATGGCCTTATAAGTGCCCAACAATAGACTATTATTGATAGTATATCTTATTAACTGCTTTCGTTCTTTCTAGTTTCATTTCCTGCGACCACTAATGCATCTAACAAAGGCATATCTTTAACAATAGTTGAACAAGGGGACCCACAATAGATATACTGAAGTGGACTTGAAAAATAGGCAAAGGTACTTCAGGAGGCTTCCATTCTGCACAGCTATATGAATATTAAGAACAGGAAATATTCTCATCCCCAAGAAAGAGCACACTGACTGGCCAAATACTTAGACCAAATAGTCAGCCATGAAAAAATACATAGACAACACTATTCAAACTTAGCAGGCTTCATCTATGTATTGGAATTCCTGAAATAAGAGCCCAAGTATTTGAAAGGGGATATATGGGGCAGTTTAGATAGAGAAAGGTTATGGGGAAGGATATAATTTTATTACCATCTCTAAAGATAAAAGAAATAATTTTACAAGCAAAAATTAAGTAATCTTTAAAAGAATACACCTAGAAACACAGTTATCATTCACATATAAGCCATCAATATGCTATGTAACTTAATAATTATTAATTAATTATTATGATTATTTTTGTGGAACTGAAAGATTAAAGAGAGCAAAGTAACATGCATAGAAGAAAAGCAACTGCCTATTTTCTTTTTTAAAAACTCATTTTGGGACTGTCAGTGATTCCCTTCAAGCTGGGAACAAAATAAAACAGCGAGTAAAAGAGAGTCCTAATACAGTAGGAACCTTGTCCATTCTCTCTGATGAATGGCATTACTAGATAAGACAAGGTTAGAATACCAACAACAACAAACAAAACAGCACAATCAACATGAGCTCTGTTAGACTTTAAGGATAATTAGCTGAAACAATTAAACTTTCCTTAAAAAGAATCTGCCATCTCTAATCTGCATCCTAGCTTCATACATATATTTTTTTAAGTATGTGAAAACTATAAAAGAACATGGTGATTCCATGGCAGTTGTATCACACGTCTCATGCAGCAGGGTTAAGACCTTCCCGATAGTTTAACAAGTGGAGTCTAAATTTCAATGAATTGTCTACCGTCTGGATACTCTAGCACCTCCTAAGGCCACAGGTCCTATGCAATTACAGAAGAATGACATTCAGTTGTTTGGTAGGTGCTAGGGGAGTGGCACAGAATCTCAGGTGAGAATCCAATTACTCTCTCCCCTGCACTTTCTAGGAATGGCTTTCAACAGGCTTTCTCTAGACAGGCTGGGTCAAGAAAGCCTCTTAACAGTAGTTATGGTCATAAGCAGTTATAGCTTCTCTGGTGGAAATGATGGTGGCTCGTCTCACAGGACAGGAATCTAGAACACAAATGGTGTTTTCCTGTAAGACTCCCCACATTTATTCCGTACCTAGTCTGCATTTAATTACAGCCTCTGACACAGTGTTAATCTGGATAGATATAATTTGGATGGCAGTTTCTTAGGAAATCATAATAATGTCAATCTTCTCCTTCATCGCATATTCCCGCACAATTCTGACAGTTCCCAAGCTTTACCCATTTATCTAAGCAGACTGCTATGTGGATAGAATGGGGATTGTCAGTCATGGCACAGTAGCTGGGAGTGAAAGACAGGTAGATGCCTTCAAAGTTATGCCTCCTTGGGCTTTCGGCTCATTTCCCAGGGACCAACTTCTTCCACAAAGCTTGACCATAGATCCCCCCCTTATCTTATAGGATGAATCAATTTTTGCTATGTTTCTAAGAATTCCAGATTTAACATAGAACCTAGCACTTGGCAAACTCAAGATAAGGTTCAGTCATTGTCAAATGTACATGCATGCACTACTCCTAGTTTCTCAGTATTAGGGATGCTATCTGATTTCCTTCAATCTATGAAATGAAAACAGGTTTATATTCTAGGCATATTATCCTAATGATGAGCATAATATGTTTCTAAGGTGGGAGCTAGAAGTTACTAACAAGATGGTTCTTCAGATTGCTACTTTCATTCCTATTTTCTGGTTTCTTTGTGCTGATCTCTTACTTGAGTAGAACAGGTTATAACTGTTGACATGTGCTTGTTCATAAAGTAATATCATATGTGTTTTTGTACTACTCTTCAGATTAAAACATTCTAATCAAAAAGCTTGTCCACTAAGACATTTTAAGTACTTGAATAAGCAGACAATATTCTGAGGAGTTTAGGAACCAATGTCAAAGGTAGCATCACAAATACATAGCAAAATCCCTTGTATGTTTTAGTTTTTCCTGCTGCTTGTCTGATATTATTTTCAAGTACATATTTAACTTTAAAATTTCAAAAAGTAGCATAGTTTTGGATTAAAATAATTCTGTGCATCTCCATTTGACTTGTGAGTTGAGATATATTTTATGAAAGGTATATTCTACTAAAAATTTTATTCCAAAATTTATGGATAACACATTTATTCTGTGATGTATTTATATCTCTACATTACAATTTTCATTACACTTATTACCACATCATAACAAATGTTGGAAAAATCACAAACAATGCTGCATCTCAGAACATTCTACATAATGTATTTTCTATCATAGTCTAATATAATTCAACAATCTTGTCATTAAGAGCTAGTAAAAGCCCATAGCAGTGAATAACCACAAACTTAGCTAAATGTTGTTCATATTATGTTTTCTGTGCCAGAAGCCATGTCTTCATCTACAGCAAATTAACATAACCTCCAGTGAAACATTTTTAACCACAGTGATGTGCATTTTCAGCCTTATAAGGAAACATAACTAAACATTCTCATTTACTGGGATGGATAAGCGCTATTCATTATAGTCATGCCCCAGGGCTCAGCTAGTCCTACTATGTCTGTCTTGACATAGTCCAAAGGGACATGGTCAATCCACTTACTTTGTAATCTACTATACTAAGCCATTATACTGGTAACATCATTTAGTCAGGTCAACTGAGAAAGAAATGACAACTTCGTGGGATGCTCTGGTCAAAATCACATGCCTAGAGTGTAGGCAATAAAATCAGTAAAGATGGTGTGTATGGTCCATTGTACAAGTAAAGATTTCAGTGGTACTATATTTTGAGAAATATCATGGTATATACCCTACAAGTAAGAAAAAAACTGCAGATCATTTGTCCATAAAATTAACAGTTATCTATGTGTTCGGCATTTGGGATTTTCAGGCAATTTATGCCTTTTGCGATGGTTTCCCATGTAATTTAAAAGGCTGTCTTGGGCAGTCCAAGCTATGTTGTTAGCATCCTTGACATTTGCATCACATTGCCTTTTGGATTCTATAATATTTATAATGTAGGAAAGAAGGCATTTGAGTAAAGATCATGGCAAGCCCCAGTAAGAAAATCACAAACAAAACCACACAGCATTCTTTAGCAAAGTCAGATCACTTCTATGAGAGATATAAATGCCATTTATAAAATTGCCTTTGGAGAATATTGAAGTGTGTTAGAGGAAACAAGATAGCCAGCCATGGGAGAATCACTGATTAAGTGGCTTGAAGTGATTATCATGAGCAGCACTAGCTATATTTAATAAGCCTAAATAAGTCACCAGGTCAAGGGACCTCCATCATTGTGATAACCTAAATATATTATTCTAAAAACAAGCAGGGCATATACTTGCAGAAGTCCATTCACACTGATTTTTAAACACTATTGCACAAGAGGAATTTTCTTTCTCAATTCTAACATATCGGGAATGTGACTCAGGAGGCAATGATCAAGTTTAACTGTCTGAGTATGATGGTATATAATTCTTATACTAAAGCCTTACTTAGAAATGCACTGAAGGAGAGACATTTCCCATTGAGAAGAACATTTTAACATACAAAAAGCTATAAATGATCCAAGCTAAAACTACATATACACACATTCATACATTCTCTCTCTCTCTCTCTCTCTCTCTCTCTCTCTCTCTCTCTCTCTCTCTCTCTCTCTCTCTTTCTCTCTCTCTCTCTCTCTCACACACACACACACACACACACAATGTCATCATGTTATAGTTTAGTTGACTTGTTATGGATTGAGAAGAGGAGTGACTTGAAGATCAGAAACAGAAATTTGGGGAAAGAGGCCTGCGGATGGGGTTAGGGAATTAAACAGCAAGTGAAAAGAGCATTGAAGTTTAAGTCAAAATAAATCATATCCTTCACAGAAAAAATGCTAAGTAAGTGATCATGAAGTGTAGGAAAACCAGCTGGTTGATCACTCAATCTCCACTCCCAATGGTAGCATATCAGAGACGGAAATGAAGAGCACAAGACAGTCAAGAGGAAGACTCTACTTGACCCATCAGCATAGGCTCCTGCTCCTTGAAGCTACTGCAATTGCTGAATACATGACTGAGTAGCAACAAAGACAAAAGTTGAGCTCCTAATAAACATCATTTGGGCACCAGCTAGACTCTTGGTGTAAGTGCTTGAAGTGAGGAAAGGTAAGGGGAAAATGATGCAATTATATTATAATCTTAAATAATTTAAAATTAATAAAAATTATATCTAGAATATTTTGGTATTTTGGCTATCAAATTATATGTGCAATTATACATTTTATTTTTTATAATAAGAGATAACATACTTATATATACATGTACACACAATACATATATGTGTGTTATACATAGACACAGGTATCTAAAAAAGAGTGATTTTTATCAGTAAAATATGAAAATATGATAAACATAAAACATTTGTATTTGATGGAAAAATCAACATTTTCTCTCACTCTCCCAATCTTTAGAGTTTTAAGAACTCCACGAGATTATGGCATTCCCTGGCATGTTTACCACCAGAATATGATGCGATCAATATTTATGAGTCTATCACATTTTCGAGGTTGTATGGTTTACAGTTATTGCTGATCTCAATGCACTCCCATCATTTCAGAATTCATTTCTAATGTCAAAGTCTGCCATGCAGCCATATCCTCTTGATTAGCACAGGACTGGCTCCTTGTTTGAGGCCCATGCAGAATGAAGGACAAGGTGAATGACAATCTTTTATTTGTTGAGAAGTCTCTACTTGTTAAGGAGAATTGGATGAGTGTTATTAAAGTGATATGGCTAACTATCCTGAGAATCTTTTCACTGCTAGTCACATCATTGTTCTTTGTAATAACTATGATAACTGAGCTATATATCTGCAGGTTAACTGAGCATTAGTGTTAAATATTTGTTCATCAATTATATCCTTGGAAGGTAGAAGATAGTGGAATAAAACTTTGATTTTATCCATCCAGATAAGTACTTATTTTTCTTGATCCTAAAGAAAATGATGAATTCAATAGTCAATGTTTTTGTAGCAGTTCCTTTAAAATACACTATTATTCAAAACCCTTTTGTGTGGGTCTGTGTCTGTGAAAGAGTACTTGTATGAGGGTACACACATCTGCATATGTGTGATTCAGGCAGAGCAGAGGACAATCTTAGTGTCGTTACTCAGACTCCTTCCCCTTTACTTTGACATTAGATTTCTGACTGACCTGGAACTTCACAACCTATGTCTCTGCCCAGTCAGGTTGTCATCACTGCGATGATGAGTATATGTTACTACATATGTTTTTATTGGTTTGTTTGCTTGTTTATTTTTGTGTAGCTTTTGGGCATTCAAACCCTGGTCTCCATGATTCTGAGGGAAGTGTTCTATGAACAGAGCCATCCTCTTAGGCCCTTCATTAACATTCTAATCGATTCTGTGATACAGTTTATAACTGAGGAGACGGAGCCTTGGAAAGCTTTGACAGTCACCTAAGAATCTGTTTATTGAAGTATAGGCCTTCTCAGTGTTTCCAACTGAGCATATGTAAGCCAAATAAGAATGGAGAGGACTCATATGCACAAGTCTCTTTTTCTTTTTTATTTTTTTTCATTTATTCTACATACTAACCACAGTTTCCCCTCCTATTTCTCTTCCCATTCCCTTCCCGTCTCCCATCTATCTTCCCACTCTCCCCCATCCTCCTCCATATCCCAACTTCAGAAAGGACCAGGCCTCCCACGGTAGTCAACAAAGCATAGCATATTAAATTGAAGCAAGGCCAAGCTCCTCCCCATGCATCAAGACGGGGCAAGACTTCTCAGCATGTGGAATAGGTTCCAAAAAGCCAGTTCATGTGCCAGAGCCAGGTCCTGATTCTACTGCTAGGGACCCCACAAGCAGACCAAGCTGAACAGCTGTCATTCACATGCAGAGAACATATAGGGATGGGTTCCATACAGGCTCCCTATCTCTCGGGTCAGAGTCACTGAGCTCCCACTAGCTCAGGTCAGCTGTTTCTCTGAGTTTCCCAGTCATGATCTTGACCCTACTTGCTCACACAATTCCCCTGCTCTCTTCAACTGAACTCCCTCTGGGAGCTTGACACGGTACTTAGGTGTAGATCTCTGTATCTGCTTCCAAAAGCTACTGGATGAGGCTCTCAGATGACAGCTAAGGTTGTCACCAATCTGAATACAGGAGAAGGTCAGGTCAGGCTCCCTCTCCTATTGCTAGGAGTCTTAGCTGGGGTCATCCTTCTGGACTCTTGGGAGTTTCCCTGGCACCAGGTTTTTTCCCAACCCCAAAATGACCCCACGTATCAAGATCTCTTTCATTGCTCTCCTTCTCCATCTGGCCTCCAGCTCGACAGAGTGAATCCCTCAAGTTTCCATCTCTGGAAAGAGGAAATAGGTGAGATCTTCTTTTAAATGACTACTGCAGGCTCATAAGCCAAATTGTGCTAAATCAATGTGCCCTTTAGGAAAATAGTTAACTTGAGTGTCTGAACTTCTGACAGGAACAGGAGACTTGGGGGAAGGATGGTGAGCACAAATTTTTTCTTTGTTCATTTCTACCAAGGCAAGCAAAACATAGAATTTTAATTATTGAAATTTAGGGCCATGTATGATGAAGCTAATAATTTCACTTAATAACTCTTTTTGAAAAATGATCCTGTATCTCCTTGGCTAGAATTAATTGCTAACTATTTATAAAATACAATTCCCTAAGAATGCTGTGCTCTGTGGTATAATCACAATCTGAATTTATTTTATAATGTCAAGCTAAACTTTTCCTTGTTTGAACTCAACCTAAGAACTTGGAAGAGGGATATTGTCATTTCAATGAACAGTTTATTTTCTATGAGGACAGTGTCTGGGAGTTGGTTTCCTAATACACTTTTGTAATACATGGAAATCATCTTCTAACTTGTGTTGCTGAGTCCTAGGAAAAAGTTGGTTATCTACTAACTATGATTAAGCATTTACACTGTGGAGTCCCTTATCATGTTAAGAGAGAGAGAGACTCATCTTAATTGGCAATGAGGAGCTACTATGATTAAGGCATGTCCAATCTTTAGTTATAGGCTCTCTGTATAGCTGTGTAGGCATTATTAAACTGAAAAATATATTCTAACATACCTCATAGAGTTGTAATTAATTGTACACTTTTTCAGTGTTTTACAAAATGCTTGTGGATTTACTAATAATTTATTCAAACCGGCATTGAGAATTATACACCATCATGGCTTGGAGTTGACATGTCGTTATAACAGTTTTCATGTAGATAGAGCTCCTGTCTGTTTGTATTCCCACATTTCTTGTATCTTGATTTGCAACAAATTCACAGAGAAATGCCACAGGTTTTTGATTTTTGTGTTGATGCTCATGACCAGGCAAAATATTTTTGCTAATTCTAGGCTATATGATATACTACCTTAATAAAATGTTTAAAATGCAATATCATTTGTAATCGGCAACCTTTCCAAGGGGGGACAGGTAATTGTTAAAGCTCTCATTTTTCTTAATATCTAACCAATTTATTTCCTCTACTACAGTGAAACTCTACATTGTTATCCACATTTGAGAGAGAAGAAATAAATCATACATTAGAAAATAGGTACTATTAGTATAGACTCTATTCTCTATTTCTTTCTTCTTTGATTTGAATAGTTTGCCCAATACATTAAAAATCTTTTTTAAAAAATATTTTATTTATTTATTATGTATACAATCTTCTGTCTGTGTGTATGCCTGCAGGCCAGAAGAGGGCACCAGACCCCACTACAGATGGTTGTGAGCCACCATGTAGTTGCTGGGAATTGAACTCAGGATCTTTGGAAGAGCAGGCAATGCTCTTAACCTCTGAGCCATCTCTACAGCCCCCATACATTCAAAGCTTTTAAAAAGATGTTCTATTTGTGATTCCATGGATTCTTCCCATTGTATTTTTATATTAGGTAGAATATGAGGTATGTATCATTTCTTCCCATGATAATCATGATATTACATTTCAGATCATATAATCTTCTGTGATAAGTATATTGTTCATCCTACAACCCTCAACCCTTAACTGGAAAGTTAGTTCCACTGAATTACTGAGGGCACTCTGGAGAAATTGAGTGCATCCCAGAAGCTAGAATCATAATAAGTAACTAGAAGTAACTAATTCATTTATCATTTGATGCTCTCTCTTCCCCATTTCCCTTCTCTCTGGCCCAGAATAATTATTAGCATCTACACCCAATAGCTCTATATAGAGTTCGTCATAAAATGCTCATCCCCATTCCAGTTTAGTAGATGGTGACTCAGGAGTCAGCTGGATTATAATTTATCAAGATTAACAATATAAGGAAGATCCTGTTCCTGTTAATTTATGTGCAACTCTAGCTATTGAAAAAATGGTTTTATTTTGAAGACACTTACTCATGTTGGGGGGATGGTTTATTTACTAAGTAGTGGAACTGGACCTCTATTTTCTTTCACTTGGAGAAAAGGCTTCGTATCAACCTCCTTTGCGCTCTCCCCATCCCCAAAATACTAACTGAAATGAACAGCAACACCAGAAATAGAACTCTGTCATCGGTTCTGAAAAGAGACTATTAAGCTCTTAAAGTGCTGTAAAGAAGGAAGCTAAACTGTTTTAATGTACACGTGACACTGTTTGTGCAATGATCCTGGCATTCGTTAAACTCTTAAATGTGAAGGGGCCATCCCCTGCCCATGGAAAGGTGTCTGATAGGTAGAAATCACGCAGTCTGCACCATGCACGTATTGTGACCATATCAACCAAGCACCTTTATTGATGGAGCATCCTACACTACAGCTATTTCTAAAATGCTACCCACTGGATATTTAGTGAACATTCAGCTATTTAATAAAAATCACATGTTTCATCTTTTGCAATACACACATTTTCAATAATTTCCCCCCAAATTTGTTGTCTGAAATGAAAAGTGCATCATCAACTTCTTACTTTACTCAAGATTATGTTACTTCAACACCCAAGTCACTAATTATTCAAGATGGACAAAATCAGATAACTATAGGTAAAAGACTGGGCAAGCTTCATGAGGTTTTGTAAATGGATACTGCATTGAACGGGTCATTGTTTTCATTTCAGGGAGAAGCAGATTGCTATGGTTGCCAAGAGTAACTGTCAGTCATAAGTCTATGGGCACTCCAAAGCTGAACAGCTGGGCTGTGCAGGGCCACAATGTGCCTCAAAGTGTATGTTGACCATTTATTGTTTAAATTTAAATAGGGCCATGTTCTTCACACCATGGTCAACCTCACTGCTTAATTTATATTTATAGCTGGCCTCTCCACCATCTGTGCAAACAGATGTGCACACTGCATCTCTGAGGAATTAGAGTGACATTATTTGAAGACTAGATTAAATAGCCAGGAAAAAGCAATTCATCACTTATGGTGGGAGTGTAAAAGAGTCATAGTAATAGTCTCTCATGTTTTGGGATTTCTGTTTTCATTTCCTGCCAATTTTTCCTAATTCAACAAAAAATGTAAAAGACGTTGCCCCAAAATGTCCCCGACAATACTCTATACTCAGATCATAAAGATGACCCTAAACTGACTTTAATTCAGAGACAAATAACATTGCTGGAAAGGAGGCCTAGGTTCCTTTACAAACTCCTATACCTAAATGAACCAGGATCTTAGCAGATTACAATACAATACCAGCAACTGTTGAAAGGGAGCTTTCTGGAGTGCATACAATCCAATGTTTACAGTCAGTATACTGGGTGAGCAGAATTATGGGGAATTAAAAAAAAGGCACCTTAATTTTTCTCCCAGTATCCATTGTTATACCCATCCTATCAGAGATGTCTTCTTGGTATTTGAATAACAGGTCAATCACCTAGCCCTTGAATTATCTTAAAACATTAAAAAAATATCTTTGGATATTTAGAATCAAGCGAACAAATTAATCTTATAAAATAAAGAATTTAACATAAACACAGACCACAAGCGAGCACAGACACACACTTAAAAACACATGTATATTTTAATACAATCTTAATCAAAATACTAAAGTAATGGTAAGTTTATCGCTTATCCTCTGATCCGGAGTAGTTCTGTGACTGGAAACAAGCAACAGTGTATCCCTAATGGCAGCTGTGGTTTTAACCCCTTGACTTTGATTTTGACGTCTTCTTGGAGCTTCCATAGGGTCAGAGAGGGAAGAAAGATCTTGCTGAGATGGAACAAAATCCATTTTTTATTTTTATTTTCAATATATGCTCTTCAAAGTCCACCATCATGGAACACATGTGTGCACATACTTCAGAGCACAGTCATTTGTTTTTCTCAGAGACCTCCTTCACTGGCATCTCTATACTAGGTCCTAACCTCTGCCCTAGCTTCTGGCTTAACTTCACTCTTGACTGTGTCTCTCTCATTTGGTAGAGGAAAGGACCCATTGCGATGGGTTTTTACCAAGAAAGTCTCAGCTTTGATTCACCCTTACTCCTTTCAAGGGTACAAATGTAGTCTCGTTTCTCTATTGATTCTTCTTTTTCATCTCTGCATTGTAAACAGCACCAGATTGTTTCTAGCCAGAATACACATTATCTTTTTCATTTTTCAATTTTGCCATCATTCCAAATTCCCACCCCCTGTCTCTAGCTCTCTGTATCTCTTGGTATTTATATTACTGAAATATCTAAAGAAAGAAGAAAGCCCACCAAAACGTAAAGTTAGACATATTTCAAAACTTCAGGCAATACTTGAATCCTGTGGGAAGCTCCTAGGGATGGTCTTTGGCCTCTGCTTAGTTCTAATGGGTACAAGGAGGATGTACCAACTCTTTTCCTGCAACTTACACAGATGCAAGAATGGTGTAAATATTCATGCATTAGCTCTATGTACACATTTACACATGTATACATGTGTGTATATGTACACAAAATCAAATTTGCATGTAAAACACATGAGCCTCATGCAGTAGTAGATATTAAATGTATTTGACACAGAATATTGGGAACAAAAGTTGGCCAAAAATAGACAGACAATAATAATCTGTTGTCTTGAAAGTAGAAGTCCTAATGTTCATAGGGTTCAGATTTCATTTTATTTATGTGACAGGTGGAGGAATACGATAGATCCAATAAAAAATTCTTAGAAGGAATATATCATAAATACACAATTGTCTACCCTGATTATATAAATAATTTCATCCTGACTTTGAGCCACAGGAAACCATGTGGATGTTGCAAGAAAGCCAAACACAATTATGACTCTAAGTCCCATGTCTTACCAGGTTTGGGGACAATCAGCTGGGCACTACTTTGGGAATTGCCAGCCTCATTTTCAGCCACACACTGATAAAAGCCTTCATCTGACTTCACCACCCCAAGGATCCTTAAGTTACTTCCTCCCTAGAAAGAAAAAGAAAAGCAGATTAGATATTTTATAAAAGGCAGAATGAACACAAGGTAACAAAACAAACACAGAGCACAGAAGACAAAGTAAACCATGAGGATATCTAGGCTATAGGCCCTATGCCAGTGGGGAAGTATTATACACTCTTCACTTTCTTAATTCAGGGCTTAATAATTCTGCCTAATTTGCAAGAGATGTATAGTCACATTACTAGACATCCTACATATTTAAATGTTAAAACGAAAAGATACCTTTAACAAGAGTGGAAGAAATCAATATAAGTATTTAAAAATACCTTATTGTTTCTCTTTATGAAGGGAGCTAGACCTAGGAGATATAGAGGTAAATAAACAAGAGTGCAAGAAAGAAATGTACTCCTTCTTGCAAATTCTGAAGAAGAAAGTATCTGTCTAGGTTAAATTATTTCTGTAATTACTTGCCCAAATATATGTTTTAATATTCTTTAAAATAGTCATTTTTGCATAATCTCTGAGGTACTTGAAGTTGAGCCCATGGCAGATTTTTATATCCATATTGTTTTTGTTCATAATCAAAAATTCTCGCCTCCAGCAATTCTGCGTGGAAACACAGTAAAGTTAACTCCTTTTGTATATAAATTGAAGCACAATCTCTTTCAGGGATGGATGATAAAATGATCTAGAGATAGTATTTAATTATATGAACTCAGTTTATCTTCAATATTAGTCCAAGAATTAGTTCAGTAAATGAGACATGTTAAATCACTTCCCCTAAAGTCATTAAGAGATAAATATTACCTCACAGGGAATTCTTAATTGTGTTTAGTGTCTTGTAGTCGATTTTCAACTGATGTAAAATTCTTAGATAAAGTTGGCTAACTTCTAATTAACAATTCCCTTCTAAGTTACTATCTGAGCTCAGCACTATACGGGCAGCAGCACACAATGGCTCTCAAATTTCTGAAACTATTCAGGAAATATTTTTAAGCACATTTTGATGTGAATAGGGCAAATACCACACATTTTCTTCCACCTAAAGAAAAGAAGCATTTAAATAGCTTGGCTGTAATGAGTCATGCTGTGAGCAAGATTATTCAAGCTGTAGAAAAAAATAAATGTTGCATTTTATCATGTGTCCTTAAGGGCACTCAACAATTTCCTTTTCATGCAAGTAGCATATATTTTAGGCACATGGACCACTTTTCAGGCTGCCCAATGGCAGGTCATTTTTAATTCAGTGGTAGTGGAAAAAACATTGCATTTAAAATAATGGATTGGTGTGGCATTCAAAAGTTAAATGGTGCCCTCTCTTTTACCCAACCAATTAAACAAATGAAAATAAAAGTGAAGATGGAAAATGGTGACAGATGTGGTAAGGTATGGTTTACAGATTTTTTTTTCTCAAGAAATCAAGTGTGATAAAATGCATACAACTGAGAGATTATGGAAGTTGCAGAAGCTGTCTGATTGTGGAAGTCATTTACCAACAAGATCACGTAATGACACAGGGGGAGACTGTGCTGATCTCACTGGATGACCATACTCTGGTTCCATCTGCCTGGGAGACTTGGCTTTGTGGTGGCTGTCCTTTGACAGGGTCACATTTGTCTCAAACACAAAAGCTCCTGAGGCCATCTCCTTTAGTCACACACTTCTTTTATAGTTAAAAAGCGGTTTTTATAGTTCCTATATATTCATAGGCCTGAAATCAGAACCTTTGAAGTTAGCCTCTACCTAACAGAGAGTCCTCATTGTGCTCTTTCAAATGAGCAAATATTCTGCTAGTAACGGAGAGATCCCTGAATATAGCACCTATCCTCTATGATCTCCCACAGGCATACTGAATATGAACTAGAGTTTATGGGGGCTGTAAGAGCTATGGTTCCTCTTCTATTTTCAAAATGGAAAATAGGGTTACAAAACATTACATACCATGGTTACCCCCGGCTAGTGCCAAGACCACAGTTACTACTACTATCTTTACTTCTTAATAGGATTAAGAGGTTCCATATGGAAAATGAATCAGGGAGACAGCATACCTAACTGCAGTAAACAATCAATAACCAGAAGCATATTATTTTGAGAAGCTGAACAAATAAAATAATCCTAGACTTGCATGAAATTTTAATTCTAGCCCATGAAATGGCAATGAAAATATTTGAGTCTCACTTGCCTTCTCTTCTACTCTGTATTTCCTACCTCTCTCTCCCTTCCTATTTCTTTCCCTCCTCTCTTGTTTCTTCCCTTCATTTTTCCTTCTTTCCTTCGTAAAAAATAAACACCCTGGATTAACTCCCTAGAATTCTGTCTACAAATTATTTTCTGTCTTTAAACAATTCCTATAAGATATGAGAAAGAAGCACACCTTATTTTTCAGAAAAGAAAAAAAAAATTAGTTGAAAAAACAGCAAATAGTGACCAGGGTTACAGAACTAATATGAAAAGGAGATAATTACCACTATCTGAAAATAATCACTAGGAATGACCACATCTCCATTCTTCATCCAATTCACAGTGGGCACAGGCTTCCCAGAAACTGCACATTCAAACTCAATATCCATGCTTTCATAGGCATAGAGGTTGGAAGGGTGATTTAAAAACCATGGTGGAACTGCAAAGACAGAAAACAATAGGTGAGTGGGGATATGGGGTATGTGTTGCAATCCCACTGAATTAAAACACTGCTATGTAATTGGTGTCACTTCCCAACGCTTAGCTGATTAACAGAAACTAGTGGAGGATTTATGTTCTGATCCCCAGTGCAGTTAACAGTGCTTTACCATGAGAAAGAAAAACAATCAGCTTTTGGGAAATATATATATATATATATATATATATACACAATAAACATTTTGAATACTCAAATATTTATATCCATTTGACCTGGAAGGTAGGTAAGGAAACTGTATGTTAAGAAAAAAAAACAATAAGTTTACATGTCCAAGACAATTCAGATCATGAGATCAGAAAGACCTGTATGGTAAATATCATCAATATTTATTTATTTATGGAGACTCTGTAGTGCAAATAATCTAGTCAATTTCTTAACAAATTTAGCAACTAAGCACTATACTGTATCACTGCAGTGTATATGTATATATTATTATTTTCTGAGTATAATATTTCAACTATTAATTTCATTTAACTTCCTAATTTTATACTAATAGCTGTGCTATAATGGAAATTCGCTTTCCAAAGAAAACTGCAATAGAATGCATCTTAGCTAGACACTTTATAGGTCAGTTCCCCAAAACTAGGGGGAAAAATGAGGAGAGTTAAGGTTAAATATGACTGGACTATTCACATTGTCAAACATTTTCCTTATTCTAACCAGGATGAGCAAGCTTTCCTTAGATGCCACACTAAGTATTCAAGATGTCTTTCTGTCTACCAAGCACTAAGGCAGGGTGAGAGACAGTATAAAGGCCATGGTTTTCTTCTTGGTTACCTCCATCTTCCTTTCTCAACCTGTCTTAGTCTTGATTTGCAGCTAAATATTTGAACCTCCAGGACTAAACTCATTTCTATTTCCTTAATCATTCACTGGGGCAATTGATTTAGATGACTGGACTCAGATTCATGAATATTCATGAATTTAAGTCATGAAAAGAAATGCCTCAGAGCTGTTCTAAACACTGTATACAGGGCTAAATTATGTATTTAATATTGATAATATTATTAGCATAATGACATTTTTTTTCTGATTCTTTTGCCAGGTTCACTGACAATGTACCAAAAGACAGCTGAAATATTTATTGAGTGCCTCTGAGGAAAAATATATGCCTTGAATCTTTACAACACTGTCCTCAGTTTTATACATATTTGCATCTGGGGATTATTTACTAAGCAACAGCCAGTATTTACTAGGAAAAGACAAAGTTGAATTTATTAGTCCATTCTCTTTCTATTTAGTATTTGCACCATAGTTCTTTGAGGCATAATGTATTATCCTTATTTTTAAAAGAAAAATATTATACTACAAGATAGTTATATAACTATTTTTTTCAAAATTACACCCCTTGTAAATTAAGAACCTGGCCTTGCCCACATTCTCAACTACTTTGCTGTAACTGCCTCTTTTGCTACCTAAAATTTTGCTGGAAAAGTAACTCAGAAATGCTTCTATCATATCAGAAATGATGTATTTAAGCACTGAGAGCTTCTTTAGAAATAATAGCATGTGTACACACTTCAGCCTTTCAATCTGTCTGTCCTAGGATAAGGGAAACTATATGAAAGAAATATATATAATGAAAATATATGAAGGTTTTAGAGGTTTGTAAACTTTGGTCATATTCAATAATAAATTCTCAAGGTAATTAACTGTTTTGAAACAAATATTTCATATATATACGTTATATGTTATATCTATCTATCCATTTATCTATGTGCAACTGGATAAGGAGAAAATGAGGAAAAAAAATAAATGGAGTAGAACAGAACAAAACAACCTAAAGTTAGAAGAAGTAACAGGAAGTGTCACCGGTATTGAATAGGAAGATGGAGGACAGCAAATTTCAATAGTGCCAGAAAAAAACCAAAGGTCCAATAACTCTGGTGATGAGGCCAGAATGGGATCAGTTTTAATCCTACTCTGTATATTCACTACAAGTCCCTCTGATTTTATCTTAGAATAATTAAAACTGATGGCAGACAGAGTTTGGAAACAATACATACTTATAAAGGAAAAGAGAAACAGAGCCACGCAGAGTGTATAACCCATACTAAATGTATTACTGCTTCCTTCTTTCCTAATCTATACAAATACCACATCAATGTATACATTGAGAGTGCATTTTGCATGGACATATGTAGCTCATGATATTTTTAAAGTTATGCCATTTCCATGTTTTCTAAGTAGAATTTCCAGTTGGTATTCTAAATGTCAAAATGTTATATTTTACAGCAGTGCTCCTGGAAAATGGCTATGTTTAAGTGATTCCTATTTTTGAAATAGTTTTATTCAGAATCAATCTTTCCTTTAATCTGATAGGCAGGAATCATTTTCCAATTTATTGTCTCTCATGAGGATAGATAATATAGAGCTAAGTACATGTTCAATTTTGATAACATCTCACGTTATTGAAGGTAAAGTTCAGTGCCCTATGTTTAAAAGGATAATTCCATATATTCCTATAGCAACCACAACATGGCAACTATGATGAACTGCCACAATAATTACTACCACTTACATATTATATATGGATATATATGCACAAACATATAAGATATATATGCTGAGTTCTGACTGTTTTTCTGTTGTTTGCCTATATTACTTAGGCTTTAATCATCACATTGGATACCATGTCTGTACTAGTTCTCTTAACGAAATATTTATATCTGGTTCATTAATTTCTGCATTAGATATTTGGTGAATAGAAGTATTTGTCTAAAGTACATGGGGAATTTAAACAAGTGATTATATATATGTTTGTGTGTGTGTGTGTGTGTGTGTGTGTGTGTGTGTAATCCTACTTGGGTCCATGTCTATGTTTTCTGCCATTTGTTTTGGGAGTGTGTGTGTCATCAACATAATATGGTAAGAGTAAGTCTAAATAATCAAATTATTAAGTGGTCAAAATGGACATTTAAGAAGATATGATCAGATTGTCTTGCTTTAAAATGGAGAAAGTAAATTGTGAATATGGCTTGTATACAGCTAAGTATTAACAGAAACTCTATCCATATTGCAATACTTAGATAAGTCAATTTTGTTCATTCTCTTAGAAGCAAGTTTCACCCCAATTGTATGAGGGTTTTGTCTTTTTCTTCTCCACATTATGTTCTTGCTCTGTGCCCAGTTGTTTATAACAAGTGTTGACTGAAATCGTTCATGTCTAACTATTTACCAGTCCGATTAAAGTTCTTACACGCAAAGTCCTGAGTACATGACTGTTTTTCTATTTTTTTATAATCTTGGCTCTGCCTTTTTCTTTCATGAAAAATAATCCTCTATTTTAAAGTACTTACTTATAGCCATAGCTTAATGAGGAATAAAAATTAAGTACCATTAAATTACAAACATGTCGAATATGAACAATATTATGGCAATTTCAGGAAAGATACTGATTTTAGCTATATTTGACTTCTTTGAATAAAATGCAACTCATGACTAAAAGTATATTATTCACATTTTGTAACATATTTTGATTTTATAGTGTCTTTATGCCTTATAGTATATTAAATGTTTTTAAAAAATTATAACTATCAGGGCAGTGGTGGTACACATCTTAAATCCCAGCACTCAGAAGGCAGGAAAGGTAGATCTCTATGAGTTCGGGTCTAGCCTGGTCTATAGAGAGAGTTCCAGGGCAGTCTCCAAAGCTACAGATAAACCATGACTAGAAAAACAAACAAACAAAAATATTGTAGTCAAGAGAATGGTTATCAAAATCAACTCTTCAAACATAGGGTACAGAAAAAAAATCTGACTCAGTTCTTGAATGAATTTGTTATATTCAAAATTTAAGGTATTAAATATTCCTTCAAATGACAATCCCTGGAGTTGGGTAAGAAAAACTTAAATTTGGGTAAATTTTTCTCTGATGTTCACTCTCTTCCATTATACAATAAAGTTTCTCCTGTTATGTTAGATCCCAAGTCCTCAGCGGCAACCAGCTCAGCACCATGGGTTTTCATTAAAGCAGTGATTTCCCCACTAGTATGTTTGGTATGCTTTCTCCCCCGTCCACATATGGTTTCTAACCAGAACTGCACTCATATAGGTTACTGTTTTTTCTTTATTAATATGTTTTAAATGGATAAAGGCATTACTGTCCTCATTTATTTAGGTCTATAATAAACATTAATATTTAAAAGCACACTTTACTGTACAAAATTAATGTTTTCAGTGTTACTTGGAATTGAAGAGATTCTATACATTTTAAAGAGTTGTCATAGCTCTTTGTAATGAGAAAGAACTTCTTTCTAAGTAAGGTTTTAATTTTTAAAAATGTAATTAATATGTAATTGCATATATTCTTCCCTCCTCCAACCTCTTCCATGGGGTGGACACTCAATATCCCCAACTCACTTTTAAATTATGGCCTCCTAAACAATGGCTTTTTGTAATCATGACGGTATAAATGAGAATACACTCCAGGGAATGACTAATAGTAATCAAAAAAGGCAGTTTCTATTATGAAAACATAAATATCCATGCCATCTGTTAGTAACCATTTCACCCTAAGAATGGAGAGCATTTGCTATTGGATAACCAAGTAGTGTGTCCCTCCATGGAGAATGCTATCATTGCCACTTTCAGCATTCCGTAGTGATCAGCAGAGGTCTTGTGGTCTTTGCTAGATCCAAAATATACGCTCACGAAACATTACATGTACTAAGTAGTTTGTTTTTAAGAATATATATGTATACAGATATATGCATGCAAAAATAATTAATGAAAAAAGAGGTTATGAATTTGAAAGATATGAAAGAGGTATAAATGGGAGGGTTTGAAGAAGAAAATGTAATAGAAAAATAATATAATTTTATTACAATTTTAAAAAATAAAGGGTGTAATAAAATATGAATATGTGAATAAAATATGAAATATTTTAAATTGGTGAAACTCAGTGAGTCTTTAAAGTTCTCTGTCAATCTCTTCAGGGTCTTTTAACTTTACTTATTCATTATTTGTGGAACAATGGCAATAATCCTTTCTGAAATGAAACTCATGAAGAAACTAAACACTCAATGGCTGAATAGCTCCATCGTTTTTGTCTCCCATGGAGAATTCTCCATGACTAATGCAAATGACTACACAGGAAGCCATCTGGTACTGAACGTGAGCTTAGTGATACCAGAGAGTAGGAGAGCAAAGGACACTTCCACAGAATCTGTCTCTCAGACCTAATGCTTCTAAAGGACTGCCCAAGTCAACAAAGAAAAATTGCTCTCTCCTTGTCAAATTTTGCTTTGTTTTATACTGTGCCAGCTTCTCCTGTTCACGGGACGTCTTTTCAAAGAACTTATTTAAAATGTAAAATTTTCTTTCTTCTCTTATTTTCTTTTTAGCAAGGTGCCATACCAATACTGCCTTCTAGGCATTTGTTGTGTGACAATACATTGGAAATCTGTTTACAGTTTATCTCTAGTCTTATCCTTCCCTCTTATGCGCCATTAGGGCCGGTTGTGGAGCCCCGTATCTGATACTCCACTTCTCCCTCACACATACCCAGCTATACTCTCCTAAGAAGAATGAGGCTGAGATAAGTTGACTTCCACCTTTAAATGGTAGGAATACTGTGCCTCGGAATTAAAGTCGTAAAGGTATTTTATTACTATTAATATTGATTGGAGTTTTCATTGTACATTCATTCTGTATTTTATTTCCTATATTTGCTATTCAACTTGGTCTTTTAGTATATTCCCACAGCAAAGTGAGAGGGATTCATTTATTATATGGCCCTAAAGACTGCTAGTGTACACTATTTTCCTAATATATGTATGATTCAGTAATTTCTTGGCTACAGATGAGTAAGAACAATAAGTGAGGTAAGGAACCGCATCAATAATATAAGGGATTATTTTTCCTCTAAAATCAACACCAACCATAGCAACAAAATACTAAAAACATGATTTATAGTCATAACCACTATTGCTGAAAAAGTCAGTGCTTTATTGGTATAGAGAAGTGAAAACCGAGATCTTTTGAATTTTATCTCTGCATCCCATTAGTATTGACTATTGTGAGCGCAATGCGGAGAGACACTCTTTCTACCTAATATTGCTGCTCTGTGTGGAAACAAACAATGTCTGATCTTCAACCTTTACTTCATAGTCCTTCATACATACTAGGAAATGATTTCGAATCTTTCCACACAATTTCCGTTATCCAGACAAGTAATCCAAGTCAGTGCCTTCCCCAGTGTCGGCTTTCTCTGTAATCAGGGTTGCTTCTCTCTAAGTCCTCACTGAACTTTTCATTTCTCTTTTCAATTGCGAGGGCTATAACTAAATTGGAAGTGTGATTCCATTAGGCTCAAGCCAGTGACGGAAATAGTAGGGGGATTTTCCCATGATCCTACTTCTATATGCACAATGATGTCAAAAAAATCCTGTTGTTAACATCAACAGTGGAAACGTAATACACAAGTAAAGATACTGGCAAATCACCAACAATTAACTTGCATGTTTGTGTGTATCTAATCACACACACATGTATATTTACACAAGTATTTTACATATACATATATATTCTTTTACGTGATTATATCAAATACCTGTATTGATAATGGCATTTGTTTTTATAAATCTATGTTAGTTCATATAAAATTGATAATCATTTTCAATTTTGAATTTCCATTTTGACTATGAAGTACATG
The DNA here is from genome assembly GCF_903992535.2 of Arvicola amphibius. Classification (NCBI taxonomy): domain Eukaryota; kingdom Metazoa; phylum Chordata; class Mammalia; order Rodentia; family Cricetidae; genus Arvicola; species Arvicola amphibius. The sequence goes on from NC_052051.1 coordinate 145,373,000, forward strand.
AAAACATATTAGATAAGACAGAATAGAAATGCATTGTACAATCAAAAGTAGAAAATACAATATGTTGCTATTATTAATAGTACAAACATAAATTAGAGACCTATTACTTATCCCTCAATCAAATATAATCTACTCAGTTATTCTGGTATTTGAAAGTAGAAAAAACATGTAGATGTTTTAATTTTCTGGGAAAAAAATTCATTATGTGAAAGTTATGTTTGAGTATTTTACATTGAATGTTGAAGAGTTAGATATGTTACATTAGAAATAATTTTCCCAACTTTTCATTATAAGACATAACTTATAGAGAAATCTTACAGTCCACTTAATTAGGTTAATGGGGTTCATTTGTATTACTAAATCTCCTGCACCATTCATAACAATCAGGGTTAATTGCTCACCCCCCCCCCCAGCAACCTTTCAATTCATACTAACATCTTTAAGATGAGTTCATGCAAAACCTCTTGATAACCCATGTTTTTTCCTTTCTCCTTGAGAAGGTGCTATGGTTACTGAGAACACATAAGGAGCTCTTTCATTAACTAGTTATTTTTGCTTTCTTTGTTTCTATGATAACAAAACAATAACCGAAGTAACTTTGGTTTAAAGTGTTTATTTTAGCTTTTGGTTCAAAAATCACTGGGGAAGAAAAATAGTAGCTGGAAGCAGGGCTTGGTGGCCAGACCTGAAGCAGAGATCATCGAGGAATCCTACTAATAGGTTCTCTTGGATTGTTTGGTTACCTTTCTTATTCAGACAGGCCCACCCAGGAACACCAATTAATGACATCACACATTAATCCACAATCAATCATATGCTCACAGGTATGATTACAGGCCAGTTTTACGGAGCCAACTCTTAAAATAGGTTTTTTCTTTTGAGATACATATGTTTGTATTGAGTGGACAGCATCATCCAGCATAGCAGTAAAGAGTTGATTAGAATCTTTACCACGACTCCATCTTTGAAATACAGAACTGGAAAATAGAACCAATCAGTCCAGTTGAATATTCGAAAAGAGGTCACATGCTCTTTCATCTGAACTCAGCATCCTATACACACAGGTTATTTACTCACATCTGAAATCTGAAACATCCTGACTCAAAATAGAGTTTACATGTACCTAGGGAAGGTTGTTAATTAAGTCTCAAAGAAGCACTTAATATGCTAGAGTGTACAAAATGTTTAGATAAAGTTACTTACATGATTATATTTTAATATATATGCCTAGTAAATATAAAAATATACTGCAAATAGATATGGGCAATGGGAGGTATATGATGTAATACATGAATAAAAACTACTGCAGAACAGAAAGAAATTGTTCAACGTGCTCTACACAACAGAGTCTCCTAATATGTAAAAAGATTAAATAAAAACAGAGGTCAAAAACTAGATGAGAAGACAACAGGCTGAAACGATATGGGAGCTAGCCAAAAGCAAAAGCCCAAGCACCATCATTAGAAAACCAATGAATAAATCACAAATGCATAAAACCCCACAATGATTGCAACAGGAAATCAAATTACCAAGAGACAGCAGAGTGGAGCTATTCACAGCAAATGTCAATGAAAAAGGCAAAGCCAAACAAGTAGTGAAGGCCACACGTGCTGAGCCAGACTAAGATGATGCATCCTTAATATAACTGGCACTCTTGATATTACGAGTGCAGAGATAGGACAGAAGATAACAGCAAGGGAAATGTCCCTAAGAAATAACTGTGGATTTCCAAATTGAAAGACTGCTCTATGTTTCTGGAAAATTGAATACATAATGAGACATGGCAAGATATGAGATAGGTTTAATTTAAACCATTGAACCTGAAGGGTAAAGAATTTCTTGAACATCTAGGAATAAAACACACATACAATGGACAAAGGAAAGACAGACCTACCATATGGCAATCCTCACAGTCCAAAAGCAATGGAACAATGATAATCAAATGTAGATACATGATAGTTTATTTATGAAACCACAATCTCAATTATACAAGTGATGACAGAATGCAGCACCTTTTACATTATTTAACAACAAAGCCAGGCAACTGAAAGTCCCATCCAACTGGACAACTCTATGCAATGCTGAACAGGTAGGTGGTGATTTACAACACACTTCAATAGAGAAATAACAAAATCAAAATAGAAATAGTGAGTACAAAAGAGAATTATATCACTACAAGCCTAAACAAAGTGAGACTTTACCAAAGTGAACACTTTACCCAAAGTCTGGATTTGGGGAAATGATAGGAATAGGACATCAGTCTCTGCTACAGACGACCTCTTCTTTCTTAGCATGGAGTTTTGCAATACTTTTGAGTCCTGAACCTGAAAAGACTACTGTCCAGAGCATATTGGTATAAATGTCTATTCAGCCATTCATTCAAATGTTTATCAGATAAGGTATGAGTGGAGGGGAGGGGAGGGAAGGGGGAGAAGGAGGGAAGAGAAGGGGGAGAAGGAGGGGAGGGAGGGGGGAGGAGGAGGGAAGGAGATGGAAATTTTTAAATATAAAAAAAAAATAAACCATGAGGAAAAAAAAAAAAGAATGTATAAGACCTAAGATTTTGGGAATTAAATTTATATGGATTTTTCTCAAAAACTGATTTTATAAATGTTTGTGTATTGTGCACTTATGTGTGTTTGAGGTGTGTATGTGTGTGTCCATGTCTATGTGCAAGAGTGTGTGTGTGTGTGTGAGTGTGTCTGCAGGTGGGTGTGTTCATATATGTGTGTTTCTATATATGATTGTGTGATGTGCACATCTGTGTGTTTGTGTATGGGTGTATGTGAGATTGTGTGTGCACACACACTTGAAAGATTCCCCTTTCATGCAGAAGCTATAAGAAGATTCTAAATTTAGGGATTAAATAGCAGGGAGGGGAAAGAGAGAAAGAGACAAAGAGAGACAGAAATAGGGGGAAAAACAGAGACTTGGCAAGGTGATTTTATTATTTCTCTATAAAAATTTCTATATTCACAAAATTTTGAGAGTGCTTAAAAGTCTAGCTCCAAGAGGAGTGACTGGGACCTTCTCCTGTTGGCTCTTCAGTATCTTCAGGACTATTAGATTGTCATTGTTGTTATATACACTAAGAATCTACATACATTTAGGGATGGTCTAAGATAATTTCTGTTGCTAAGGCAAAGAAAACTACTCTTGAGTTTTGATTCTAGCTTTAGAATTCCAAGGGTTGCTGTATTCAAGCATACATAAATGTCCATATACTGTTCAGGATGAACAATTTGTATAGCTTTGATTTAGAAAAAGATAACAGGGGCAATAAAACTTTCAGTTATCTTTTTATGTTGCTACTAAAATAATATTTTAGTCACATTAATGTATTGCTTAGCACAACATATCCCCACCTAAGCATCTCATAAAAATCCCTGGGAGTCACTCAAAGGCAGATCAAAGGTTATTATTTCAATTTCTTACTAAGAATACTCCCTTTTAAGCCGGGCGGTGGTGGCGCACGCCTTTAATCCCAGCACTCGGGAGGCAGAGGCAGGCGGATCTCTGTGAGTTCAAGACCAGCCTGGTCTACAAGAGCTAGTTCCAGGACAGGCTCCAAAGCCACAGAGAAACCCTGTCTTGAAAAACAAAACAAAACAAAACAAACAAACAAACAAAAAAAGAATACTCCCTTTTAACCAATACATACAAAGGACTTACCACTAAGATAATTTAGTGAAAGAATACTTCCAGCACTGATTGTATTTTAATTTTGATACTTTATCTGCCTTCAGCTTTGCTTAGTTTATTATACATCTTGTGTGTGTGTGTGTGTGTGTGTGTGTGTGTGTGTGTGTGTGTATGTTCACAATTATGTGGGTGTCAGATGACAAGGTCAGTTGTCTGTCCTACAGTCTACCTTGTTTGAGAATCTTTGTTTTTAATTTTGTATAATCCATGCCTCTGAAAATTTTTGCACATGCAAACTTCTGAAAACTTTTGTGTCCCTTCCTACCATCCCCCTGTCTAGGTGCTGGAGTTACAGTCTCTGTTGTTAGACATCTGAATTTCTGCAATGAAGCAAGGCTTTTTACTCATGAGACTACCTCCCAGGTCCTCTCTGCCTTTGCAATTTTTAAACTTTGGCTTTTAGGAATCGCAAATAACTTACTCAAGATCAGAATACATAATTTCGACAGCTTTACAAGTGGGATTTTAAAAACAGTGAAGAAACATGTATGTTTGAATTATTATAAAATCTTACCAAATTGAAAATCCATTAATAAACATTAATGGCTTCTTTCATAAGAAATTAAATTTTATTTTAATTATTTTGTACAATATTCTTAAATCAATTATAATATTAATTAAAATGTGTGTGATTCTAGAATAACCTGAATTAAAACTTAAAAATTCTACTACATGTATAAAACCAGTTTTACAAAAAAAAATACTTTTATAGGCTACTAAGAATTCTACTGTCTGACTCTGCCATCAGTCTGTTTTTTATTGTAGGACCTGACATATTTGCAGGTTTTATCACATTTGTGTGTATGTGTTTATATTTTGTCTTCATTAAGCCATATACGATCTTCATATCTTATAATTTGTCAGGCATCGTCCATACAGCACAGGCCGAAATACTAAATAATGCACCATGCAATAAATTCTATTCACATGTAAGGGAAACACTTAACTGTCATCTCCAGGAGATACGAGGACCCAAAGCAACATTGCATTTCATCATGAAATCTTTTTTTTTAACTTTATTTCATGCATATTGGTATAATGATGTCAGATTCTCTCATCATGAAATCTTCTAATATTCAAAACATCATTGGAAATTGGTGAAAAAAAATTTAAGGAAACATTTTATGTTTTTTTCTCATGTTCTTTTTAGAAAATTTCTAGCACCTTTTTCCACGGAGTTATATAATTATGTCTATTCTATGGCTAATCAGTTAAAAGCAAGCTGATGAGAATGCTTATAGTACCATTGATTCTGATTAGCAAAGTATATATTTGTTTCGCATACACTTCCAAAATATTCTTGATATGTGTTTATACTTGCTGTTCATATTTGCTTCATATGTATCCCTGTGTTTACATTTAATTCATGTTCTCATGCTAAACATAAGCAGGGATATAAATCAACACAAGATTATACTTTGAGAATAGTCAGCCATACACATATACAGCTATGCAAATCAATATTCTATAAGCAAACATATGCCTTTGTATGGTCCTGTATATGTGTATTATGTCTTTAAGAAAAATGTAACCAAAAATACCAACATCCTTTCTTATGTATGTGTTTGAAAGCTTATTCAAATGTGTGCTTTGTGAATAGAAAAATAGCTCCACCAAGCTACATGTCAGGTGGAAATTATATTAGAAAGAGCTATTTTTTGCTCGTTTGATTCTGCTTTTAAAATAAACCTGAAAACCAAATGGGGCAGAAATGTAAGCTGTAAAGCCTTAAAAAGAGAATCGTGAATAATTATTTATTACCTCATATTCTAAGGCACTAACTCTTGAAAAAATGCTGACTTGATGGACTAAGTGGGGTCTGTAAAGAGTCGCGGAGATAGAGGCCTTCCCTTGTGTTTTATGGATGAAGGAGTTACTGGTAAACGACTTCCATGGCATCGCGCAGCTCATAAACACCAGAGGCAACATTAAAACTGTGCTGTCTAATTCCAGCCAGTGACCTTTCTATGTTACCTAGCCACATTTAAAAATACAAAGTACAAAGTAGTTTAGTGATCCCCACAATCACTTTGTTTTTTTTTTTAAACAAAGAAAATGTTCATTTTTTCTTTTTGTACATCTCAAAAAACAGACTATCATTTCTGCACTGTGGAGTAAGCAAACACGAAAGTGAATAGCATTTTCTCCAAAAAAATTTCCATATTAATATTTTAAGGTGCATTTCTCTGCCGAATATATTTTATCATAGAAAGGACAGTGCACTGTTTCTGATCCCCAAAGTAAACATTTTAAAGCACATACCATGCTAATATGCAAGAACAATATTACTCAGATTTTAATAAAGTATTCGTATTTCTTAGTCTGTTTAGAGAAACCATAGCATGAGGAAACCGTTTAACTTTTTTGTGCTGTCACCTTGACGTTCAGAGATAGAAACTGCTTTAAAGAAGGCATTAAATGACATGAGACAAGAATTAGTAAACAGGGTGGGGAGACTAGCAGAGGTGAAGTGAACTCTTGTTTATTTTATTAATTGTTGAATATGGTAGAAGAAAATTAATAAAGAAAGAAAAAATAAAGTGTAAATAAATTAATAAAATATAAAATAATGCAATGGAAACATGTACTTTGGAGATCACCTATTCTAAATACAAATTTGACAGTTTGTAATACAACATACACTTCTTTTAAAAAGTCAAGACGAAACCTTGCAATTAGGTGAATCACGTCCTAATCCTCCATTGGCAAATAAAATTTTCATATTACTAGGCCTCCAAACCAAAGGGGTTGATTTGCTTATATAATGATTATTTCTCTTATTTGAATAGCCACCGTTAGAAGATAAAACTGTCCATTGTAAGTGCTCACTTCCGTGATTTGTTTCTGATCCTCTGAGGAAAACTCTATCTGTTCTCATCTCTTGTACCTTCAAGTCTATTTCTCTGATTGGATGGCCTTTCCTTCTCATTCTGATCCATTTCAGGAACTTCATGTTTGTAACTGACTTCAGGCTTGTTTGAATACCATGTTTATTCCTCTGGATAGAGTTAGTTAGTAATTCTCTGGGCACTTCCTAAGCCAAACCAGCATTTGCTACAGTGGATGACTGTCTTCTGATAATCGTTTTCTGCTTTCCCTATTAGTTTTGGCAGAAGGCACAGCCTCTTTCAAAATCTCTGAAAGACTAAGCTAAATTCTATAATGTTATAACAGATTATTAAAATTAATTCAGAACATTGTGTTTAAAACTTCAGCTGATATTGAAGTTAATTATTGTAGATTTTAAAATACAGACTCTTTGCATCAATGTTTTTTTAATTCAGCAGGTTTTTAGTCTATCCCAAAATATGGATTGAAGAGTTTTAGTAATGCACATTGTTTGCAAAAGATTAGTATCAATACAGCAATTTTTTTGTTAAAGTATACTAAATACTTTGATGAAATTCATCCCTCATTTCCCTTTTTTGAAGACTGTCTCTCCCATGCCTTTTACTCCTACTTCTGAAATAACCTCTTATGTCATATGTTAATGTGTGTTTTCACATATCTATGGGTCCATACATAAACACACACCAATACATATTTCAATTAATAGAACACATTTTAATTTAATATTGAAATAATCAATTGCTTCCATTTTCCTGCATGTGATAATTTTCATACTTTATAACAAAATAGAATTCTACTCTATCCATCTAATATATTTTCTTTTCTGATGAAGGACATTCAGATTGATTAAATAATTTTATGAACATTATGACACAAATACGAATGGGCATATATTTCTGTAGTATGGTAACTGGCATTCTTGTGGGCAGATTTGCAGGGTAGCCTAAGAGGGCATGCAGTATTTCTATTTCTGATTTTGTGAGAAACTATTATATTTATTTCAATAGTAGATGTACCAATTCAAAGTTCTTTCAGCAAACAAGTATTTCTTTAGCCAGCATCTGTTGCTATATTTTTGTCAACTGCTAGGTATTCTAGTTGGGGTTAGATAAAATGCTGTTATAGTATAGTCTCAATTTGCATTTCTTTGACAGGTAAGAAAATTGAGCATTTTTATGTGTCCATTTGCTATCTGAAATTAATCTGTTAAGAAGAGTAAGATCATTTGGCATGATCATTCATTGACTGCACTATCTGGAGTGACTGAAGTTAATATTTTAGGTCCTTTATATATTTTAAACATTGGTCTCCTGTCAAATACATACCTGATAAGATTCTGTTCCATTCAATAGTTTCCTCTCAGGGTAGAACCTTATTAATATTATATAGTCATATGTGTCAATGCTTGCTTAAAAAGTCCTTTTCTGAAAATGTCTATATTTTGTTTGCTTTGCTTTGCTTGTTTTCTTCCATCAATTTGAGAGTTTCAGATTTTATATTCAGGTCTTTAATCTATTTCTAGTAGATTTTTTTTTACAAAGTAAGATATATTGATCTAGTTTCATTTTTCTATATATGGATACTCAGTGTTATGTGTATCATTTGTTGAAGAGGCTGTAATTTCTCTAGTGTATGTTTTTGACAAGTTTGTCCAAAGTTAGATATCTCTGACTATGCCAGTTTATTTCTTGGGTTATTTTATATTCTATTCCATTTTCCTTCCTAATTTTTTCCCAGTGCCATGCTGTTATTTCTTGTTTTAACATTTATGGTTGAGCATTACAGATTAAACTCACTTACAGTTAGACCCTAAAAAATTTTTTTGGTTGAAAATTTCCTCGGTAATTTGTGGTCTCTTTTATTTTAATATGAAACTTAAGTGATTTTGTCTTCAATTTCTCTGAAGAATTTCAGCAAAATTTTGATATTCTTGATGGTGACTGAACTGAATTTATAGATCTCTTTTAGTAATATAGCCATGTTGAAAATGGTAAATATGCTAATTTATAAATATGGGATGCCATTCCACCTTCTGGTGTCTTCTTCAAATTACTTCTTCAGTGTTTTAAATTTCCTCATGAATGTTTCTCACCAATTGATAGTTTTGCTCCTGGGAACCTTATTTTCTTCAGGGTTTCTGTAATTATCTACCGCTATTTACAATTAAATCTCATACTTCTATTGATAAAGATGTTCATATTTGCTTAACATTACTATCCAAATCCCCAACTGATCTGTTTTGTCAAAGGATACAACTTTATTCATTTTATGACAAAAATAAATTCCAATATGCAGAAATACTACATCTTCTTAATCCATCTTTTCTTGGACAACTAGTTTGCTTCCACACCTCAAAAACTGTCAATAATGCTGCAAAAAGCATTGTGTGTGAATATCTCTGTAATAGGCTATTGGTATCAATTGAGTAACTACCCAGAAATGCAAGGTGAGCCACATGATAAAACAATCATTAGATTGTTTTAAAGAAAGTTGTAGGTTAAGCTGAATCAGTAAGGAGTCAGTGAGTTAATAAGATATATATTAAAATATATAGGTTTTTTTTAGGCCAGGAACTGAGTGTGCAAGGACAATAGATAAAATCAGAGAGAACGGTGATAAAATTGAATGGAAAAAGACGATGATGTTTCCAAAACCCTCATGTTGGAATCACTGTAACTGAGCAAAGATGTGCTGGAGAAGAGCTTCATGGAGACAAAGCCCCAGGGCATGTTGGGTAGGATTTCCTGACGAGAGAAAGAACAGAGTCAAGAAGCATATTCCATTCACCACAGTTTTGACTTTTTGTAGGTAGGTCAGCAGCTGAAGTCCTGACCGCAACTACAGAAACACAAAAGTCGCAAACATATGTTTTTTTTTGTTTGTTTGTTTTGTTTTTTTTGATTTTTCGAGACAGGGTTTCTCTGTGGCTTTGGAGCCTGTCCTGGAACTAGCTCTTGTAGACCAGGCTGCCTCGAACTCAGAGATCCGCCTGCCTCTGCCTCCCGAGTGCTGGGATTAAAGGCGTGCGCCACCACCGCCCGGCTGCAAACACATGTTAAATGTCCTTTCTAATCACTCTAAACTTCTCTGATAAGAAATCACTACTGGAACACTCCTTTGCCAAAACTCTGTTGTAGAAAATGGAGCTCAAAGACGAGAGCAAATTCAAAGACATAAGTCTGACCCTTTCATTTTCATTCATACAAGGACGGAAATTTTACACTATCATCCGCCTGAACGTTAGTAAGAGGTTACCTATGAAGACAAAATGACCCTAGGAGTGGGATAGTGGCTGTAGGAGTAGAGCATAGCAGTAAAGAGGCAAGACAGTGCAGTACCATAGCAGTAAAGACATGAAGGAAAATTGGATTACTGATTCTGAAAAGAAAGGAAACTCCTCCCTACTGTTAGAAGTTAACAGACACAGCCTTCTGTAAAATCTATCTGCAAACTTCAAAGATGTCTAGGGTACATGTGACACGACATGAATCAGTTGAAGAGTCCAGTTTGGTGATCTCAGTGTTGCTTCCTGATACTCCCCCATGGTAGTTTCTAGGATTATAAAAAATTGTTTCCCCATGAATACCATTTTTCTGTTACAAAGACCCTTTTATTACATGTTCAAAGTTTAAGAAGGTTTTTCTGCGGACCCTAATAAAATCCTTCCATATCAATTAACTCAATTCTATCAACATTCCGTCTAAATGATGTTGTTTTTCTATCTTAAGTCTAAGGATAATGAAAGACACAATGTGACCTGGTTAACAAGGGATCAGCCTGAGTCGTCAGTGGCTGTTCTTTGGATGAATTCTGTCCACTGGTCTTTAGTAGGCAGAAGATTATGCAACTATTAATTCAAATTCACTTCAAGTCTCCTTTAACATGTGATAGAAAGAAAACCTCATTGTGCTCTAATGATTATCCAGGCTTAGTATTTACAATTCCTAAATTTGTATATTTTAAAGTATGGCTCTCAGAAATGATATATGCAGAAAGAATATTGGGAAATAATTAAATTTAGATTATGTCAAAAATAATGGGGCTGTGATGATGAGGTCGGTATGAAGAGCAGTATTCTTTCATTTCCTAGCAAGCACAGAATGCACAAAGGTCATTGCACTTTCCGTATTAGCATGGCTCATTCTTTCAAAATTTATAAATATAAGAACTACCGTCTTTCAAAAATATGTTTTAAATAATATGCTATTCAGAATTTATAAGAAAGTCTTTCATGAGACTAACAGGAAAAGTTGTAAAGTAGTAGTAGATCAAGACTAGAAAAATATTGCTTGTGATCATAACTGTGGATACAGCAAAACAGAAAAACAGATTCTACCTACTAAGTAAACAGTATATACTTTTCTGCAAGTATGCTTACTTTTAGATAATTCCTTCTGAGTTTTCATCTTTGACTTTTAACATCTGTTCACATACCTTTAATTTTTTTCTACATAGGCTTTGATATCATTTGTATTTGAATCTAAATTACAACACAAACCAGATGTGTGGTTCTTTAATACATCATTGTAGCATAGAACTACTTAGCAGCTGGTTATCTTTTTATGAACAAAGGTCCTTGCCTTATGTCCCTGAAATTAACTATTATATAATTAGAACATTAGTTTTTTTGATGGAAATCATTGTAAAGAGTTATGTTAAAAGAGTTTCAGAGGACTCATACAAACCTACTCTACTACCTATTATTAAAATGTTCATGTCTGTGGTACATTGAAAATGCATGTCAAGTTTGGGGTACTCTTTATCTTGTAGGTAATGAAGAATTTAATTGTACCCAAGATAGAAAGTAATGTTGGGAGAAATCATCTCCCAGCTGCTCAAGCACGGTTTGCAACCTGAGCTACTCAGTTCCAATATTGATTGTACATGATACACTGAGTACTTCCTTATGATTATAATCTGACCTCTCAGGTTCGCTTGTACTACTCACAATTACAGCCCAGAGAAATGGCTATGGGTGGATATGAAGAGGAGATTTAACAGAACCTTCATGTGTGATTAGGAAAATACAAATAACCTCCAGTGTGGCTATAACTCATGATATGTACTGACATCATATGAATCAGCTTTGCTGTCATAAATTATCATCGAAGACAGAAGGTTCTGAAGACAGATGTGACTGAGGACAGTTCCAAATACAGCAGTGCATAAATTGGCAGAGATTGGCGTGTTCCTTTATAAAAACTGTTAGCTTAGTACCTCATTTTTCTCTAAAGAAAATCATATATAATAAAATGTGCAATTTGAATTGTAATAACAAGTTTTCCTAAGAAATTAACCACTTGGGAATAGGCTAATACCTTAAGAAATTATTTTTTAATCCACTTATTTAATTGTGTGTCTGTTGTGAGTATATGTGTGGGGACATGCAGGCCATGGAACTCCTCTGAGTTGTTTGGATCAGGGATGATGGGCATTTGGGAATTACAGTTAAAACAGAATTGTACTGTAAACTGTGAGAGTTGTTAAGCAGTTTGTTCTTCTACTTATTTGTTTGACCTAAGCAATTGCAATGATGCATTGTGACAATGGAAAGAGCGGCCTTCTGGAGATGCGTTATGACTGGGATGCTTTGAAAGGAAATAAAAAATTTGAAAAAAGAACTGTGTAAGTGTATGATACTACTGGATATCATGAGGGAATAGCCTCGTAGTCAAACTATTGTTGGGCCAACATGGGAAGCAGACCAAAGACCTCCCACCAACTCCCCCCTCCACAAATCCATTCACAATGCAAATTTATAATGTTAGGAATAGGAAGCAATAGTAGATATGCAAATCTCAGGATCTAGCTAGTCATAGCTAGTCAGCCAGTCTAGCCAGCTTGGGAGACTTTGATTCCAAAAAAAAAAAAAAAAAGAGGTAGCAATGAATGAAGACACCCAGTGTCAACATCTTACTTCCATATGCTTATTTCACAGGCAAGTGCACCCACACAAACATGTGTATACACATGTATACAATATACACAAACACGCATACACAGAAATACACAAACACATACAGAGACATATACAATCATCCACAGACAGAACAGGCAAAAACAGGATTTGGCCTGTGATTGAAGGAGAGTCGTGGTGCATAAATAAATAATGTAGAATGCATCAATACATAAAGCACATTAAAATAACATAGAAAGACAACAATCCAGAGTTTTAGAACTGAAGCAAAAAATTAAAAAGCAGAAAACAATCACACACCATTCATCAAGGGAAACAGAAGAGATTCAACTTTCAAATAATACTGGAAGAAAGTTGGCTTTAAATTATATTATAAAAGATATAAAGTATTATAGGACACTTATTTGATCATGGGTTGCAATTTGAAATTGATCAAGTAGAGAAGGATAGATTAACCAAGGAGAAAGAAAGGAGAAGTACTGAGGCCAAGATGTCCCACAACCTTACAGATGTCACCTATGAGGGACACAAGAGCATATACTGAAGGGCACAAGTGATACATTTAGCATCCAATGGCTTTTCTCCTCGGATGTCATCTGTTTTCTCAGTATAAAGGAAAGCACTGCCATCATCAGTGACCGAGGAGGATGCGGAGGAAGGAGAAAGACCACACTGTTCGATAGTGTGGTTCATCAATCATATAATTCACTGATCAGAGTAGGGACACATGCTCAGTTGCCATACATCATAGCTGAAAGGAAACAAACAACAGAGCCGTGTGCTTATTCTTCACTCACGTTCCTCTCTAGGGTTTCAAGCAATGCTGAACGAGAAGCGACTGGAGTTACCTTGGCCAGCCTACCTTCTTCTTCACAGTATTTCAAGTCTGCACCACCCACGAGTTTCTATTTCTGTAATTCAATTCATTCCCCCTTGACTTCAGCCACACAGTCAGTCTCTAGACCTAACTTCCCCAGGGAATCTACTCCTTTAACTTCAGTATCTAAGATACCTTAAAGGGGTGAGTTCTCAGCTCCTTCAGCCTTCGTGTGAACACTCAGGCATGTCATTATATTTTTAGGATTTCTTGTGGGTTGCAGAGAAAAGTCAGACTCAGAGCCACAGGGCATTTCCTTAAAGACTCACCATTTCCCTCTCAACTGCTAGTCTGACTTGAACTGCAGGGTATTTTTTTTTTCCATTTTATTATTAACTTACTTCTCCTTGCAGTCATTTTCACTGCTCAAAATTTGGCACAGAAAAGAATCCCAGTACGTTACTCAAAGACTGCACCCTAAAGCTCACAAACCACTCCATGGAAACTGGATAACCCTCTTCTCTTCAATGGTGTCATGGGTGAATTTTCCTGACCCATTGTTTCATAGAAATGCAAACACATTCATTGTAATCAATTAAGGTTTCCACCCACATAACATCTGTTTATGGGTAGTGACTCTGAATTCAAAAGATACTTTCAAAGATTTCTAAACTCCTATTTTTTAAGTGAAGCTATAAAATAAACTTCTCTTCAAAATGCATGCCATGAATACAAAATGTCAAAACACAAATACTTTATATATCATGAGAGAAAGAGTCGATCAATACACTCCTGTATCACATCCAAAGACCTGACAACTGGGAAACCAAATAGGAAATATATTCACTATATTCACTAGGAGTAACTATTTGCCAGAAAATTGTCTTTTTTCTAAGTGAAAGGGCTCTTAATAGGTGTTTTCTTTTCATATTCTTAAATTTCAATTCACATGTAGAAATCAGAAGCAAAAGTCATTGTCTCTGCCTGTCTGACCAGGCCGCTTTCCTTTCATCCCTCCCTCCTTACCTCTTCCCACTCTCTCACAGGTCAACAGACATTCTTTTTCCCCTCTTTAGACTTTAAATCTTTGCACCATAACTCTAAGATGACAATGAGTTTTATATGACTTCTCTGTGATGACATTTTCTTTTGAATCTAAACAACAAGGAAGCAGATAGCTGACCTCTAGAGCTTAATATAAATATTTCAAAAATGACATTTGTCTGCTAGTCAGCTTCTCTTGTTATTGCATTCTTAGGTCTCTCGTGTGTACAACTGATAACATGGATTATCTCTGTGTTTGGAGTGGGTTTATCATAAAATCAAAATTAACTAAAATATCAATATGTACACTAAAACTAACACATCAACAACAGATTGATTTCAATTCCAATAGATAAAAATATACTTCTTCTGATGAATATGTCAAACAACAGGTTAAGAATAATTTCTATAAAAATTAGGCTATTTTAACCTATTTAAGACTTCAAATAATTTAAAAATAAATTTAGTGTATATCTTCAGCATGAAGCTTTGGTAAGATCTGTCTTTAGATGCATTTTTGAATATTCTATCATGAATTTTTTACAACTTATTATTCTGTTAATGTTCATTTATCTCAACTCAAGCTTTTTTGTTATCAAATTGTGAAAGAAACTACATGATTTGAGTCTGTTGCTATATCTTATTTTCAGGATCATTCTTCAAGGTCATTTCTAGTTCAGACTATCTTCCACTTTTATAATGGCAGGGAATTAGATTCTCATCTCTCTGACTCCAAATATTTCTAACTCCAGATATTTAGAAATAAATAACTTTCTAAAGAGTATTTCAAAATGAACACATATAGGTTATAGCGAGAAACAAGAGAGACTTCATATTGAATGCCAAATCCAACAAAATCAAAATGTGTCTATTTCTAGAAACTAATGTATCAAAATGCTAAATAGAAAAATCATTTAAATCAGAAAATTATTTAAAAGATATCGATGGTTTAATTTATAAACTATAAAGTGAGTTTTCTGGTATGGATGTTACTGCTATGAAAGAAGATAAAAATCCAGAAACCCACTTTAAATTTATTGTATTTTTTAGAATGAATTTCAGGAATTTTGCTTTTGGCACTCCCTAAAGGCATGATGGGACATACCAAATACTGTTTTCTGTACTAAAATGGAGTCTAAATTTTCCAACAAGAGTATATTTCCTTTGAGTAAGAATATGATATATAAAACCATAAGAATCCATAGCTATATATCTATTTTTAAATAATTGTAGAGATCATAGTTCAAGCTCAAGAATTGTGGTACCTATTAAGTCCAGTGTTAGTTCTTGATATTAGACAAAATATTTAAAAGGAAATTAAAACAAGAAAGCTTTCTTTTGTACCAAATAAGAGCCATTTATATACCTCCAGATTCTAAACTCTTTAGTAAGTATTCATTATGTGGAAAAAAACTTCCTTGTACTAAATCTATTTGTATGTTATGAAAATATGTTGTGACACTAGGGACCTATAATTTTTGGTTTTTTTATATCTTTATTATTTTCAGGGTAGCCCAAATTTTGTGAAATTGTCTTCATTTGAGGAGGATTAGCTGTCTAATACTTGACAGAAAGCCTACACTTTATGAAAACAAACTCCTTTCTCATATATTGTTTATGATTTAAAATCAAGTTACTTACTGAACTAGTTATACTAAGGTAGTTGATAAAACGTAGAAAGTGCTTGGGAGGTGATCTGGCTGAACAACGGAAGAACTTAAGATTCACCAGCATTGGAAATGATGGCTTTTATGCCCTGGGGAAGGCAGAATCTGTCCTGAGAATATGCACATGAACTATGTGGCTGGATTACAGACCCTGATTCCAGGCTCATGAAGTCTCCCAAATTAAATATAAAGCAATCCATGATCCACATTTTAGGACAGATAATGGGTAAGATTCAACAAAGACATGTATGTGTAAGAAAATTGATGGTACTGCAATAAATATTGTGCTCAGAAAGACAAATAACATATGTCCTCATATGAAGATCTTGGTCAATAACTGTTAAATATGAATATCTATACAGCAGTAAATGCAAGTTAGAGTCAAAGCTACAAGACAATCTATGTGACAGGAGTAAAGTCAAATAGGCATGAAATCATTGTATTGAAACCTGCCATTTTCACAAAATATAATAATAATAAAAACCCATATAAATATACTTTACCGACGACAAATGGCCTCTCTTTTTACATTCTGAACCATCACACACCTGGGTAATTCAGATTGATTATTAGGATTCAGGAAGCCTAATAAGAGTATTGGTTGTATAACTTCTCTACAAAATTGCAGTTTCAAACTCAATTTAGTAAAAGTACAAACATGTAGTATTTTGGTACTTCTAAGTTGTATAGGTACAAAAATAATAAGGAAGACTGTAGATGGAGCGGCGGGGCTGCGTTCCGCCACCCAGCTAGCTTTACACCTGAAATAATTACATGGAAACTGTATTCATTTAAATACTGCTTGGCCCATTAGTTTCAGCCTCTTATTGGTTGATTCTCACATCTTTCTTTAACCCATGATTAGTAATCTATGTAGCACCACGAGGTGGTGGCTTACCAGGAGAGATCTTAACCTGCCTCTGTCCTGAAGAGGAGAAGCATGGCGACTGCTTATGGCAACTGCCTGAAGCATCTGCCTCACTGCCTTCTACCCAGCATTCTGTTCTGTTTACTCTGCCTACCTAATTTTCTGTCCTATTAAAGAGACCAAGGCAGTTTCTTTATTAACCAATGAAATCAACACAAACAGAAGACTCTCCCACGTCAAAAGACAAAGCACAGATAATGCCTTTGAGCTATTGATAAGCTGTAGTGGAAGTTGACATAGAAGTACATAATTTCAATTGAGGTATATAAGAACGGCCATCACCAATGTACAGTGGCTCATGGAGGAAGTATGAATGACTTTTTCAAAAATTATTTAAATTCTAACTGTATCTAGAAAAGGGTTTCTGATGTGGGAGGTCCTTCTGTATACGTGTTGTTTTATTGGTTAATGAATAAAGAAACTACTTTGGCCTGTGCTAGGGCAGAATATGCTAGACAAGAAAACTAGACTGAATGCTGGGAGAAAGAAGGCAGAGCCAGAGAAGCCATGTAGCTGCTGCTGGGGCACACATGCTCCTGGACAGAAAAGGATTTCAGATACACAACAGGACAGATTCAGACATAAAAGACCTCTATAAATGACACAATTTGTTTTAAAATATATGTAGGCTTGGGAGAGAGAAGAAAAAAAGTATAGAGAGTTATAAAAAGTAAATGGTCTTTAAAAACTAAAACAAATTCTTTAAAGAGACAGAGTACAGATAGTCATAGATTAAATGGAGTAAAGAAAAATAAGCCATATAAAGATGCACTATGCACAGAGAGTCTGGATTATGTATGTTATTGTGTTTTCTATGATTTTTTTTTGTGAAAGAGCTAAGTACACAGAGACATTTCTTTGTATTAGCTGCTAAGTTAAAGAAACCTATATACTTTAAGATATCTTGTCTTCAACATTTGGGACTAAGGATATGTTGGTTTGGAAAAGTGGTTCATCTTTTGTTTCAATAGAGGATGAGAACCTGTAGATCATACAAATGTGGTTTGATGGACTAAGATGCACCAAAAGGTGGCTGTGAACACCTCCAAAAATTAATTTTCCCAACAAAAAGCAGGAAGCAGTTTGGACAGAACTATACCCAATTTTCCAAATACTGTTTGTAAATGTTTATTTATATTTAAATGGGGATATGTTATAGGAGTGTGAATTGGTATAAATTTAGTTAGTTTGGTTATGAGGTAATTCTAAAATGCAAAATATGCTTCATGTATATGTCTCGTTTTATGATTAATGTTCAACGAGAAAGCGGGGTTGGAATCTCAAACACTAGCCAAGAAACAGTACCATTTCCAAAGCTTTTTTGCTATATGATTATAAGGCTGTGTGATGAAAAGACTTTTGAAGTTTATTTGCAGTGTACTAATTGTTTATAGCATTGCTGAATCATACAATCTTAGCACTAGGGTGGCATATGAGATACAGTATTCAATATGTTTAAATAATATAAAAGTCTATGGGAAAGACTCATGAAAGTATCATCTGTTTTAGCAGTAAGACTTTTTTCTCTCAAGAGTTTTCAAATTAAAGTATTATGAGAAATTAACTTTGGCTCATTAAAAAATGACAAAGAGGTATTAAAAGATTTGAGCTAGCCTAATTTGAGGTTATCACCAAAGAATTCTAAATATCAGAAACTACCTAATATGATTGATAATACCATATGGATTTTGCTTTTTGTAAAAGTCTTTGAATATTAATCATAAATAATTTTATGCATTTGGAAAGTTATTTATGTGATGATTTTATAGCTATAAGAGATAAGCAGGGATAGGTAAGGCCCTTGCCTTCTGCTATAGGGTCAACATTATTGGCTTGAGAAATACGTAGTTAATTCACTTAATGCAAGATTCATCTTAATAAAAACAATGTAAATCCTAAAGTTGAAAGAGCAAATCACAAAACAAAACCATTGTGCTACTGTTAATGGTACCAATGGCGCATCCTTGTCTGGGTAATAGCTATTCCAATTACTCTCATCACATTATTTGTCTGAGCTGAACTCACTAGTTAGGCAACATGAGCAATGTATTTTCTATGAGCTATAAACTTGGACACACAGCATATTTTAGACCGGCTACCTCGGCCTTCTGAAAATTACCTATTTGCTCTGCCATTAGTGTGAAAATGCCCTTCATTATTCCTTAATATATTTTTTTATCAGTGCTGCCGTGTAATCACTTTCCAAGCTTTCATATTACTTTAGCTGATGCTAAAGAACCTTCCTCTCCACTCTGGAACTGCCTCACTGATCTGAAGCACTCTTTGCCTACTAGAAAAACATTGCTGTCCTTTGGTAGGCTTCTCACAGATAACTACTTGAGTCAAAGCAGCATACAAGATGTTCTGATATCAGTAAGTCATACAATTGGAAACTCTCAAGAAAGACAAAATATAAAATTAATAAGAGAAAAGACAAAAGAGAATATGAAAAATAATATTCAGTGAGTAACGTCTGAAAAGTAATATCGACAATACCAATATACATGACTGTCCCTGTGCATTAGACTGTGGTCCTTTCTACTGGACCTGATGACTTACTCATCTCTTAGTGGTAAGTCATCAGCATGTGGATAGGCAGATATTACATGAAATGCTTGACACAGGTCTTCATCTTCTGAATGTTGCTTCTTCCACCCCCTACCTAGCCTCAACCTTTTAACTTCAATCCATCAACATTTTTCATGTGACAAAGTGTAACAATATTTTCAGTGACACTGGGAAATATTTAATTAATGGATTTTAGCTTGCATCATATTTGTGTTATAATGTTGCTGTGGAATTTATCAAGGCATATTTTTAGTGGAATATGACAGCAGAAATAAATAACAGCTGTGATTATAAAGAATAATTTATCATACATCATGCATAGTACACAATGGTCATATCCTATGATGACTCAATTATACACTCTAAGTATTTACTAATTTAGACCACATTCTGGAATTTTTTTCAATGAGTATATCATATACAGCTCTAAAATACTGATAGCATTACTCATATCTGGCACTATGAAACATCTGTATAGAATTATAGCTGAAGTACAAAAGAACAATGCCTCAAAATAATAATTTATTTCTACCCTGTTATTCCTTGGTCCTTTTTGAATTTATCTAGCTAGTGAGTGAAATATTTATTACTTTCAAAACATTTTTCAGCTAGTAGGAAAGGAATGGCCTTCAGAATACAAAAAAGTGGAGATTCAGAGGAGAATGGAAAATTAAACAAAGACAAATATTGAGTCTTCCCCTGAGCTGATTCCTAGGCAAATATTCTCCACAATTTTGGGGAGAGCAAAGAACTAGAGAGTGACTGGGTTGTCTTAGAACCTTGTCTTTCTGTGCTGAGGATCCTGCTCAGGTGTGGAAAGTGATAGAAACTGTAAAGGTCATTAGGGTATCAAAGAAGAATAATACATAGATAGACCAGAGCTAGTAACTAGCTGTCAGAGATAATATCATAAGCAATCTGTATGTTGAGAAGCATTACCTATAACAATAATAAAGGGTAGCCTTTATTGCTAGATCTATGTTGTGAAATATTAACTTAAAATGTGTTACAATCTTCTATACTGTAAAATACTTGTGTAGTGATGCAAAACTGTGTTTCATTCTTTTATGTTGCATTTATTTGACTGTGTAAAGTTGCATTACTTTTTCAGTCAACAACACCAGATTGGTCTAACAAAGAGCTGAATGGTCAATAAATAGGTGAGGCTGCCAGGCAGAGCAGGATAAATAGGAGGATAAGGAAGAAGAGGGAAGAGAGAGAAAAAGACAAGAAGGGCAGGATTCCAGGGGCCAGCAACCCAGTCACACAAACAACCACAAAGTAAAAAGGAAAGAAAGACATATATAATAGAGAAAGGTAAAAAGTACAAAGACAAAAGATAGATGGGATAATTTAAGAAAATCTGACTAGAAATAAGCCAAGCTAATGTTGGGCATTTATAAATGAGAATAAGTCTCCATGTGTTTATTTGGGATCTGGGTGGCAAACCCTCAAGAAAATAAAGTAAAAATTAAAAATAATTAAAAGAACCAAGAATAATTACAGTCCTAATCTTATGCAAAATCATCATCAGAAAAGAAAAAGACACAGATATAATTTTTCTTCATTGTTGATCAGTTTTGTTCCTCCCTTTTACTTCTTTAAATGATTATGCTTTGTAAAAAACAATCTGTTTTGTACAGCAAAACAGCATATGAATCCCTGGTATGAAGCCATTTTATCTTATTAAATGCTGGTTTGTTGAATTCTGGGCTGTATAATTTATACTATTTTTGACTCATTTGCCTTTGACCCGCAAAGGTGCACTCACTGTTCTACAGACCTGTGTCGCAGAGTTCCCTCTATGCTGGAAATTATAGGAAAAGTGAGGCAGGATGTCAGAACACTGATGACCATTACATCAGAACCGTGAATACCACATTTACATCTCTCCCTGGCTGGCTAGACGACCTTTGGGACATTCTATCAGCTTGGCATCGCATTTGTAAATCTTCAGTATTAGTGGACATCTCTCTCACAGACTGGGAGTAGTAGGTGACAGACTACATTAACACTTTGTCATCGTGGTCACCATATAATAGCTTTGCCACAGTCATCATCAGTTTTTCTGTCTTAATCAGTGATTATTTTATTATTTATACAGCCCTTTAATTGATCGGTTAAGCTTTCTAATTGATTCTGATGTGACTTCCTTTATTCTATTTATCCAAAAGAAGATAAATTATAATTAATTTAATCATTAGAAAAGAATAAACTAAGCATTTTTAAGGAGTTCCCTAGGTGCTTAGGATAAAAAAACAAAAACAAAAATAAAATCAAAAGCTAAAATAAAACCAAAATACAAAAAACACAAAATACCTTTCTGTCCTACAGAACAATCCCTGAGAGAATGATCTTTCTGGAAGTTATTTTTACCCTATTTACAAATATTCTCCTGAGCTGGTGTATTATCCTTCCCTATTACCACACTGCTTGTTAGTGCTGCCACATCTCACATACGTACCATCTCTGTGAGAGGAGAGACTGATACAAAAGAAAAATAAAACAACAACAAAAAAAATAAACAAAAAAACCAAAACACTGTGCTGATGAGTGTTCTAACAAAGACAAAGAACAATGTACTAAATTTTGATGACTCTTTAATTCGCTCCAAGATGAAAAAAACTATGTGACTTAGATGAATAAACACTGTAAACAAAGTGTATAAACATAATTAGAAAATGGACATATCTAACTCATAAAAAGAAACTTTATTCTCAAACACTCGTAAGTGTATTACTTATCCTCTTACAACTTCTTGTAACAGGGAATAGTACCATCCCCTTCTTACCGAGTGGATAGTAAGCAGGAATGAGCTAACTGAATGTTCCTCAGTGTAGATGGACAAGAGTTTTGATGGCTGTTCCCGGAGTAAAGAAGATGTAGGAAGCCCACTGATTCATAAGCAAGAGATGCAACCAATTTATCCATTTCTAGATATGTATAAAATATGACAGCTTTCTATTTGGGACAGAAGTTTCTGATTTCTGGCTGTGCAGACCTCATTGCTTTAGCAAAACTGCTGAAACTGTCTGCATACAAAGAAATACTTTTACACTATAACTCTTGTGAAATAGTATTTTAATTGTATAAGATAAAGTCATCTCTCGACTTAGTAAACTATTACTACTTAGAAAAATCCTCTATTTTCTCTCTTAAGTGTAGAAAAACTTGCTATTTTGTTAAAAAAAAACACTCTTTGATCTAAAACCAAAGATAGACAGTGATAGTGGATGCCTGGATACTTGGTTTTTACCAATTCACAGGTTCTTCAGACATAAACTAAACAGAGAAACTTTAATTTAAATGATATCATTAATCAAATGGACCTAGCATACATAAAAACATTCAAATTACTAAAGAATACTTTTTTTTCTCACCAGCCATGGAACTTTCAAAATTAGCCACAGTATGTCTTAAAGAATATATGAAAATCCAAATAACAGTCTACATTTTATCTGACCACAAGGCAATAAAGCGGGATGGATATCGACAGCAATATAAACTACAGAAAGTACATAAACTCAAGGAAACAAATAGCATACTACTGAAGGCAAATTGGGGCAAGAGAGAAATCAAGAATGAAAATTGAAAAATGACTAGAATTTAAAAGGAAAACCCCGACAACATACCAAAACACAAGGGACACAATGAGAAAATTTATATTGCCCCCTTTCCTGAGGAATAACATTGATAAATACAAGAAGGCACTATACAAGCTTCCAAGGAAGAGAGGCAACCCAAAGGCCTACCCAGCTATGAATCTATGAATCACATCAGCAACCAGTATGGCACTATAACTCTATGGATGCAGTATTGGCACATTAACCTTGATGGTGACTAACTGCCCTCTAATTAGACTTAAGATCCACTCAACAAGAGGAGTCCATTTATGGTACTGAAAACATAGGAAACTCTTTGATAGTGAAGTCAGTGTCACTGGAAGAGAATCTACAACCATGAATTTACTAAACCAGCATAACATTTAACAACAACCAATAAGCATTTGTTCTTATACCCTCAGACAAGTGTAGTCTTCACTCCTTGACAGGGAGTCTTCTCTTTGTAACAGAGAGAGAATATCTGAAAACAGCAATCAGTCAAATATAGAGTTGTGGACCCTAGCCCAAATAAATACATTTTCAAAACTCTCCTATACCTAAGGCTCAAGAAACATGGCAGAAAATGGAGTAGGAAGATTGTAAGAGGCAGAAAATCAGGAAGTTCTACCTGAGATTGTGTCTCTTAGCAATGTCAGAAACTATACCCATAAAGTCTCACCAACCTGACTGCTCAACTGTGAGCTGAACAGGGATGGTACCAATGAACACACCAACCTAGAAAAGAGAAAGTCCACAAGGCTGCAAACCTACACAAAGAACTACAGGAAACAGGAAAGCTGAGGATGGAAGATGTGCTCTTTCCTGAGGAGGAGCCAACTAACTGCTTCTCTAGTGCCAAACTGTAAGACATGTAAACACACATACAGGTAGTATTAATGGACAGGAGAAGTTATATTTAAGAATGCATATGTATATATGGAATTGCATGCACTAACAACTATCCAAAATAAATAGACCATGAATCTAAATGAGAGTGGGGACCAGCATATGGAAAGTTTTGGAGGAAAGGGAAGGAAAAATGTTTTAATTAAATCATGCTCTCAAAAAATTAAGAGATCTTATATTGATATCTTAATTACAAACCTGAGGGTCTTAGACTAACAAAAATAAATAACACCTAAAAACATTAAATGGAATAAGATTATCAAGATCAGCAATGATATTAATTAAATAGAAAGAAAAACAATAATCATGGCAACAGAAATTATTCTTTGAAAAATGAATAAATTCGATAAACTGCTAGCAACATCAACCAAGAGATATAGAAGACTCAATAAAATCAGAGACTAAATAGAACATTGTAAGAGCCAAGAGGACATTCTGAGAATAATGGAAGGATATTTTAAAAACCTATATTTCACTAAAGTGGGTAAGATGGACAAAATGTATGAATATATGTGTATTTACACTTATATGTATGTATACATTATATAAAAATAATATAAATTATATATACATATGGATGAATATACATATGCCTCATATATATTTTCTACCAAAATTAAATCACAATCAAGAGAATAATATAAGTGGGTCCATAAAATCTAATAAGAAGTAATAACAAATATAGAGAATAAAAAAAGCTCAGAACCACTCGGATATAATGTCAGATTCTATCAGTCCTTCAAGGAAGAATCAATACCAATACTCCTCAAACTATCTTGTAAAATAGAAGACAAAAGAACACCTCCAAATTTTATCACAAAAGCCAGTATTACTTTGATACCAAACTAGAGATTCAGAAAAAAAATAGCAGAAGAAAATTGTAGGCTCATCTCTCTGATGAGCATAGACTAATGACTTCTCAATAGAACACTGCACAAGGAAGAAGACATTGCTTTTTACGATGAAATAAAAAATTGCTGGAGTTATTTTTTTCTGAAACTTGGCATTAAAGTGATAGCTTAGATGATTGTATTCTTAGAACAGAAAGACATAAAGAAGAATAAAGTACTTCCCATAGTCTAAAAAATAACAGAAAATGGCAGGATGAGGTAGATGAAAGGAAGAAAAATCACAAAAATACACTTTGGTTAAAAGATATAATAATCATATCTAATGCATCATATGCTGATTCAAAAATAATAAAATAAATATCAAATAATGTGAAACAACATGCCTGTTTTCTAAAGTGTGATTAATGAGTATACACAAAAATTAAGATAAATATCAATACCATGTTCATTTTCATAGTAATTTAAAGAATATCCTCTATAGAACCCTCAGATAGCATGAAGCTTTTGGACTTAAAATGTCATGCATATTGCTCACTTAACACACAGACCCAGTATCCAGTCCTCCTGACAAAGTTGCTCTCCAGTCTGAGCTGGAATATTTCATGTGCTGAGAGAGGGAGATTCTCACCAACATGAGATAATCTAGACATAGAAATGTATAAACATGTTACACATGAGTTTGTCTCCCTCCTATACTTTGTCTTAATTTATCTTACACAATGAATAAATACTCCATATGTGATAGTTTAGCAGCACCTGCTACATGTAAGTTCTTTTTCTGTATCGCAAATCACTTTTACCTGATGTTCTAGTCTCATTTTCAGTTGTTTAATTAGGGCTTTGCTTTCTATCCATAAAGCCGGAAAGACATTCTGTATCTAGAAGTATGATAGATATAAACGTGACAAAATAGTTATGCATCATAGCTTTACTAAAAAGTAGGTATGGTACAGTGGGGACTGAAATAATCATAGGTGGAGGACAGGGTGCTCCATGCCTGACTTTTACCTATACACTAAACAGAAAGGGCCCCAAATTAAGAATACTGAGGTACATGATCATTTTTGCTGATAAGCAATCATTTTTCTTTTCTTTTCACTTAGAATCCCATTTCTATATCATTAGGAAGCTGCACACATCATCCCACCATCCCAACCCTCTCTACGGGATTGCAAAACGGTTTTCTGTCCTATAAGTT
Source organism: Arvicola amphibius (assembly GCF_903992535.2). Classification (NCBI taxonomy): domain Eukaryota; kingdom Metazoa; phylum Chordata; class Mammalia; order Rodentia; family Cricetidae; genus Arvicola; species Arvicola amphibius. Next base: position 145,399,050 of record NC_052051.1, read on the forward strand.
CTACCGAGTCACCTGTTCATCTAGGCCTTTAATATTAGTAATCAAAACATGGAATACGCCATAACTTGAATCTCTACTAAAAACCCTTATCACTGTCAGAACTCTCTCACTTTGGTTGATTGTCTACCTAAATGTGTTACTAGGTTTGCGACTAAGTGCACATCATAGATTGAAGTTCATTACTATTTTCTTCTTTGTAAAGTCAAAACATAAAAAAACCCACATTTCCTGGAATATAATTATAATGAGGTTTATAGATTGTTTCTGTAAATGAACTATTTTAGAGTGGGAAAATCTACATAAGGCTATTTGCTCCTCTTTGATGATGCTGCGTACAGGCATGGCTTGTAAGTATGAAGGATGTTTTATTAATATGCTGAGGTACAGCAAATCTTCAGTGCTACTAACTATAAAAGATTAAGTTTATGTCTATTAAAGTTCAGCAACTTCAATCCCTTCACTCACTGCTCATACAAGTTTAATGTTTATTAATGCATACATGGTTAACACACTGCGGCGTGAGGGATTTGAGATTGGATTAGTAATCAGTGCCTGGCTGTCACTCCAAAGTTGATCAAGGAAATTGAGAACAGTTACTGTGACACAAGGAACTATTGGGTCTTCTTTGTTTAAATAAACTGTTGTTTGCCTTTCTGTGTGACAATGCAGAAGAAATACCCCCTCATCTTTTGATGAGATTGCCCTGGATGAAGGTCGTTGAAAACATCCGAGCCCTGTTCAAATGTGCTTGCTCCTTCAAACCTTACAGTTTATGCTCCCAGGATGAATTTGGGGAATTTTATTATGGGCCTGTACTTTAGAGTTTGGTATGTGAAAATAAAGTAGAGGATAGTAAAGGACTCTGCATAAGATTGCCATCCCAGAAAGGAGCATAGGCATTTCTCCCATTACAAAGACTTTCTTCCCGTCTTTTATGTGCTTCTTTCACCACACTTACTCTAAATTTTGTGAGAACAATTTTAAGAGGAAAAAGCAGCCTATGTTCCTTTTCAATACCGAAGCATGATGAAACTGAAGCAAAGGTTATCAACTTTTCTCTTAAGAGTTTTATCTTGCAATCTGCCCTTTCTATACTAATCATGGGTATCAAAGTTTTCTTGTGCTTCCCTATCATGTTACAGTGGTTTCCTTCCTATTCTCTATAATAGTCATAACATCCTTCAAAATTAATTCATTTCAACAATAACTATTCTATAATATATAATAGAAATTTTCATCTGTATTATAACTAATACATAATATATACTGATTTTAAAATGAATTAGAGGCATAACAAACAGAAAACTGGTGTGGAATGCGCTTCTTAATGCTGTGAATAGGTCTTAGTAACGCTGGTTAATGAAGAAGCTGATTTGGCCAATAGCCGGACAGAATAGAGGCAGATGTGACATCCAAACAGAGAAACAGGGAGAAAGAAGGGAAAGTTGGGAGATGCTGGTCGACGCCAGGGAAACAGATGTAAGGTAACAAATCACGAGAATTCTGCTAAAATATAAACTAATACGTGGGTTAATTTAAGTTGTAATAACTAGTTAATAATAAGCTTGAGCTAATAGGTCAAACCGTTTGTAATTAATATTAAGCCTCAGAGTAGTTATTTGGAAACTGGCAGGTGGGAGAGAAACCTTCAGTTATGAAGTTATTACTTATTAAAACTCTATAAGGTTATATTGTTACTAGAACCATCTACTTTATAGTTTGCAGTATCAGAAAGCCAAATAAATTATTAAATTCACTCAGCTGCAAAACATTGTAAATAGTTTACTTAGCCCTGGGGGCCAGATCTTTAACTTCGATGACATACTGTCAAATCATAGAAAGCATCAGCAGAATTTTAAGGGCCAAAAGTTATTTTAAAAAATATGGGAGAGAGCTGAAAGGGAGGGGAGAGGCAGGGAGGGGAGGAGAGAAAAATCTATAGCTCAATAAAATAAAATTAAATTAAAAAATATGATCTGATAGTAACTATTACCTAGTTACAGAGCCACATAGAGTCAGGCCTGTCAACTCACAAGTTGCATGTGATTAGATTAAGAAAACACAGAACCACTTAAAGTGGAAAAATACTTTAACATGTGCAGATGTTTTTTTTTTTTTTCTATAATCACTTAAACATTGTGTAATGATTTACATAGTGTTTATACTGGGCTACACATCGAAAGTTTTACAATGACTCTTTAAAGTATATGGAAGGATTGGAATAGTTCATATGTAAATAATATACAGTTTTACACCAGGTACTTAAGCACTGATGCACTTTAATATCTATGGGGCCAGTGGTGCCTGGAACAAATAAATCTTCTAGGAATTCAATGGATGTTAGTACTTTTAGAAAACCCTTGCAACAGTGTCTTCCCGAAAGATATTTTGTGGTTTGGTGCCTACCTTATTTGAAGACTCACAAATACTACTCCAATGTTCCGTAGTTATTTTTAATATGGTAATTAGATATTATCATAAACAAGACAAGAAGTCAAAAGACAAGAAACCTCATTGGAGTCTCAAGTGTAGGGGCCGTGCATTGGAGCAGTAACAAGTGTTTAACTGTTTTGTTTTCCCCAAACGACTGGACTCATGATGTGTGGGATAATACCGTCTGTGTGTGCTAGGTGTGAAGCTTCAGAGGAACGTCACAGAACACGACTTCAAGAAGAGCGCCAAACACTAGTGTTTCACTGAATGGAAAGCTTGTTCGGTGAACTTTTCTGTTGTTCTTCATCTTCACAAGGTGCATTATCAAAACTGAATTTCACATATTAAACTGACAAGAAAAGAGTCCCTATAAATAACTTCGAGTCATCTTCATAGCTGTAGTAAATGGTTATGTTCTTTGTGGACACAGCCAGTCCTACTACTGGGTTAAAATAAAATTTATCTACACTTTAATGGCACATAGTGATGTTTTTACCCATTAAATATAAAAATGAACTTAGGGTTCACTTTTTTTCAAAGGTTTTCATGTTCTGGGTATTTCAATACCCATATCTGCTCTTAGTGAAAGCTTGCTAAGATTCAACGCGTGTTCACAGTGGTCCTGGCACCATTCTAAGTACTTTCTCCCCATTGACCCTTTCTGTTTTCTAAAATCCAGAGAGAGGGATGGCATTATTTTCCTCAATTTTGTGATGAGGAATGTGATTGAGAAATAATAACCTCAAATCCACACAATGAATAAGTAGCACACCTGGGATCAGACCCAGATATGGTGAGTTTAGGGCCTATATTATTACAGCTCTGGACAATAAGCAGAGGCAATTTTAGGTTATGCTTTCGTAAAACCTCCATGCCGAAACCTTCCTGCTTAGCTGCAATTATTTTCCTGAAAATTTATTTTTGAAGTGGTGCACTATCATAAATAAAGGGAAAGTCTGATCCAAAAGAGCATCTGGGTAAATTCATATGCTAAAAGAAGTAAATGCGTGATGAAGTTATACAACACTGTTCTTATTGATGCAGACTAAAATCATCTTATAATAGCTTCCTGAATATTGTGATTGCAACTAAATTACCAAAACCCACTACACAAATTCCTTCACAGAATGACATTTTTTAATAAAGTCCAGATAAAACGCAGTGCAACCAGTACCAAACCGCTCCTTTCCCAAAGACGTTAATTAAGTTTTTTTTTTTTTTAGAATCCTGTAACATCCGTCCAGTCATCCACGTTTATTTTCCTTATCAGAGCAGCCTACAACTGGAATTAATAGTGAAGTGTTTTATTGCTCTCCATTACAGAAACACCTGCAAGAGCTTGGTTTGATTAAAGCAATCAATTGAACTTCCAAATTAAATGGCCATTTAGGTTCAGTATTGGGAAATGCTCAGATACATAACTGTACAACCTCTTCTGCTTTTCTCCATGGAAATCCTTCCTCCAGAGCATATGTATGAGAGTCTATTTAGGAAAGAAATTGGCGGATTATTTCCTTCTCTCAGCAGATGCTGAGGACCTGTGGCATCTTGGTCTGTACAGTCTGTCAACCTCACTTGACTCCTTAGCAAGCCAGACATATAACAGAAGAAGATATAATAACAGTCGTTAGCAGGCATCCAGATGATCTGTGCGTAAGTATTCACTCACAGCCCATTCACATCAATTGCTTTATAGAAAGACCTCCCAAATTTCTGTTCTACATTACAGTTTTCAGCTGTGGAAGACCACACAATTTTCAAAGGTGAGACAGAACATTTCATTTCTAGAGATGGAAAGTAAATGGGCTGATCACTCTCTTGATGCCCCTTCAGGGACAATCCGCACCAGGATAGGATACAACCTGCTCTGTGCTCTGTAGTCTGAACTTCAAAAAGCAAATCAACAGATTCTCCCAGCCCGGGCTTCCAATGGGTTCTACGGTAGAAGAGGCAACTGGGAAAGGGCAAATATTTAGATGATGTCTCTCCCTGTTTCCTGGCTTCTGAGACACAGCTGGTTGATTAGGTATCTCGGCAAATGCATTTTACCCCCATTCTCCTGATTTTCCCCTGGTCAAGAGATGGCATGGTGCCACAACAGGTGTTATTTTACAATAGGGTTCAGCAGAGTGCTCACCCCTGATATTTGTCCTTCGTTGAAAGATACCACTTCGCTACAGTTCATAAAATATCTCATCTGAGAGCACAGAAACTCAGATATACCCACCACACTCTACATAGCTCATGCCTCTCTATGTTGAAAAGCTATTGTCCTGGAAAGCAATTTAAAACAGAGATACAAGTGCATGCAATAGTGTTTTGCCACCGTTTTCTCTTTGCCTCAGCAGATACTGATGCTGTTTGGATGGTGTTCGCCCAAAGCTAATTAGATCACTTGAGCATTTATAAATAAGTTTAAGATGTGATAAGGACTATAGAATGTGTTGCATTGATTTAGAGTAGTATAATAAACCTTTCTCTTACTTTGACAACTGTTCCCAATGAATTTGGAAACAGCTCAATTTTAAAGAAAACTCTCGTCTGGGCATTTGAAAATGAAATGTCCACATATACTCAAAATAGTTGAACATTTGACCTCTAGTTGGTAGTGGCATTTAGGGAGATTGTGGAACCTTTAGGCAGCGGAACCTTGTTGGATGAAGTCTGTTGTGGAGGGGCACACTTCCACTTTACTGTCTCACTTTAGGTGTGAGGTTGGAGATGTTAATTCTAATTTTTTATGAATATGCTAGTATGTGTTGTAAGAAATCTATTGACATATTCTAAGAGACATCATAAAATAGTCTATATTGTTACATATCATGGGGAAAAGGGAACTTTAAAGTACAAGTAATAATAATTTTGTAGAAAAATAACTTTAATATGCAAATATGCATATGTTAAATGGAGTTTATTGATAGATATTTTATTGCCAAATCCAGGGAGAATTTATGTTTTGGTCACAAACTGTCCTACTGAATCTTAATGTTTTTGCTAAAAGGGCTTGAACAAGAAAATAAATCTCTAAGGCTGGCTAGTTGGCACATTGTGTAAGAGCAACTGCCTCCAAGTCTGACTATCTTAGTTACATACTGAAGACCAACATTACAACTAGAAATAATCAAGTCTTAGATGTCCTCTGGCCTTCTCAGACACACACACACACACACACACACACACACACACACACACTAAATAAATAAATATATAAATGTAAATTAAAACAGTTAATATGAGTTGTCAGTCTCTCTTAACAATGTCTATAATGTATGATCTGCAGCCCAGACAGGCAAGTTGAACTGAGGCTAGGTAATAAATAGATATGTCCTTTCTACCTCTCAGTGCTGTACCTCATTCTCATTTCTTACCATTCTGACATTTTGGGGGTTCACTTTAGACTTTAGATGATAATAATTATTTGGATTGGTGATTCCCTAAAATTGAAGAAATTTCACTCTCTAGTCTGTTATTTCAAACCATACCTAATAATTCTTTAAGTCTGAATTATTGATAAAGAAGCCTTTAGGAAAAGAGAAGCAGCACATATTTTTGTCTTTTGAGTCTGTGCTAAGCTACTTTGACCCAAAGCAACCATACATAATATGTGAAAATGAAATTGAGCTTGGCTGTAATTCAATAATGTTATTTTCAGAAATGGACGGTCAACCTAATTTGACCCATAGACCTTTGTTTGTCAATACCTACTCTAACAAACTCAGTGAATCTTTACTATGTCATTACATAGAGTACATTATTTTATCATACGGAGTTTAAATTAATTGTTTCCATGCTATGTGAAAGAAGGAAGGGATAAGGACAAGGAGCAGAGCAATATCTAGACTAGCAGGAATTACCATTCATAGCATATAGGACACAAGAGCACAGAAAGAGCACACATATCATGACTACAGATGTGGGAAAAAGCTAGTTTTCCAGAAGTCCCAAACACAGAGAAGCCATGGTCATCTCCATCTCCTCTTCATGTTGAAGGTGTAAAATTTCCTACCACATAGATAACTTCCCAAATCTCATGGATAACTTGGTTATCTGGACACAGAAGAAAAAGGGCATGTGAAGTATGATATTTCTAAAGTCAATGAAAATTGGAAGTGAATGAGAGAAACTCAGCGTTGACATGAGAGCCATAGTTGCCAACGTGGCACTGAATTGTGGAAGAGGGTGGCAATTAAGGGTGTCAGCTATTGGGAACCTATACAGAACAAGAAAACACTGTTTGCAAGGGGGATTGAGGACTGGGTACAAAACCTGAGCACAGCAGGGGTGATTGCCCCTACATGTACTTGCAATTACCTAAATGCACACCCACCCACACATGTGAACACACATGAAAAGATGTATAGACACACATGCACAGCACACACACATGCTCTGTGCATGCATACACACACCAAATATAAGTAAAAATTTTAAAAGGAACAATAAGACAATACATGGTTTCTACCTGTAATGTGTAAAAAGGCTCAAATTCAATGACTTCATATTTTGTCCCTCCAAAATTAAATTAAATGTGAAATCCAGTATGTTATAACATCTATCTCTTGATATGTACAATGGATTTTTAACCATAAATATTTTTGAACAAATAATATATTTTTCTAAATATATTTAGTAAATTACTGAGCTTGGTATTGTATATTTGAAAAAAAACATGTTCATGAAAAATGGTCCCTAGAAAGGAATTATACAGAGGGCATCTGAATCAAATTGAAGTAATGCAAATAAATGTAAATCTGATAAAATCTTATAAAAAGGAACATATATATATGTTCCTATATATATATATATATATATATATATATATATGCACAAGGTACCTAGGTTATATCCAGGTCTAGAAAAAAATGCAATTTTTATGTTCAGAGCTTGAATACAATGGTGCAAAAAGCATAGATTATATTACACTCATCTCTATGAGGACAAAATATATTCTCTGTGTTTCTGCCCAGCTAATATTTGACAACGTAGTGGTTGAATAGGATAAATATGGTAGGATCTTTTAACCTCTTGGATATTCTTAATCAGTTTTAGGAACAACTTAGAGCTACATCTGCCAAAGAATATCAAGTAAAAACATGTATAAAACAAGAGAGTATTGAGTGTTTTCATTTTGATACAACCTCAGTCCTCTACACAGGAAAATTAACCAAAAATGATAGACAGAAAGAACAGGTGAGAGAAATAGATTAAAATATCATCATGCCTGAGTTGACACGGGTCACTCCGCCTATGTCTTTTTTTAAGAACAACTCGTAGATGCTGCATAAGTAAGATGCAAGAAATATCACTATTGTAATTTTATGAGTTTTATTAATCTTTTAATTAACTTTGATCTTAGATGGTCTCATCTATGTGCACACGGCACACAGACCACTCTCAGTCCTAACCCCTCCATTTCTTCTACCTGCCCAGTGCACCACTTTAATCTGATTGTTTTGTTTTAATTTATTTTTTTAAAAAATATATTTTTTCATTTTACTTGCCAAATCCAGTTCCCACTCCATCCCTACCTCCTGCTTCCTCCACCTTCCCTCCACCCACCCCTCAGACTGGGGAATGCCTCCCATGGAGGAGTCAACAAAGTCTAACACATTGCTTTGAGGCAGAACTAAGTTCTTCCCCCACTATATCTAGCCTGAGCAAGGTATCCTTCCAAAGAGAATGGATTCCAAATTTTCAAAACAAGCAGTATGGATAGATCCTGCTTTCACTGCAAGTGGCCCCACAGTCTAGCCCAGTCAGACAACTGCCACCCACATTCAGAGGGCCTGGTTTGGGCCTATGCTGGTTCCCTCACTGTCCAGCTGGAATTTGTGAGCTCCTAGTAGCTCAGACAATCTGTTTCAGTGGGTATCCCCATTATGGTCTTGACCACTTTACTCACATGCTCATTCCTCCCACCCTTTGACTGGACATTGGGAACTCAGCCCAGTGCTCCATATGGATCTCTGCCTCCATCAGTTACAGGATGAATTTGGTCTTTTCTTTAATGATCCTACTCACATTGTGAGTGAATATTGTGGAAAAGTATAAATTAGTAGATCTATGACTATCCCTTTCAACTTTAAAGGATTCTGTGAATCAGTGTGTGTACATTTTTCCTGGACGTAGCCATTATCCATGGTTTGTATAAACACTCTCTGATTATGGACATGGTAAATAACAGTTCATCACTGGCAACTGTGTCTAATAAGTACAACGTTAGAAATTGATATGAGCATTAAGGTAATTCAAAAAGTTTTACAAATAGATAATCTATATCTCAACTATTTTTAATTTGAAAACAGCTACAGATAACTAGTGATCAAATAATTGAGCCTAATGCTATTTAAGAAAATGGAAATAGGATTAAGCTTCTTGATTAAAATATGCAATTTTGAATGACTAATATATTATTTTAAATTTGATGATAATATTTTTTCTAGGTACAAATACTAAAGACAAACATAAGCAATGTCTTCAGAAAATAGATATATGTTTTATTCATTTCTTCTATAATTGCATATATTTGTGATTGCAGCACTTTTCCCTTAGTATTCCACCAGTCTCAAAAGACAAAGTGTTTTGACCTTTATTGTGGAATTAAATAAAAAGAACAATTAGGTTCTTACTATTGATTTAGCCCCATACTTTCAGGTCATGGCTTTTAATACGGCATGTAGCATTTTTACATTCAATATTTATCATGGATAATGTAATAGAAGCTCATATGACAAAGTTTTTCCATTTTGCTCTTACTTAAAATTTGGTTGTAATTTATAGATTGCTTAAATGTTTAAACTGAATTGTTTGCTCTAGTGTTCTAGCCAAAGGAAGGGCAAAGGTTTTCAAATCTATATTTATAACGCTAATATCTCATTAGTCTTGGCATTTGCATACCCTACCTCTTTCTTAGATTAGAGAAGCTTCACTGTTATTGGCAATAAAGGGTATGTACCTTTTTGGCTGAAGAGTTTTACACACTAAGAGTAAAGCAAGAATGTAATTAAAATAATAATTTTGGCCTACAATTTCCTCAATATATTTTCTTTTTTAATGGAACTGAAAAAGATAGAAAGGTAAATGAAAGTATAAATAATATTGTTTGGAGACATGCATATGCTAACACATGAATTTTTTTCATCTAATTAATTTACCCCCACTAATCCCCTGACTGAAAATAAACAATGATAGATTTGACACTACAGAAACTCGTGATTAATTTCACCATTTACAGTAATTATTCTCATACATTTCAGGCGTTTTGATAAAATATACATATCAGCAATTAAGATAAAGAATGCAGAATATGGAATACTATTTAATATATATTAACAATAAACACACATGTTTAATTGTAGATATACTATTTTATCATTACTATATAATTCATCCTTATATGCTATGTTTTAAACATTACAAAGTGGTTAATGGAATTAATTATATTTAACATAGGATACTATTATTTGAAAAATAAAACTGCCTTGGATTAAAATTTAGATATGCAAATAAACATCGGGTGTGTTTTAAACTTGACAAAATTAATAACCATGACTAATGATTAAGATAAGAAGAACAATTCATTATATTCTTTTAGGATATCTAATAGCCAAAGCAAGTTTAGATTAGATTAATTAGAAAAACACGAGCATCTTAATTATACCACTCTAGAAACAAAGCAAATCAGCTCACTCATTTCAATCATGACTACAGATCAAATTAGACAAGGTATTTTGTCTCAGATTTACACAAACAAAAAATGGCATGAGAGAATCCTGGGGATGAATTAGATTTTTGTGAAGATTAATTGCAACATTAACTTAGCTAAACATAACCAGTATGAGGCAAGATCACAGGAGTGGGTCAAATCAATTTTGAATGAATTTAAAGTAGTACTATTTGATGGATTTGATTTTAATAATGTCTGTCCGTGTGTCTCCCAGCACCTCCATGCTGCTTTATAGCATCTTCCTAGAGCAGTCACTCAGGGGCTCCACAATAAAGTTCAGGCCAGGATGGGACCATTGACTGTGCTGTTGTTACAAAGAACCAACACAGCACATCGATTGGATTTGCACGCATATACAAACTATTGGGAAGCTAAAATGTTTAATGATGGACACCGGGTGCAAGCTTATATAGAGGTGATTTTAAAATGTCCCCAACATACAAACAGGAACTTTTATTCAAATAATTAAATGTTATAATATTTCATTACTGATCTTGTTATTTTCACTACACATCTTGCTCTGGGTATCTGGGAGGAACATACAGCCTTCACGTTCTATCTCTGACCAAGACAGATGGAAGAGTAGTTATAAATATAAAATTCTAAATATCACTGAGTTTTGAGACCCGAGTTCAAAATCCTAAAAACTTCCTAACCATGTTTCTTTCCTGTTTCTTTTGCCATCACCTGGGATTATTAGCACCATTTTCTTCATGTCACGATTGACAAAATGGGTAGACCGTGTCCATAGTTCATGGACTCTACCCCTTCTGCAGTCAACTCCAAAAATCTAGGAGTCCTTTCTGGTGCAATTTGTATATTGATTAATGATTCTGAGTCTCAAAGATGAATTCTTACTTTTCATTACCTTATATCCTTTTTAAATTTGAAAAAAATCAAGTGTAAAACACCAGAGAATAATAGAAACATAAATTAATAGAATATCGTCTGGTTTCCTTCATGACTGACAGATTTCTAACTAAATAAAAATCATGTTTTTTTATATGCCCAGGTCCAACACAACTAATTCCTACAAGCACCCACAAATATTATTGAAGGTATTATGAGGTGAGGAACCTACAGGATTAAAAGGGAATGAATTGGGTTGGTTATTGTGTTTCAGATGATTATTATTGTTCAGAATTAATCTTACAAGGCATGCTGAATAGAGTGTTCTCCCATACATAAGTCATTTAACATAAGTCAAATTACTGGGATTCCATAAAGGGATTTCATACACAGAAGTAGCAGACATATTAGATCTTTATGAAGTAAAATTCATTTGTAGGTTATTCTCTAAAGCAGCACCAGTATAATTAATTTCTTCTTTTGTATCTATAAATTGTAACTTTTAGTACTGAAAAAACTTATTGAGATGTTTGTGGTCATTTAAGATATACTACTCACAGTAATTAATATCGTTAAGAGTAATTAAGAATGATAAAATTTCCAACTACTTATTTTAAGTACTTGCTGAGTTATAATTGAATATTGTATAAAAGTAGATAAGGCTACCAAACTGATTTATTTAGGAAAATGTCCAGAGATAAAGATAATTGACACCTACATAACAAGTTGGTTTAATTAAATGAATATTATTGTTTGAATTACAAGAATGGTTGGGATATAGGAAGGGTGGATATAGGAGCAAGGAATTATATATCTTAGTTAAGGGAGCCATTCTAGGGTTGGCAGAGACTTGACTCTAGAGGGGTTCCCAGGTGTCCAGGAAGACGCCCCCAGCTAGGTCCTTGGGCAGCTGAGGAGAGGGTGCCAGAAATGTCCAGATCCTATTGCCATACTCATGAATATCTTGCATATCACCATAGAACCTTCACCTGGCATTGGATGGAGAAAATGACAGAGCCCCACATAGGAGTACCGGACTGAGCTCCCAAGGTCCTGATGAGGAGCAAAAGGAGGGAGATCATGAGCAAGGAAGTCAGGACCGTGAGGAGTGCGTTTACCCATTGAGACGGTGGGACAGAGCTAACGGGAGACCACCAAGTCCAGTTGGAATGGGACTGATGGAACAGGGGACCAAACCGGACTCTCTGAATGTGGCTGGCGGTGGAGGAGGACTGAGAAACCAAGGACAACGGCAATGAACATGAACTCTACAGCATGGACGGGCTCACTGTGAGCCTTGTCAGTTTGGTTGCTCACCTTCCTGGACTTAGGGGGAGCTGGGAGGACCTTGGACTTAACATAGTGAAGGGAACCCTAATGGCTCTTTGTCTTGGAGAGGGGTGGAGTGGGAGTATGGGTGGAAGGGAGGGGAGGGAAGGGGGAGGAAGAGGGGAGGAGATGGAAATCTTTAATTAAAAAAATGAGGAAAAAAAGAAAAAGAATTCACTTACAACTGAGAAGCTTTATCCTGTAAGGATTTGTTAGGTAAAAGGAATTATTATTTTGTCCATGGAGGATAATCTCTTTTGAGAAGAGTCAAATGTTTCTATAAGGTGGCATATCCTAGATCAATAAAAGTAGTAAAGAATTTAGTTTCCAGCAAATTCCTTGGAAGCTAATTAAGCAGAAATGGTTGATATATCAATAGAAGCGTAATTAAACAGAATAGATACAAATGGTCGATGGAAAACATGGTCCTCAATTCAACAAAACTCCTAAGCATAGTGAAGTGTTGGCTGTCAATAAAAATATGGTCTAAATTTACTGAATAAATTCTATTAGTAGAGGAGTTTTAATAATGGAACTCCAAAACCATTGTTAAAATTTAATATTGTTAAAATTAATATTGTATTATTATAACTTTCTCAGTTGAAAACTGCAAAAGATATTTCTACATACAGATTCAATTAATAAACATTCTTCAGGAATGCTCTCTATAAATTATGATGTTATTGTAAACTTTCTGTCTGGAAAGTATTAAATATCTTATAGTTTTACAAGATGTAGATTTAGGTGAAGTTGGTCCAAGTAATCAAGTATTCAATTGTGTGTTCTCAGTTTGTATTCTAAGATCGGAGAATCTGCCATTTAAAATGACTATCCTTTGACTTGGCTAAACACAGTGTTTAAGTCACAGGGCTGATTAGGAAATTTCTTGTGGTGATTCCTCCAGCTGTCCAGAGTCCTGAGAGTTTTTCTTAGACAACACTGGGTACTTCATGCTAAAGTTCGTATTAATTTTCTGTCATGAAGCATTTGACGGTTCAGCATTTGGATTGAAGTTTTGCCTTGGAGGGAAATGAGTGTGTGTTTGTGTGTGTGTGTGTGTGTGTGTGTGTGTGTGTGTGTGTGCATGTTTGCCTTGTGTTTATGTGTGTTTTAATACATATGTATGTATTCATGCATATACATTAAAAAATTTGGAGATATAGCTTCTATTTGCAAGCCCACAATTTGACTGTGACCCTAAAAATATTTTACTTAAAACTTAATGACTGATTTTTATTCCAAATTAGGTTCTTCTCATTTGTAAACACAGTTGTATGTTCAGCTCTTATTTAGTTCCAGACAATATATTTTGAAGAATTTCTTCTGTATGTTGTCTTTTTTGCCAAGAGTGGGGTTCTCCATGGAGCTGGCAGTTCAAAGGAAATGAATTCTATCTGTGCTTTGATTGCTTATTTAATTGTCTGACACTCACATCCAAAGTTACCATGAATAATATGAAATGTATCATTGTCAACTTGGGTTTCTCTACTAGTAACTACATCTCCTTGAATTATCTTGACCATTATAATTCAACCCCAATGCTTTTCCAGTGAAGACCTTATATTTAAGTTCCATATGCCAGATTTATGAATTTTGTTTTATATATGAAGCTTAGATTATTTGCAATATAATCAGTTGTTTCATTTTATTTAGAATTTTATGTTTATTTATTTTAATTTATTTTTTTAATCTTCTTGGCTTTCCCATATACTAAGCTATCATCTACCTTAAATCAATCAATAATAATAAATCCAGTCTTAGACAAATCACTTCTATTGGTCCATCATATATCATAAGCAATCTTTTAGACATTTTTGACTGTTTTCATTTGTAGGGAGGGGAGTGTCTGGGACATCCCATGACCTTCTAATGCTCCATAGAAAGTGGTTCAGTGCCCAGATACTTATTGTCAAGTTTCAAGACTTAAGTTTACCACTCAGTAGAACTGAGAAGGTCAGAGCAACTCATAGGGTCAGTTAAACTAATAGAAATAACTGTGTTTACACAACAATATGGTGGTGTCTGCCTTTGCTTCCTGTCTGAAAGATATGAATGATTGATGTGGGATTCCCCTCTGTATGCTGTGAACACCATTGGTTAATAAAGAAACTGGCTTGGCCTATATCAAGGTAGAACTTAGTTAGGTGGTGAAAGCTAGGCTGAATGCTAGAAGAAAGGGGTGGGGTCAAAGGGAAGCCTTGTAGCCCCTCCAAAGACAGACGCCAGATGGAACTTTACCGTGTAAGCCACTGCCATGTGGTGATACACAGATTAATAGAAATGGGTTAAATTAATATGTAAGTGTTAGCAAATAAGAAGCTAGAGCTAATGGGCCAAGCAGTGATTTAATTAATATAGTTTCTGTGTAGTTATTTCAGGAGTCAGGGTGGCCTGGAAACAAAAATGCAGTCTTCTACAACAAATGATCAACCCACAAACTGTTAATCATGGTGTATCCCATCTTATGAAGTTACAAGCTACTTACAAAACAGCTTAGCATCCATCAAGAGTCATGAGCTTGGCATCTCTGTGCTGGAAGTTGAATCTGCATCTTTTTAATTTTATATTTTATCATAAAATGCATCTCCAAAGTAGCTTCTGTTTGCTAGTCCTTACACTTTTCTCACTAAGGTTACAATTCCCTAGATTGTTTTCATGGCTTAAAAGTATATACTGCTAATTTATATTTAGAATTAGCCTACAGGCTGGAAATGGGTTTGGTTCCACATCACCACCCTTAAGAATAAGCAATCTAATTAATCAGTCTGTGTAGTAATTTCTGTTTGGTGTATTTAAATCTGATTCGTATAATTTACTTCTACCACTATAAAAGGTGAGCAATAAATTCTGATTAAGAAACACTGAATCAAATTACATTTTCCAAGTCCATGGTATCTGCACAATCGTTTACATTTTCACATATTAAATATAAAATTGGAAAATTTGGGAGTTTTGAAGATAACTTTCAAGTTTCAAATAATAATGGAATACATATATATGTGGCCTACCAAAAACAATGCCAAAACAACAAAATTGGGATGTTGGTTGAGAATAGTGACTGTTTGGTTTTGTCGTGGTTTCAATCAATATAAGCTGATTCCCTCTTTAAAATCACACCAGTGGGGAAGGCGTGATTTTAATTTAAGATGCCAAAGAAAGTTTCCCGCTCCATTTACAAGTTCTACAATGGAAGGTAAAATGAGCATCACTCCTTAAAGAAGGCCAGGGAGAAGGATAAATTAAGGGAGGGCAGGTTTTGTTATATACACAGGAGTATCAGTCAATAACCACATGCTGATTGGGACCGGAAATGAATCACACATCATTTTTAATGTACGATAAATAAATACTTAATACACAAATTGTATGTATGTATGTATATATATATATGTATATATATATATATTATAAAAAATGTAAGTGACATGCATATGGAGTGATTGGAAATCATTATTTTTCTTCTTTATGAAGCTAAAAATATGAGAAAACAATGGATTGTTAGCACACACATCCCAGTGTCAGCATAGTACTCCTTAATTAAATAGATACCTCCTATAATTGTTGCTTTCTGAAATAGGACCTTTTCTTTTGTGCCATTCAAAGAAAGCACAATCAGATCATGAACACACAGGAATGCATTGCCACAAGCACAGAGAAGCACACTCATTGGAAGGAGGAAGGAAAAAAGACCTTAAGTAACAAAACTAAATAGCAATCTGTCAAAGCTTATCTCAGCATAGACCACCTCACTATCCGCAATTCAATTTTAGAAAGTGAGGTACTAGGCAGAGGGCGTACACTTCTGTCAGAAAATGTGCTTTTCTCTTCTCCAGTTTGCAATGATTTCATAATAAAATAAATAAAGAGAATGCTTACGGAGATAATATTATATAAATAATAAATGATTCTTTGCTATTACAAAAATTCTACCTGAAAAAATTATGAAGAAACAAACGCCACACAAATACACACACACACACACACATTAAGCAAGTTTATCAGACTAATATCACATATAAAAATGATTTTCTTTTAATATAGATTGGAATTACAGGGAGATAAACACCTTTGGAAGTCTGTTAAGTTACTTATATAAAATGTATCTTGGACCTAGACTATTATTAATTTTTATGGCCTTCGCAGACTAAGTCCTCCATGGGTTGTCCTCTAAAGCCAACACTTAAAAAAATCAAATGCATTTGTAAACACTTTATTTTAGATAACTTCAATTTTAAACAGCACTCTACATAAATAGTCCCACAACACTTTTATTAAAATGCAGCTCAATGAATCCAAGTGACATTCCCAAGTTGTGAGTATATGATTAAATATTTTTAAAATTATTTTAAAAGTATTTGTAGATATAGTCATACGTGTATATTAAATAAAATTTGACCAAATTCACTTTGTAGAACGGTAAGTTAAATCACCATTTGAATGAAGCTGGACACTAATCAGATTAAATATGAATAGCGATAAATCTGGAATGCTTTAGTGGGAGTTGAATATTAAAGTGGCATGTCAGTGTGTCAGTGTTCTCACAGATTTCTGTTGGCATGGACTTTTCCCAAAGTTTTCTGAGAACATAAATAAATAGATTTTTTTTATTCCCCTCACCCTAAACCATAAATAAAGGCCTGAGATTCAATCTCTTTCACCAAGGTGGGTGTGTTTTTTCTCCAACTGCTGAACAGCTTTTATTGGTAGTGATAAGCAGGACCTATGGCCAATCACCTAAAATCAGTAACAGGTGAACAGAGGCAATGTGAAAGGCAGAGGGCTTCTCAGCTGCTGTGGTTCACTGAAACTTCCTTCTCCTCAGATCCAAGGCCTCTGTTAGGGATTCCAGAGTCATGTTATTAGGTTCAATATGTTATTGATCCAAGAGGAAGGAATCTCTTAGTCTAACAGCGTTTTCAATCATGTATTGAATTGTTTTCCTTCAATAAGTCATCATTTAATTAATGCACGGTGATTTATGAAGTATTTTAATTAGTTATCCAAGATCTGACCGTTGAGAAGCCAAGCTGCTGAAGGAGAGAGAAGTTGCTGTTCCACACAGGTCACATTACTTCCTACGCATGCCCTGAGCACAGCGTTCCTCCACCCAGCCTAATTAGAAAGGGGCCAAAGAGGTTAGTGCGTGGCACATTTCCCATAGCGTTTCTCCTTAGCTGTGCCCTCTTGTCTCTTAGAAAAGACAAAACATTTCATGAGAGCAGAGTTTCCTTTTTATGTCGCGCAGCCTTGACAGGCAGTTGCCCTTGGTGTAAGTAACATAAAAAGAAAGCAACACAAAGAAACTTGACCATGCCCATTCCCGGCATTTCTAAAGACCAGGTGCCAACACACATCTTTAGTGAAGAGCCATTCACTGTTACCTGGGAATTCATCAGGTGCAAATCTCTGCCTCTGTTGTCCTCACCTCTTCCAGTTCTTTCTTTCAAGGATAAAACCACTTTAAAAACAAATGCTTTTTAAAATACCTTTACTGTTTATTTTCAAAGTTCTCAAAATAATACACAGGGTTTTATCAGGAACTGGCTGCACTTCAGCATCATCCGAAGCCAAATCATATTCTGGATCCATTGTGAAACTTTCATACATACTTGGTGTTCATGGTCATTTTGCCTATAGCCAACAGGGTGGTAGAATATCACAGCAAAAAGAGGGGCAGTATAAAATTCATAATGCATAATCATGAAATTCATGTCTTACTTAGCAGACTTTGTAACATAAACATTTTATCTAAAATTCAATATTTCATGTGTTGTGTAGCAACTTCTTTCCAGTTGAAACTCTGCTTCCTCAAGGAAATGTCATTAAGTCTCAGGAAGATCTAAAGTAGAAGGATCAGACTCCTTAAGTCTTAGGATGTAAACAACCCAAAAGACACAGGAAGTCCCACAAACATCATATATTGGTGGTCTCCCCCTTTCCAAAGTTGTGTAAGCCATAAGGAATGATGAGGAGATGAAATACTTCCATCTGCTGAGGAACCAGCAAGTCATGTAAAAGCCCCAGAATTCCTACTTTTGCAATCATTGCCCAAGCTGAGGTACGCTTTTGCTGATCCTTCGGCCTTTGTGTTCTCTTTGCTCCTCTAAGTGGTCTCTTCCCCACACTCCTATAAGTAACTGCAATCAACTCATTGGTTCCTAAGGTGAGCTCCTTTGGCTCTGTTGCTATTGTTACTTTGGTTTATCACCAGTCTTCTCTGTGGTGAGGAGAGATTTGTTTATGTCTTTGAAGAACAGTGTCACCAACATCACATAAAAATTACTTGTTTCTGTCAAGAAATCCAGAGATCATTTCAGCAGTGTGGCACCTTCCTGTAGTTGTGAAAACACCTTCTCCAAGTACATAAGGAATAAGCCTTATGCCTGTCAAAGGGTTGACTTCTGTCGATCTTAATGTATGTGTGCATTGCTGTTGGAACACTTTTTACCTTTTTCACTATTTAATTCTGCCTTCTTTGGGTAGTAAATATTATTGATAAAAGAGCCATGTACCAGAAAAGTATAATCACATGATTTTCTGTTTGGGTACCAGAGCTACAAAGATAAAGTGATTTTTTTCAATGTTTAAGAGGAAGAAACCACAGAAATATGTCATTTTTATGTTAATTTTTCTCTGGCTGTCAAAAGTACTTGATAAATAAAGGAAGCTAATAAATTGCAGAAAACTTTCAGAATCACATACATAGGGGCCAGATTCGTTTCTTATAAAGTCTCACTCAAATAGAAACTTTTATAGGAAAAAAATATTGAAGAAAAATTAGCACAGAAGCTCTTTTCCCAGATCTACCATGTATACAGCTCATTCTTCAAGATATAGTATACTGTATATTTTTCCTCCTAGAAAAGAAGGAATAAAAAAAGGAAAACAAAAGAACCAAATCATGTAATTTATTTTATAGCTAGAGAAATTAACCTGCTCATCTCAATTAAATGAGACAGATTCTCCTTTGAGTTAAAGCAGAATAAAATGTTTTTAGGAATTACACCCAAGTACAATCGTTATATTTCAAATACAAAATGTAAACTAATGTTTTCAAAAATTGCTATCTAATTGGGTAAATTCTTGGCAGAAACTGTAGAACACACTGAGGCCGTCAAAAGCAGCTTGGCTTTGATATGATTTAGGACTATTGTTCATGTTAATTCAGAAGGGACATGGTGACATCTTCCCTGAATTCTTGGAATTAGTGAATTAGAGGTTACTTTTCTGAAAAGCTCAGATCTAGGGCTAAAGCAGTCATGTAAAATTATCTGTGAAAGCTTCCATAAGAAAACATCTCATTTTCTCTCATTCCAGAACACTCATTTTACCTCAGGCAAATCGTCATGGGTGATAATACCCGGTGTCATCGATAACACCGTCGATACAGGAAGACTGGTCACATCTGACACAGCGGTCACCTGACGGTTTCAGTGGTGGTCCTGTTGACAGCCTTCAACAGTACTATTTACTAGTTTCCCTGGGAATCTTGTTGTCTACTATGACTGCTATCAAGATACAACTTGATACCACTGAAGATGAACTTGGGAAAAAACACACAGTAACAAATCCTTACCCATTATTTCCATTATGTTGGTACAATTACTGTAAATAGCCTCAAGAATAAAGGCAATCGCAGGATGTAGCAAAAACAAAGAGGATGTGAGATTTATGTAACTGTGAATGACCTGATGTTTATTGACATATATTTATATGTAAGGCAATGCAGTTTAATATTAATAATGTTTTTAATTACTGTCTGACACAATCAGGATAACTTTTCTACTACTGGCTTTCATTAGAAGATCAAGCAGGACTGCTCAAATTTCTGATGGGACTCAATTCCTGACCCAGTCCTTCTGTATTATGGGTGATAAAATAAATTCAGCTATTTCATCCTAAACACAGTTTATATTTTAGACTTGCCTCAGAAAGGCTAGCAATATCTCTCAGTCTATTGCCTCAGAAAATTATACATGTGTAAACATCAATTTTGCTTACAGGAAATTGTGGCTCATTCCACAGCCATTTTTGAATTACCAAGGAAGTAATAACAGAACATCTAGATCAGTAATTAGACCATGACTTCAGAAGGCCTGCAGCATTCCCCAAAAAACACTGTGACGTGCCTACACAAAATCTATATTTATCTTCCATGGTCATATGAAGACATATGGAAATGAACTTACTAGCTAACATTGGGATATGTTTATTTTCTAGCATAATCATCACCAATTACTCCAAAGTGTGTAACTTAATGGACAGAGAAGGATTTCTTCTTAAACAAGCCTAAAGTCTGAAGGAAAAACATCAGCAGAGGCATGTTCCCTCCCACCAGGAGTCCCTCAGTGTTTGAGCATCCACTGGTGGTTGCTGGCTTTTTATCATTTGTTGGCTATATAAAATTCATCTCTGCTTCTTTCCTCAAGGTGCCATCTCTGTGTGTGACAATAAATAAACCCCATAAAAGAAAAACTGAAACTATTACTGGTTGAAAGGGCTCAACCAGTCTGCTGGGCTTTTCCCTCACCAATCAGAGAAAGGCTTAAAAGAAAACAGCCTCCTAACAGGATTCCATGGTTACTGAATAGTCTTCATGCATAAAGCTTAAGATACAGTTGAGTCATTTGATGGAAGAGCAAATGTCACAAAACTTAGCATGGTTCATTCTTTATCTGTTTCTTATCGGTTATGCTGAAACCTGATATGACCTTGTTTTCTTAATATGTTTTTATTCAAGTGACCACTGGTTTTCTGAAAGTTACGGAAGCCCAAATTCAGTTTTCTCTCTCCAGTCTTCCTTAAATAAAATCAATAGGAAATTTTAAAACTGGGTTAGTTTCAGCAAACGCCATCTCAGAGAAAGACAATATATACATATTTTATATTCTCAAGCGAAGTTTAGATCCCTGTTGACAGCCAGGTATGACAGGTGACAAGCAGTCAAACTTTCTCAAAAGTTTCATAAACCTTCTCCAATGTTATCAAGGAGACTGGCTGAATACTAATTATCCTCCCCTTGTAATAACTGCCCCAATATATTGGCATCCTGATAGTTGAGCAGCAACCTTACTGGAATGATTTGAGGCACAACTCAATTTCTAACAAGGAGGCTTATTTCATTTTTAAACAGGTCAATTGAGAGAAAATTGATCTATATTCTAAATTCCAGTTTGCCCTAGGTTTCTTGAGAAATTCTAGCCTTATGGTTAGAGAAACACAAATCAACTCTGGTTCCCGTAGCTTATAGCATGAGAATGCCCATTGCTGCTCCATTCGTTTTTTCTTAAGTGATCTATGACCCTCCTTTGAAAGTCATGAGATACTGTAGAAGATGAGGCTGTGGACATCCAGCCAGAGAGCTCAGACGGGCACTGATTTGACCACCAGGATTGTGAACAAGGATGGAAAGATTCTGTATCTACACAGATAAATATGCTAAACACTGTGCATCCATGACTACCGTGACCATGTAAAATAAAGGTGGTTCACTAGTCCATTCAGTTTTTAATAGTGTTTGATTTAATTTTAAGTCTTTATATGTGTTGATACCACATCGGAGAATGCACGGTTGATGGAACTAACAGGTCCACACACTTAAAATTATAACAGTTCTGGGCACCAGGCCTGACTGAGACAAATGAGGTTATGGCTGAGTTATAGCAGAGTTTTGAGGAAGGGACGCCTGAGCATGTATTGGATACTGAAATTATTGTGGTAAAAATGTGGAGACAAGATTTCAGAAGAAAATTATCATAAAGATCATGGGGGTCTGAGAGAACATGCTACAAGCAAACAGTTTCAAATAAGGTATCAGTTGTACCAAAAATAAGATGTTCCTGAGACACTGAGTTCACAGCTTTCCTCAAATTAGTTTTCAACTCTTTCTGCATCCACATTTTGTTTTGACTTCCAGGAAAAACATGAGACTGTTTATTTTAGTATCATATTTCAAAACATGCAGCTTAAAATTAGCATTCATTTATGTAAAAGTACCTCAGCTAGATTACATTTAATTAGAATGTCCTACAATTCTTACTCTAACTGCTAATAAATCAAGTGTCTCCTGTCAAATATGGGCCAGTGAGACTGGCAGAGCAGTGGGGGAGGGGTGTGCATGCCTGTCCTCTATGTAATGCTGTACCATAGTTTAGCATCTGAGAACCCTTTAAAATGTTGAATAATTGTTGGACAAACATTTTACAAATGTGTGTGATTTACACTTTTTTGTTTGTTAGTTACATATTTTGAAGTTTTGAAATCTTTTGATAACAGAATTAAAATCAAAATAAAAAATAGAAAAAGAAGGGGTGAATTTCTGCAGAGAGCTCAAAGTCAGAAGACACTAAAGACCAAAAAAATTTACTGCCACATTTTCTAGGTAAAAGGTTTTTTTTTATATATTTCTGGGTTATCCTTGTTTTTCATGATTTATTTATTTATATTTTATGTATATGGGTGGTTTGTCGGCATGTGGATCCATGCATCATATGTGTAACGTGCCCATGGAAGTCAGAAGAGGGTACTGGATCCTCTGGTACTAGGTTTATATAGACAGTTGCAAATGTCCATTTGGTTGCTGAAAACTGAACCTGGGTTTTCTTCTACAGTAGTCAGGACTCTTAATTACTAAGCAGTCTCCCTAATTCTACTCCTTTCTTTATTCTTAATGGGAAAAAATCTCTATTAGCTTTGTATATTGTCTTCAGTACAACCAACAGATTTCCAGAACTTTAAATGTAGTATATATTTGTTATAAACCAATACATAATACTAAAAATTGGACAAAGCAACCATGAAAGATCCATAGAGTAGTTGTTCATATGCACAATGATGGGAAGAGATAAAGCCACCACGGTGTTTAAAAATGCCGCTATCTCGGTGGAGACCTTCAATTGCCGCACACCATGCCCCTGTGTCTGCGTTCGGTGCGCTGGCACCCAGTTCACGAGATTCGGGAAAGTGGCTGGAGGTTAAAATACACAAACACAGACAGAGAAAGACAGCGACATGGGTCATCCTTGAATTCCCCAAGAAATGCCCCCTTTATTGTGTTCAGGGGCAGATTATGTAGAGATAGCTACGCCCCAGCCAAACCCACCAGAAACCATTCTCCTGCCGTCAGGAACTCCTGAAGGTCTCATGCTCAGAGCAGCTGTAGGCACTCAGATCAGGGGCTTACAAGAAATTCAGGATCTGGGGTCTCACTGCTCCCAACATAAAAATAGTAAGACTAGAATGTAACTCAGGAAATAATTCAAATTGTACAAAATAAAGTCAAGATTATTATAATAGACAAATGAAAATGGCAAAATATTTAAATCATATATAAGTGTCCCCATTATCAAGGAGTCAACCTGCCTGCCCCTGAAAGTCACATAAGTTAATAAGCTTCATGATTAGACACGTTTACCTTATTGTCTGCAATAATTAGTTAGATCCACTACTAGCATTTTTTGTTATAATAATTTTGACATATTGGCTTATTAGAAGTGTGTTGACTCCTACATGAAAGGACAATAAATACTTATTTAAGACCTTCAGTTAGAAGTATTTTTCAACTAGACTTAATTATTATTCTATAAAGAAGAAGCTGTCTGTAAATGAATTTTTTAATAACAGCCCAAATCCCACTAAGGTTGAGTTTGTACAATTACTGACCACATAGAAGTCTAAAAGTTATAACTATTTTCCCAACCATAAATCCAAGCAAAAATTTATACAGAGCAATATTCCTCTACTCTTGAGTCCAGATACTTTTTTACTCACTAACTTATATATATATATATATATATATATATATATATATATATATATATATATGTATGTATACTTTTTTTTCAAATTGGAGAAGCATGTAATTAGAACAAAAATGGCAACCTTCCATTTGTCTCTCATTTGTAAATGGATTGAAATGTTGAGATGGATTTCCAAGAATATGTCATTTTATTCACTTTGTACAAAGATGGTCTTAAAAAGGATAATCTTTTAATTAATTCACATAGGAAAAAAAGTAATAAACTTCATGGGGTCTAGAAAGTTGCCTTCTGTAGCAAATCTGATGCCTGACACTAATTTTAGATTTTTTTTAAAAGAGATTTAAGCAATAAGACTATTTCCAACACTTGGTAGCATTTCTTCCTTGCTAACACTACTGAGATAAATAGTTTTCTGATAAGCCAATGGTCAACTTGATCACCTCTAATACCAGTTATGAAATCTGATCAGCTAAGGCTAAATCGGTGGTTGTTACTAAACATCTTTCGTTTTGCTAGCATGAATTCTCATTTACTTTTCTACAATCGTGAAAAAGAGTAGAAAAGAATACCTCTTAAAGACACAGAATGAAATAGTCATTAAAAAATGTAAGAACTTTTTAAAAAGTGGGATCCATTCAAATTAGTAAGACGGTTCATCAGATAAGGGCACTAGGCACCAAGGTTGACCTGTGTTCAATCCCCAGATTTCATATGGTAGAAGGAGAAACTCAGTCCCCAAAAGTTGTCCTTTGACTTCCTCACACGCCCTTTGTGCAAGTCCAGACACCAGAATTATTATTTCTTCCTCACAAATAAACATTTGTGCTTGACTTCTCTCTTCAATTTTAATGACTGTATATTATTTTTCAAATTATTTCTTTTATTTGTGAGATTTTATTTCAGTTATGCAATTTCTTCATTCCTCTTCTTCCACCACAATCTTCCCATGTACCCTTCCCTGCTCTCTTTCAAATTCATGGCTTCTTTTTTAATTCATTGTAGTTGCAAGCACACAGGTCCATGCATATACATACATGTTCCTAAATATAACCAGTTCAGTCTGTATAATGTCACTTGTATGGAGTTCTCTTTGTAACAGATGGAGGTTATTTCAGAAAACTACCACCAATCATAATGCAGACTTTAAGAGGCCATTTCCAATGAATACATCTACAAAACTACCCCCAAACCTAAGCCTCAGGGAACATTGCAGAAGAGTTGGCAGAAAGATGTAAGAGCCAGAGAATCGGGGTGTTTGCTATGAGACTATGTCTCCTTGTAATGTCAGAGGCTATACACATAATATCTCAGCAATATGACCACCTGAACACGGACCACAACATGTTGAAATGGATAGGGAAAACACCACAGGGCATCGACACTACAGAGAATTATAGGAAGCTAAGGAATCCTGAGAGTGGCAGAAATTATCTTCCCTAGTGCACTAACTGGTTATCTAATACCAAATGGTCAGTTCTGAAAACATATGAAAAAGTTGTATAATCTTGAAGCAATTTACGCCTTAAATTCTGTCTGAACCCTGGTGTCTTCATCAACAACCTAGAAAAAAAACCAACATCTGACAAAGACTTATAAAAGATTTGATGGTGGAAGTAGTTATCTCAGACTTAGAATAGTATATTAAAATGTATACTGATTCCATTATCCACCTATTTGCTTGGGAAAAAAAATCTGTTTTGTTTGTATAAAGTCTTCCTATAGTAATTACTGTCATAGAGTGCTTTTCTGTAAAAAACTTTCTCATACAGTATTTTACTCAACTGCTCTCAATTGGATGCATAACTCTTATAACTATAGTCTTCAAATATTAATGTGTACATAGATACATAGAGATTGGATGGGAAATAAATAGAAAATAAAGATTCATGTTTTGTTAATTAACAATCTCATTATTTTGGCAATGGTGGCACATAAGGGCTTTTTAGACTAGAATGTGAGGCAATGTTATACTATTTTATATCTGAGAATAATCTAGCATTGCAAAAAGAATAAACTCTATTATACTGGGAAATTATGAGGGTCTTGGGCAGGTTTATGGTCTCTAAAATTCGTTGTGAGGCATCAGTATAAATAATTCACATCTCAGCTTGACTTGTTCACTGTAAAATGGGAAATTATAATAACCATAGGGCCATTGTTCCCTATTAAGAATAAAATAAGCATAAAATATCTCTGTTTGGACCAAAAACTGGTTTAATGCAGTACAGCTCTGATGCTGTCTCATCACAGGTGCTCTGGTTTCCACCTATATAGTAAATGCATAGATCTGCTGTCAGGCTGATCTCTCTCTCTCTCTCTCTCTCTCTCTCTCTCTCTCTCTCTCTCTCTCTCTCTCTCTCTCTCTCTCGTCTCTCTCTCTCTCTCTCGGTCTCTCTCTCTCTCTCTCTCTCTCTCTCTCTCTCTCTCTCTCTCTCTCTCTCTCTCTCTGTTTGTGAGTTTGTGTTTTGTGTTGTGTGCGCGCGAGCGCGGGCGTGTTTGTCTCTGTGTTTCTGTGTCTCTGTCCCTCTCTTCAACCTTCATTTTAAAAACTCATCCCTGTGTCGCTTTTATTTTTTTCTCAGAGTCCTGTAGATTGAACTCTCTCTGTCCTTGTGTGTGTGTTTCTGTGTCCCTGTCTCTATGTTGGTCTCTATATGTCAGTCTCTGTCTCTGTCTCTGTTCTTCTCTGTCTCTGTTTTCCCTGTGTGTGTATCGTGCCCTCCCACCCTCTCCCTTTCCTTCCTCCTCTTGCCCTGTCTTTCTCTCCATCCCTCTTCCTTACTTCTTCTGCTCTCCATCCTCTCAGCTCCTTTATAAAAGTTCCTCCCTGTATCCCTTCCTTTCTTTCTATCTTTCTCACAGTCCTGAAGATTGAACCCAAGACTTTATACATACTACGCAAATATCCTATCAGTTAGCTACTTTATTCATTATGTGATTATACCACTTTAAAAATAGGATCTTATTATGTTGCCCTGGATGGCATTGACATCTATCTGCTTCAGTCTCTGAGTATCTTTTTCAAGATCATAGCTAAGAAACAATCTTTAAGGTTTTTAGTTATAATAAATAAAATTGCAATCACAGCACTTAGAATTAAAGCAGTATATAATACAACACAAGTCAATATGTCAATGTAGGTGGGGTATATTTCACAAGACTCCACCTCTAGATGAAAGGTATAGGGAAATCAATAGTTGCTAAGAGAGGGAGAATCAATATTTTTCCAGGAATGAGTTCTCTAATAGGTTATCCAAGTCTCTAACCCAAACACATGTACATATGAACAAAACTAAATGGAATCATTTGGTTGCATAAATATATGTGTGTGTGTGTGTGTGTGTTTATGTGTGTGTGTGTGTGTGTCAATGACAATTATAAGAACAAGTTCATGAATTCAAGAGAGGGAGACATTGGAGGGTTTTCAGAGGGATGGGGTAGAATATTATAAATAGGGCACTTAATGAAATTCTTACAAAAATTAAATTTACATTTGAAAAAGTAAAGTAAAGTGAAAATAGAAATAATTTGATTAACATACTTACATACATGTATGAAATTTTCAGAGAATAAATACAAATAATATTTTAAAATATATAATGACTGAAATTGTGAAGGTTATCTTAATTCATACTGATTTCATAAAAGATAGTATTTATAAGATTTAGAATTATGTCATTTTCTTTTTTTCTTTTTTTCTTTTTTTTGGTTTTTTGAGACAGGGTTTCCCTGTAGTTTCTAGAGCCTGTCCTAGAACTAGCTCTTGTAGACCAGGCTGGCCTCAAGCTCAGAGGTCCGCCTGCCTCTGCCTCCCGAGTGCTGGGATTAAAGGCATGCACCACCACCACCCGGCGAATTATGTCATTTTAAATAAGTCCAAATAGAATGGACATTCTTGATTATGTGTTCCTTTTGAGGGGTTATTCTCTAGCTAGCCAACTATAATAAATAGGTAGATGATAAAATATGTTTAAATATTCAGTCATAATCATTAGCATGGAAGTTTTTTACATTTAAGAGTTAAATTATGCTAACATTAAATATTGCTTCCAATTTGGAGTGTAGCCCATATAATTTTTTTAAATAAAAGTTACTAAAGCTACTTTAGGGAGATATATAAATGTCTTTGAAAAATCCCATGAAACAATTCACATCATTTTCTTTTCTAATAGGAAATTTCAAGTTTCATGAGCAGAATAAATAAACAGAAGTAAAACATTTGAGTCTACTATGCACACAAATATTTGAGTAAAAATGCTTTATAGTATACAATATTTGAATCACCATCTTTTTAAACAAGACCCCTAATACTAATAGATTTTACAGCTGGAGGCTTAATGCTTGATAACTGAGTACCATATTATTACACATAAGTGAAATGTGTTTAATTTTGAAAATGTGAATATTTTCTCACAGAACTTTCCTTGATATGATTTTGGTTACTTCTACAGAGAAATAGAGCTTTCATAAATAGAATGAAAATATCTGTCAATCATCTAGAGGTTTCAGTGTGCAGTAGATAGTCCTGCCATACATGAGCCCTCTGTTACACTTTTCTTTCTGAACTGCATGACATCATATAGACATTTGATGCTTTCAAATTTCGTGAGAGGACTGTGGTTTAAAGGGGGGGAGGCAGGGGCTTTCATTAAACTGTGCTGAGACTCTAAATCTTTCCAGACTATATATTTTAATGTCCAATGAATGTCAGATCTTCTTCTAAATGAAGCATAGAATAAATAAAAAAAATTCTAAGCACAATTTTCATTACCGTTCCAGAAAAAAAAAAATACCTGAATTACTGTCCTGACTTGAAAGGTTGTAAATATTGGTAGCTTTTCTGGCTAAGTAGCTTGAAATTCTTGCTGGGCAATATTGATAAGAAAGCAAAATTATTGCAGCAGTAGAAGGAAATGTATTTGGTTAAGCAATAAGTATATGCAATCATGTTTTCAGACAGTTTGGAAGTATTTTTCTTGTTAAGTTAGTCAAAGCCCAAGGTGGCTAGGCAGACAGGGGATTTAGAAGTGATGTTGAGAATCTCAGAAAAGGAGAGTGGATGAGAATTTTTCAGAGTCTCTATCCTGGTATAGCCAGAATTTGGGTTAGCACAATCCAAATAAGACAGAGTCAGGCATCTGCAGCGGAGACTCACTGCGGTCAATGGGCATTTCCACATTTATGTGCCTCATTCTGATTTAGGTTAATGATGTTACGATGAAACCTGCCCTGTGTTTCAATGACTGTAGAGAAGTCAATAACCAGAGAACAATATCTTACAGGGTGTATGTGTGTGATAAAATATAGTAGCGGCTGTCAAACTAACAAAAAGAATTCATAACGTGATGAGCTAAGATTATTGAACTATTTCACTACAGCTGAAGCCTTTTTCTGGAACCTGTCTGCTGTTTGCCTATTGTCTTCAGTAGTCATTGTGCATGGTCACCTGCAGAGTGAGAAACAACACAACTCCTCTCGCTGCTAGAAAGTCCATTCTGTTCACCACTTCTCACCCAGACTAGAGCATGAGGCCAGACAGGCAGGTGAGCAAACTGACTGCAGTCTTATTTGCCCCTCGATAGTATTGTCTCTGGTATCAAAAACAATATCAGAGCCAAATTTAGTTATTTGTCTCCTTTTAAAATGATGCTAAAATCGTTTAAAATTTCATCTATGTTATAATGTAATTCACCAATATAAACAGTGATAAAGGACTAGAGCAAGGGGTGTGGCAAGGAGAAGCTTTCTTTGGGCCAATGACTGGATGACAGAAATCAGATATCATATTACTATTTGAAACAGAGATCTGGAAGTGTAATGTGTGTATGGAGAGAAAGTAGGTAAGAAGTGAGGTCAATAGAAGAAAATACCTGCTCTGTCGCCAGTTGAGGACTAGCTGAGTGTCACTTAACAGTGAGACTGGCTCCAATTTCTAGGATTACAAAACTACTTTTTCAAGAAACACATGAAAACAGACAGGGAGTTGAGTCTGAAGCCATTTTTCTTCATTGCAGAAGCTTTTCCATATTTCTATCCGCTGCTTACTCCACCATGCTATAGAGAAGCCAAAATTTTGTGATGTTTCTGGGGAAAGACTTACAGGCTTACTGAGATATGTTAACAAACAAATGATTTCTTTAATAAATATAGATGTTAACAATAGGTTAAAAAGCACGCAGAAAAAAATGAAGAGAGCCGGAAGGAACTAGGTGACTCCACAGGTCATGGGAAACTAAAACACCCTGAGACAAAACCCAGATTGAACAAAGGAGCTTCTGATAGTCTTATTCTTGACTTGAGGGCACCAAGGAGAAGACCAAGAATACAAGAGTATTCTTGTAGTCTATACTTCGGTAAGAACATAGGAGAAACTCTGAGAAACTGAAAAATCCCATCTATGCATTGAACCAAAACAAAATGAATAGAAGCTATAAGTAGATTAAATGTACAAATAAAAGAATTAACTCCAAATTCTCTTATCAATCTGGTAAAAATTTGAAGAACACATGGGGAATAAAGAGACTGAGAGAACTTTTTTAAGTAGATGCAGTCGCGATAGGTGAAGTAAGGCAGGCTCAGAGAAGGATTGCATGTTATCCCCGTGCATAAAGCGAAAAGGAGACGAGGGGACGAATGGACAGTGAGAAGCGAGGGAGTTCTCATCGGAGTATCTTCCATATTTGTTTGAAAATGCTATAATAATACCTGTTATTTTGTATCATGTACAGTATTTACAAACTCATGTAGTTAAGAAAATAGGTCTAGAAAATTATCTGACACCATAAATAGCTAAAACGAAGCCACTGTTTTATGGTTACATGTTCATCGGGATTCACATCTACTCAACTAAGGAAACCAGGTTTTCCAAGATGCGTACAACATCCTAAAGATGGAAAACTTCTTATCTCAAAAGAGAATGAGAATATAATTATCTTTATAATCCTCCTCAAACCTTGCTGAGTATCCTCACACCATAAAGCTATGTCTTTAAATTTTTTTTCAGAAAAAATAATTTTGAAATTGAACATTTAATGTTAGCGCTATTACTAATTATGGTGCCATTTGTTGTCTACATGGATTCAAATCTTAATTATCCAGATTCCTCTCTTAAACAATTTATTATAGTGTCTAAAAAGAACAACCCAAACAAAAAACTAACCCAAGCATTGAAGGAGTGCATGGGGGGAGGTCAAAACCTAACAAATGCAAAAATAGACTAGGTGTACAGGTGGAAAATACCCTGAGATAGTATTCAGAACAGAAGGAAAAGCATCCACACAAATTATAGTGATAATGTGAGTGGAAAGAATAACAACGGGATCTTTAAGAAAAATATCTCTTCATCCAAACAACTATTTAACTGGTTGTGGTTGTGCATGACTTTACCCCCAAATATTTTTGTTAGAAAAACATTTCATTTGGGGGATGTATGAAGTGATCAGTAGCTATGGTGTCTGCCTCTCATGTGTAGTCTTGAGTTCAACCCCCAGTAGTGTAATGACTGGAACAGCCCTGTAATCCTAGCACTTGGGAAGCATAGGCAACAGCTTCTACTTCAGAACAAGCGTAAGGTCATGTAGTATGCAAGAGACTTTCCCAAAAAGAATAAAGACATACATAAGGACTTAAATGAGAGGCTGTAGAGACAACTTGCGGAGTAAGAGCATTTGCTGCACAAACATGAGGGCCTGAGTTTGGCTACAGCACCCGTGCAAAACACAGGCCATGACTGTGTGTTATCTGTAAGCTCATTGTTCTTGCAGCAGAGATTGGGGACCCATTTGCTTGCTGGTATCCTGCATAACTCTTGATTCAATGAGAAGACTTTCTCCAGGGAATAAGAAAGCAAGTAAAAAGCAGGATATCTGATGCCTTCTTCTGGCCTCACCATGTATGTGCAGGCTTCTATGCACACACATGTGGGCACACACATACATGATCCATTCAAATGTTACACACACACACACACACACACACATATATATATATATACAAAACAATCAATAAACAAATGTGTGTCTGCATAGCATTCGGTCAAATATGTGAAGTGAGGCAAATTATATAGCAAGTTAAGTTTTGTTGGCTAAAAGTGAAGATTTTTGACCTCTTTGACTGAAGAAAGACATAAGCTCAGGGTCAAAACACTTCCTTTCGAAGGTCTAATTACAGTAATTGCCACTGTAAGGGAAAAATTGGATAATCATACTATGATACTATGTCGTTTATTGGCTTATTGCTTTTAATTTTTACAGTTAATCTATAATTACGATGGACAAAGATCATGTATAAATATGAAAAGACTGTGCAACTGGTAGATTTGAACATTATTAAGCTGAGGAAGGCTCGCACAAAGGGGGGATATGCTCACTGACGGCGGTTTCCTAAAAATGTCTTAACACTATCATTATTTAAGTAATTATTATAGTATCTAACCATGTTACTTTTTGTTTCTGATAAGCAAATTCTCAACTTTTTTTTCAATGAATGAACCAATTGCAGAAAAAAGTGCAGAAGAGCATGAATCTGTTTACATTCATTTAAAAATTATCAAACCCAAGTAAATCTAAAATTATAAAATTTGGCTCTCCCCCATTTTGTGGTGACTTCCTTACAGATTATGTAAAACTAACTCCCCA
Organism: Arvicola amphibius; assembly: GCF_903992535.2. NCBI lineage: Eukaryota > Metazoa > Chordata > Mammalia > Rodentia > Cricetidae > Arvicola > Arvicola amphibius. The sequence continues at coordinate 145,431,782 of NC_052051.1, forward strand.
GAGGGGGGAAAAACATGTCATTTATTTTAAACTTACTTTCTATTTCGATTTCAAATTATACTTTTAAGGGAGAAATTGGAATTGATCATGATTATCACTCCCTATACTATAAAACAACTTTCTTTGTAGTTTGTTTAGAAATTCATTCTGTACTTATAAAGATTGGAAACGCCATCTTCACCACACAGACTGATACACACCTATTTAAGTTGTTGCATGTTGGTTCCATGGTATAAACATATTGCAGTGCAGGGCTTTTCTGGAATGGTAAACATTTTGACTAGAAAAATTGACTTTACTTAGCAGGCTAACTCAGTTCACTGCCACATGGAAAAAAATAAAGTGCAGGAGGCAGTGAAAAACGACCAGCCATTTCCTTTCTCCCAGTTGATACATATCTTATTTATTCTTCCTTGTAATGTGTGAACGCTGCACCGTGCCCTATTTTGTCTTCTTCCTCAATTAAAATGTAAATTTCTTCAGCCCATCTCTATAATTCCAAACTGCTCTAGGCAGGAGAATTTAAACTGCTTTTAATAAAACCAACTACAGATGCTGAAATAAGATTTCTTCCCAAGCCTTTGAAATCTATATGTGCTATGGAAGGCTGGGTCTTCAATAGTTATATTTCAGCTAAACATGTTCTGAGAACAGAAAAAAGTTGATTGGTGATTTTAATATCATCACACATGCAAACTCAGCACTGGGCATCAACCCTTCTCTCCTCTTGGACAGTTAATAGCAATCAATACTCTTTCTTTTGTAAAAGATAAATGTTGGTCATACTTAGAATTTATAGCCTCAAAATACCACCATTTATTTTGCCAGATAGGATAGCAAATTCATAGGTAGATTCCAAATTGAACTCACATTTGCAAAAAAATGACTTCTGTTTTGTTATTTTAGACTGTTGGTCTAACTACTCATTTTTCTATCATATATATGTATATATACATATATATGGATAGAGAGCTAGGTAGGTAGGTAGGTAGGTAGGTAGATGATAGAAGATAGATAGATAGATAGATAGATAGATAGATAGATAGATGATAGATAGATAGATAGATAGACACAAACACGCACACACACACACACACACACACATATGAAGCCTTACAAAACCATGTCACCTCTGACTGTCAGTTTCTCTTTAGCTCTTGAATTCTTGCAAATCTTTAAATCTTCAGTAATATGTCTCCCACAAGTAACATTACTAATGTCAGCTAGAGGGTCAAATTGTTCTCATATCCTCCCCTGTTTTTAAAATGTTTCTTTCTCATAGACACAATAATTCAGCAATCTTCTAGGTACAGCAGGACTTAACAACAATCTTCTAGGCAAACAGACAGTTGTACATTATTGCCAAATTATACAGTAACGTAAAAAGACTAAAAGTTAGAATATGACAATGGAAATGGCATATCAAAATGAATATTTTACATCTGTAATTCTCATATGTCTCCAATCCTAAATCCTCATAGCATAATAATGACCCTAATTCCCATGATGAAAGGAAATCATTTCTCTCTTATCTCAAAATGCACAATATTTAATACTGTAGTCTAAAATTTCCCCCAAAGCAATGATTTTCTCACAGGAAGGTTATCTTACCCTAGGGCCAATATCTGGGGATATTTTTTAGAGGATAAAGAGGATGGCACCAGTGCATTGTTATCTTAGTTATTTGCTATTGCTGTGATAAGACACCATGACAAGGAAAAATTATAAAAGAAAGTATTTGAAGCTTACAGATTCAGAGCGTGAGTCTAAGAGCTTCATGATTCTATGACTCAGAGAGGTATTACTCTGGATCAATAGATAAGAGTTCATATCTTGAAACACCTACCTGAGGAAGAGATACAGAGAGATATAATTTGGAGTGGTATGGACTTTTGAAAGTTTAAAGGCCACCCATAGTGACACATCTCCTCCAACAAAAGGCCAGACCTCCTAATCCTTCCCAAACAGTTCTACCAACTGGGAATAAGGCATTAAAATATTTTTATTCTTATTCAAATAACAACACAGGCATACAGGTGCATGAGTTATATCAAACATTATTTATATCTACATATTATTAGTGGCAATGCTTAGAAATACATCTATTGCAATAAAAGTGATAAGCATGTAACCAAGGTAAATAAAAAGCGTCAGTCTTTAGATTTATTTAAATTGTCATGTAGTCTAAATGAAAAAAGAAAATTAGGGAAACTTAATTGGGAAACCATCCACAATTCTCATTTTTGTACTCTGTTCTTGTTACAGAGGAAATGGCAACAAATGAAATATAATGAATCTTCACCCTAACATGGGTATTTCATTCTAGATTAAAACACGTGACTGTTCGGGACCAAATTATCAGAGTCTATTCTTTCTAAAGTCTTTCTCTCACCGCTAAGTCACGATCCAGAACCCCTCCTTTCTGTATCTCGGCCTGAATAATGCATGCAGAATGAACTGCAAGGCTGTCAGCCATCCGTCTTTCAAACATCATGTTTAAAAGCTCTCTACATCAGCAAACTTTTAGCCGAGATGAATGCTTGACTTACAGAAAACTTTCCAACTCTAACTCTTTAATGTTTCCTACCTAGGATGCCTTCACACTTCAATTTTATTTCACCCAATTCTAATTTTTGTACAAAATCTGTTAAAATTCAGTTTCCACAACTCTTTTCTCCACCATCTCCATGCCTGTTTAATTCTTTAATTCTTTACCTATTTATATCTATTGATCACTGCCATTGATGCATATTGTTTGCCTCTTTTCATAATGATGTAAACACTAAAGGAAAATATAACTTTTCAGTATAGACTGGGAATGGGTAAACATGCCTTGCATAATGCCAACACTTGGGAGGATGAAATAGAAGAAAAGCAGGATTTAATACTATATGGCCACACTTGGCCTAGGCTAGCAATTTAGATGAGCAATGCCCCCATGCATATGTATACGTGAGTGTGTAAATGTGTTTTGTGTGTGTGTGTGTGTGTGTGTGTGTGTGTGGTGTCCCTTTTCTTCCCTTCTTCTTCTTACTCTCTGTCTCTCAGAGAAAGAGATAATATTTTCTTTGGGGCCCTTTCACATGATAATAAAGAGGTAATGAAACAGTTTTTATTCATAACCCTTCTGGAGATGCATCGGTGACTAAATAGGCTTCTAATAATATTGTTTTCAAACATTTTTCTCTATATTTTGAATTTTAATTCAAACTCAGCTCTGTTCTCCCTTGGGGAAAGGAGTTTCAGGAGATATTCAGGTTGTTATCAGCTTTTCATTTTGTTCATACTCTACAACACTGGAGGAAACTTGGAAGCAGAAATAGAGGCCACATCAAATACAAGTTTCAGAAAAGCTGGCATCTTAAGACACAAACATAGTATAAAAGAATGGCTGCAATGTTCCAAGTGTTTATCAAACAGCCCCTTGAGGAGGAATCACAGGCATAACGTTTCAGGTCCATAAATTTTACAACTATTTCTGTGCCTTCCTTCTTAGTTTTCATTTCAAGTGTAATCTAGATGGGTTTTTATCATATTAAGACAAATTTTATATTTCTCAGTGCTTGGTTTCAATTAAAGGATATTTTCATGGACTAAGGTTTTACTTTCATAGTCCTATTTCACAAATTGAAAAGGCATATACTAATGAGGTTTGAAGACTCTCTAGTCTTAAAAAGATTTGCATCTAACCAATTTCTGAAAGTACTTATTCATATATATGAGAATATATATATATATATATATGTTTGACATACATGTATATACATATTTCAAAGCATTATTGGTCCACTTAGCTAGAAGTAACAGTGATTCATTTGAACTATAAAATAACTGCAGGGTTTGGTACTTAATGATGCAGAACTCAGAATATACTAGTTTTTTTTTATTTGATGCTCTCTGATAGACTTTGTCATTCTTTTCTCAGTTTACTCTTTTATGATAAATAATTTTCTTCAACAGCCAGCCAGTCTTCATTTGTTAACTAAGACAGGTTTAAAACAGTGCTGGACATATGGCTCAGAAGAAAAGAGCAGGCCCTGCTTCTCCAGATAATCATGGCTTGATTCCAGGCACCTAGGTTACGGCTTGCAACCATGGGCAACACCAGTTCTAGATATCCTTTGCTCTCTCTTGGCCTCTACACACTTCACACATCTCATACACTGATATACATGCACACAGAGCTTCCATACCATTAAAATAAACCTTAAAAAATCTCACTACTAGGTGATTGGTTTATTGGAAAGCATGTAGAGTTGTTAATCAATAAAATACTAGACTTTCTAAATCTAAATTATATGTAAATACATTCACATATAATGTTTATAGGTGTGAGACCACATATGTACCTGTACATGTAGTAGCCAGAGATCCACACTGGGCATCTTCTATTACTCTGCAACTTATGAGAGATTACAGAATCTCTCAGCAAGCATGGAGCTAATCAATTAGTTCAGTAAGAGAAGAACTCTCCTGTCCCCATCACCTCAACACTAGGATTGTAGACCTATGCCCCTGCTCCCAGCTTTGTACATGGGTGTCAAAAATTGAACTCAGGTACTCATGTTTGTAACCTAACACCCTTCTACCTGAGATATACCACCGGCTAAATAATTTCTAATTTTAAAAACACCTTATTGTATTTCATAATGATTTTTATAATTTTGACTTAGCAAGCAAATCAATAGATTATAATATTTTCTTAGAATCCTGCAAAAAAAAAAACCCTAATATTAGCAGCAAAGTTAGCTGAATACTGATCCTGTTTTCTCCTTTTTCTTGACTTCTTGTAGAGAAAGTTGTTAGCATGGTCACTTGTAATGAAGCAACAAGAATATCCTGACAACTTCAAACTTTTAACATAACTCTGGGGAAATGGGGTCCAAAATTCTAGCGGCAAAGAGGACCCTGTGCTTGCTTGAATGATAAAAATCATGACTGTCTTAAATTGGTGTAAAACAACGCATTCTTATAAGAGGCAAATAGATGAGTCCAGTGTAAAACAAAACAAAGAAGGAAAAGTCAGTGTATTATGGAGATCCCACATCCTCCTCGAGCCCGTAGAAGACTGCCCTGAGGAACAGCCATGTGGAGAAGAGCTCATCATCTTATGAATCCCCTGCTAAGACATGCACATCTTGGGGAACCAGCAAGCGCATCATGCATCAATGCCTTTCCTCCGTGTCTCACAGGCAACAGTTGAAGGTAGCGAGGGCAGATTATTGAATTAAATACAGTAATTGAACAGGGACAGTGTGCCCCTGCCTCAAGAATGCATCCTGTAGAACTCGGAGGGACTTTCCCTTTCAAGGTGTGCCCCTGCCTCAAGACTGCATCCTGTAGAACTCATAGGGACTTTCCCTTTCAAGTTAATGTGGCAGTGACTGGGCTACTTATGAGAAGTTGCCGAAGTTACCTTTTGTAGCCAAATTACAATACAGGGAGAAAGGCTTCCTGGGGATCTAAAGATGTCATTCTTCCACCTTTCTTCCAATGTTAGTTCAATGTTACTAAATCTATCAATGTCCTTCTCACAGACAAGGCCACTCATTGTCTGTTACCTGGATGAGTTACCCCCATGGATACCGTTCTAATTAGCATGTTGAAATATAGCAATATACTGCAAATGGATGTCATCCTCTGTGGGAACTCATGATACAAACTACCCAAAGCTAAACCTTGGCCATTCCTTGACTGAGAGCATTTTTTGCTTGAGCATAGACTTCTTCACTCCTGAGAAGAGGACAATTTAACTGAATTCAACACATAAAACTTGAAGAATGTGTGATATGAAAAAATGGCCATGAAGTGAGTAAAGCATTAGCAATAACAATGTTTGCTGAGGAAATGATGTGGTGAGCTGACATGAATTCGCCACAGATCTGGGCAGATTCTGTGCCTCTCATTCAAGGGGAGGATCAAAAGTGCACTATTCTCTCAGAACTTCCTAGCCCTAAAATATTCTTAATGCTCACCTTATTTCCTCCTCTCCCTCAGAAAAATAGAGATCACACCACCACTGTTTCCCATTATATTCTGATTCCTCCCACTCATTCACCTTTATAGGAATTGCACTAATGAGTACTCTATCACCTTTTCTTTTCTCTGAGATATAAAAAATTTTCCGTTGTGAATTATTCACTCATGTATATTAAGATACCCTCATGTTGTCAACACACAATGCACCATTCTTTTACGTGATACACGTTTCAAGAGCACGGTCTCTTACTATACTTCTTTCTCCCCTCCTTCCACATTTAGAAAGAGTCAGCATTTACTATGGTCTATGCCCCTTCAGGGCACTCCAACTTTTCAATGTCACAGACACTCTGCAGTCCTTATGAGCCTTCCTGGCAGATGGGTGCCATTCAGGAGCTGGGTTTTTGGAATCTGCTTCTTCAGATTCATGCCCTTATCTCCATCCCTTACTTTTCGATGGCTGTGTGGATGTCAGCCTAATACTATCTGCACATTGACTTTTTTGTTTGTTAGCTGGCTTTAGGTGTTTTGGTTGGTTGGTTGGTTAGTTGGTTTTACTTACCAAACACGTAATAATAGCAGCTACGTCTTTAAAGTTATGATGTGAATTGAGTTAGTACTCATAAAGCAAATGACACAGTGTCTACTACTCAATTTGTACAGTCATTATTGTACATTCCCAATAGAGTTTGACAGGGATGACCCCCTCCTCTAGTTGAAATATAATATTTCTGTTCAATCTCTAGACTATTACATTGTCCGAGTATTTTTAACTTCTCTGTTAGCTGATTATTTTCCCTTTTGTCTATTTCCATGAATCTATGGTTTTATACATTCGACATCCATATGCATGTGTACATGCACACACGTACATACACACAATAAAATAACTAAAAGTAAAATTATCAGATAGAATTAATGAGTGAAAAAATTAGCAGATAGAATAAATGAGTGAAAGTTCCCTAGACCCTAAAAGAACATTCCAGGATGCAATAAATCATTATCATTCTCTTCATGGCTCTCATTTGAAGAACTGTGAATTCTTCTTCATATAGGTCAGTTTCTATTTCTGAGAGAGTGGAAACAGGTGGTGACTGTTATTCCTCCCTTTTCAGGAGTCGACTAATATTTAAAAGTTGGATACCAAAATAGATTTCCTTCAGAGAGGAAAATATCCCATTTTGGGCTTGTGGCTCATTTTTCAATGGGATTCAGATTGGAAAAGAAAATGATAAATTATCTTCAACTGCTGAGTTAAGATATCTATGGAAGGCAAACTTATTTGGAAATATTTTTAACAGCTGGACTAACTTGTATTCCCTACATTGTGCATACATTGAATTCTTACTCAATTACATGACTATATTTGTGATGATTCTTAGAAGGAATTAATCAAGGTTACATGAATGGGGTTCTAGTCAATAGAATTAATGTCCTTACAGGAGGAAGAGTAGACAATAGAGACTATACTTTCCACGTTTTGAGGGTTTTGCCTAAGGATGACTACCCACAGCCAAGAACGGTGTCCTCACATGAAATCTAGCTCTGCTGTCACCTTGAATTTGTCATCATCTCACCCTATAGAATGGTGAGAAGGTAAGTGCTGGTTTCTAGTCTCTGAGAGGCTCTTTAAAAAGATCAATATAAAGATGGATCTTTATCAGTATTAGCAATGATGGCTGAAAGGAAACAGGGTCAACATTAAAATTATAAGGGTTTTCCTTTACAAACCATAGAAATCATTCTTGTGTAGAGCACATTGTTGTACAGCAATATAGAAAACAAAATTCCTTACCAACAATGGCACTTGCCCACTTTTCAAATTCTGAGATAGATGTGTGGAGAGTTTTGTACGTTATCTCACGACAAAATATAAACACAACATTGCCATGAGTCAGTCGTACTTTCAAAGGTTTAAGTTGAAGATCAAAGACACAATGTAATTTCTTCACAGTGGGTCCGGGTTTCCCACAAGAGTCATTTTGTTTTAAAATGAAAACCGAGAAATAAAAATTAGCAATTTACATTGCAAGTGGAAAATGACAAGGGAACTTATTGGATCATCAGGATCTTACAGCGCGCACTCGGGTAACTCTCTTACTGTTTACTCTCATGTATTCTCAAAGGCTCGCTGCAGTAGATTTTACAGGCCACCCTGTGGCTTTTCAAGCAAAATAATCATTCTTTTTCTTATAAATTCATTTTAGCAGCACTTGTGTTTTGATTTGCTTCAAGTCCTCTGACACTTATTAACATTCAGAGTGGTTCAGGGCAGCCTCATGTTAATGCACCTCCTTCAGCCAACATATCACACATTTTCTGTCTGACAATCAACATTTCATTAATAGTGTGCTGAAGCCGGAATGGACCTTAATAAAGACCTGGTTTTTTTCTCCCATATCCAGCCCAGCCATTCTGGAACACATAAAAGGCACAGGTGCTCTGACTCTCAGAACTTTGGGCAGCCTGCATGAACATTTAGGGAAGCTATCTTTATTTCCATCATTGTCTGTTTTCTGATCTTAGTAAAAATAGATAGAACAAAGTCTCAATGTGTTGGAAAATTTTTATCAGGGCTATTCCAAGTGGAATATGTTTTAAAGTTCCAAATATTTGTTTCAACATAGAATTGTATTTAAACACCTCTGTATATATGTGTGCATTCATTATATAATATATTGCATATATATTGTATATAAATATATTATATATCATAACACACACACACACACACAATGCTTTCTTCCAAGTGTACAATAGAATAATTGAAAATACATTGGTGAAGCTGGCAGATGGTCTAGTGGATAGGAGTGCTCACTGTAAAAGCACTTGAATTTGAATCCCTAGTTCTCACTTTAAAAGCTGGGCATTATTGCTCATGTCTATAACCTAACATTGAGGATGGACACAGACAAACTCTGAGTACTCCCTGGGCAGTAAACCATAAATGATGAGCCTCCAATTCATTAAGAGACCCTTTTATGAGGCAGTTACAGAATGATAGAGTCATCTGATGCCACATTCTGACTGCTGTATTTATACATGTAGGGAACATCTATTCTTTCATCATATACATGAAATATGTATAATGTCTAGCACACACATAAATGCATTGTAATATGGGATTCCCCTCTGTATGATGTGAATATATTTTATTAACATTTGTTAATAAAGAAGCTGCTTTAGCCTTGGGAAAAGCAAAATATAGCTAGGCAGAAAAGCTAAACTGAATGCAGGAAAAAGAAGCAGAGTCAGGAGATGCCATGTAGCTGACAAAGGAGAAAAATGTCAAGAACCTTACCAGAAAGTCACAGCCTCGTGGCAATACACAGATTAATAAAAATGGTTAATTTAAAATATGAGAGAGCTACCTAGGAATATGCCTGAACCATTGGCCAAACAGTGTTGTAATTAATAAAGTTTTTGTGTGATTATATGGGTCAGAGTAGCCGGGAAAGCACAGTCTCCATTTACAGCATTAACTTAAAAGTATTAAAAACATAACATTTTTCTATCTTCTGCACCTAATTACCCATTAGCATTTAAACACTCCCATCCATTCACATGAGTGAACAATACTAAACAGCAGAGATTTTTTTCCAGTATGTCTTCTTCTATCCACAAATGAATTTTTTTGTAGTCTTCTTATGTTGACTGTAGTCTTCTGTCCCACCCAGTCCTACAGCCATTAAGTCCTAAAGGATCACACAGAGGTCTTCATTATTTATAAACTAATTGGCCCATTAGCTTAGGTTTCTTATTAACTAATTTTTTTTTCTTTTCTTTTTTTTTTCTTTTCTTTTTCTTTTTTTTTTTTTTTTTTTTTTTTTTTTTTTTTTTTTTGGTTTTTCAAGACAGGGTTTCTTTGAAGCTTTGGAGCCTGTCCTGGAACTAGCTCTTGTAGACCAGGTTGGCCTCAAACTCAGAGATCCACCTGCCTCTGCCCCCCCCCCAAGTGCTGGGATTAAAAGCCTGCACCAGAACCGCCGGGCCTTAACTAATTCTTATAATTCTAACATTAGCCCGTCATTCTTGTCTGAGTTAGCCACGTGGCTTGGTATCTTTTTTGGTGAGGCAGTCACATCTTGCTTTCTCTGAGGCTGGGTCACAACTGCAGACTGCAGAATCCTCTTCCCAGAACTATCCTGTTCTGATTGTACCATCTCTACTTCTTGCCTGCCAATCATCATTTTATTAAACAAGAACAAGAAGCAAATATTTACATTGTCCCATAACATTCTTACAGCTACAAAAAGAGTTAATATACTTTTATTAATTAATGTAAATGAAAAATAAGCAAGCCTAAAATTAAAATTTCTTGGTAGTAACCCCAGCCTCTGCATTTTATACAATTACTCTCTATGCCTCCTAGGGATTTCTCCCATTAAATGATAAAGATAGCTAGCTTTTATTTGAAATTAGTTGGCCCACACACAGTCAAAAATCCCCGTAGATGTTCTGATATGTCTTTGTATTAACTGAGTGTGGGAAGTAGAGAAATCTCACACTGTATGCTAGACAGATATTAAGGGTAGGTAGTAATACTAACAATGAGAGATAGAAAGACGGATATTTTATTAAAAAAATTTTACTGATATCTCGGTGGAGACCTCCAATTGCCACGCACCACGCCCCAGTGTCTGCGCTCTGTGCACTTGAACCCAGTTACCAAGCTTCAGGCAAGGGGCAGGAGGTTAAAATACACAAACACACAGACAGAGACAGCGACACGGGTCATCCTTGAATTCCCCAAAAATGCCCCCTTTATTGTGTTCAGGGGCAGATTATATAGAGATAGCCACGCCTCAGCCAAACCCACCAGAAACCACTCTCCTGCCATCAGGAACTCCTGAAGGTCTCGTGCCCAGAGCAGCTGCACGCACTCAGATCAGGGGATTACAAGAAATTCAGGATCTGGGGTCTCACTGCTCCCAAGAAGAGAGCAGAAAACCAGACAGAAAGCAAAACACTCCTTGCTAGGAGAGAAGTGATAGTGTTCATTATGAACTCAAGAACAATCAAGAGTAATTTTAAAATATAGAATTTTAAATTTTTTGCCACTTACACTAGTTTAAATATTAAGGTATGGTTGTGGTTTCTTGTTTTATTTATTTATTTTTTTTTTGAGATAGAGTCTTGATGTGTTTCCCAAAGAGCATCTGAAACTTGCTCTGTAACCAAGGCTAATTTTTTTCTCAATATTTTTTATTTACTCTTTTCAGAATATATTTTCATTATATTCTTTTCCTTTCCCCCAGCTCCTTAGGTTTTCACCCATCTTTCCTATTCACCCAAACTCCCCTCTCTCTCTCTCTCTCTCTCTCTCTCTCTCTCTCTCTCTCTCTCTCTCTCTCTCTCTCTCTCTCTCTCTCTCTCTCTCTCTCAACAAAACAGAAGCAACAAAGAAAAAGGAGTCCAAATTGTATTGGCAAATTACTTACTATAGTTCTTTCCCTGGATTTTGGTTGATACCCAGTGACAAACTGATTTTCAAAGCAGCATCTCTTTTTTGGAGAGAAAAGAAAATGATCCCATTTTGTGATTTTGGGTGTTTTTTTTTGAGGGGGGGGGTTGACATTGTGAGGATATTGTGCACGCTATAAATTTCTGCATGTTCATATGTGCTTCATCACCATTGTGTCTGAAAAACACTGTTTTCTTGAAGTCTTCTATCACTTCTGACTCTTACAACCTCTGTCCACCCCTCTTTTTTATAGATATATGAACCTTGAGGAATGGAGTGTGATATAGATACTCAATTAATGCTAAGCATTTTAAAGTCTCTAATTCTCTGCATGTTTTCCACAGTAGATGTTTTGTTAATTAACAACTACTGCAAGAAGTTTCACTGATCCAAAACAACTTTTGATTTTGTGATCCTCTTGCCAAAATCCACTAATTGCCAGAATTACAAGCATTTTTCACCTTTCCCTATATTCAACTTAAATATTTTATAATACCTTTCATTAGAATTACTAAATATTGATAACTTTTTCAAAAATGTTACTTTAAGGTCTCTTCTGTGAACTGTGTTTTATCTAATACCTAAGTAAAGAAAGATGAAACCAAAGAAACACACACAATATATCTACTCACTATTAATCTACATGCCCAGCCATCATTTTATTAAGTAACTGCTATGATGCAGTGCTGAGTTAGCAATAAACCCTCTAAGTGGCCATGCAAAACATTAATGTTGTATGTGCTCTCTTTGGTTGGCAACAAACCCATTTTTCTCTGTCTTATTTCTGTGTCTGAAATTTTCATTCAGATAGCAATGGCTACACAATGCACAACTTAGTGCTCACACATAAAGTGATACATCATAAGGAACCATCCAACACTACATTTAGTGGTATGTCTAAGGATAATACCAGACAGCTATGGAAACAAACAAGCTTAGAATTGAGACCCAAACAAATGGCATATCTTCCCTCCAAGAGCATCAAGTAGAATGGAGAACATAATGCTGCTACTCTATCAATGTCTTCAAGCAAGAGGCAGTGTTCTAACAGCAATGAAAGTAGAGGAAAATGGGATGAGGTTGACTGGACTTCCAAGTGCTTCATATTTTAGGCCCATGCACATTTGGCATATGTGTATGCTAATAGATACATATCTATTACAGACTTATCCATCTTGATGTGCATGTGTAAGTAGACTGAAAGCTCTACTGTGACTAATTTTAAAAAATGATACTAATATTCAGGTAGCCATATACCTATGTCCTTTTGGAATGAACATGAATCTCGTGGACAGCTAATCACACATAGCTTCCACCTTTTATGGTATGAAGCTCACTTCTCTAAAGTTTGTTTTACTTTGCAGTGTTGCCATGATTGAAGGCTAATGAGAGTTTTCAGTTATTAAATCTCATCCTAATGAGATTTTAATTAGTGTCCTGTTACATAAATCCACTTCAAGGCAAATTTTAAGGGAAAGACATTTTTAAATAACGTTTAATGAATATGGTTAATATGATTGACTTTTAAAAAGTCACCCATGCTGTTTCCCTACTTCATAACTTGAAGGAAAGTAAAATTGTACCTCTTATCTTATAGTTTTTCTCCAGACAGCCTCCTGGTTGGCTGTAACTGGCCCATGAACATGATTTGTTTTCTCTATGTTCAAAGACTCTCGTCACAGATCTGCACCAAACACATGGCACTAAAGGGCCATGTGTCACTTCCAGTTAGCTATCCACACTTTCAGTACACTTTTTTCTGGGGTCACGCTCTCTCAGAGTCAGAGGACAGTGGGTTCTCTCCCATGATGAGTCCGGGCAGCATCTGAGTATGGAGGAAATGAGAAAGTCATAGGGAAATGTGAAAATTTGTTGGAAAGGAGAGAGCACTTCATCTCTGGAAGCAATTTGGGGACAAAGGAAGGAAAACATGCCGCACATGCAGCCAGTTATTCCTGTCAGAAATCAGTAAGAGCAGACGACTAAGCTTCTTTCTCTTAACTGATCTTCATTAGAGAGCTAAGGTATGACTAATGACTGAAAGAGAGGGGAGGTGGTAGGGGCAGGGGGATTAAAAAAATAGATTATGGTACCTTACCATAGTCTATAAAAATGAGCCCTCTTTCCAACTCTTTATATTCCCTTTTCAGTCTGTTTCTGTTACTCCCTTGGAAGGAAGTTTAGAAAGGAAGGTGTGTGTGTGTGTGTGTGTGTGTGTGTGTGTTCTTCTCCTTAGAGAGCATAACAGTCTTGCACCCTTAAGAAGGATATTCATACTCCTCTCTGAAGACATTCTATTACCCAGCTCTGAGGCCAAGCCCACTAACTGGAATCACAGGGAATTAGATATCTATTGCTAAGCAGTCCTAGTCCCGGTGGTGCTGAGTGAGCTGATTTTCTGGGCCCACTTCATAATGCCCTATTGGTAGTTAGGGAGCCACAAAGCAGTAAGCTCTGATATGATGACTAATCAATCAGGAGTTGAAAGCTCACACACAGGGCATTCTGGGAGAATTCAATGAGGCTTTGGATGCTCTGCTAAAGCAAAAGCAAAAGGCCAAGGCAAACCTCTGGTTCCTTTTCCCTCAGGCTCCAACAGCTGTCATCTGTCTCAGCGTGCCAGTGGAGTGTTTTCTCTAAGTAAGAGTCTCATTTGCATATTATAGAAAGTGGTGGGAAACCAGAGAATGAACAAATTTAACACCAACTCCTAGCAAATAATTCTGGTCCTTTCTATTCCCAGAAGTTTCAATTCAAGAAAACTAGATCTAAGAGCTAGGCTTGTAATGTCTCTGTGTAGACGGAATGTCCTGATCTTTCTTCAGACAGCCCTGCACAGCTTCTGTAACTTTTCCTAATGATACCCCAAGCTCCACTCATTATCAGCTAAATAGAAACAACTCTACTGAGGCTTCAAAGAGGATTCTGCTACCCACCATGGATTCTCCAAAAGCACTGGCCACAGCAACTCCAAAGAGATGCTTTATTAATGGGATGGCAAGGAACTCATCCCGCCAAAGTTCTGTGCATAACTGCTTTTCCTTCATATCCTTTATCTGAAAGGTGGACTTAAATTTCTCAGACTATGTCAGCAGATGGTGATGTTCGTTTTGCTCTCCTCAGAAACTAAAAGTTTTTTAAAAGGCACACATTCCATTTACTCACTCTGCAGCCTAAGCAATATTTAGAAGTTAATTTACAATTGATTTAATATTATAAAGTAAATGATTAAAAATAATATGATATCACGTGGGGGGCATGTGATCAATAAAACATAAAAATAAAGAAGGGAAGAGAGAAATTATCCAGTTGAAACTTCTGAGGTGAGGCAGCGCTTAGGACGCTAGAGTTAGTGTGCAGGGACACAGAACTCCAGCTCAGAAGGAGTTTGAATAAATAGCCCATACTTTTTATAATATGGCAAATTGGCTTACTTTAAAATATTACACAACCTTACCTTATATTTAAGTTTTCTTAATTAAAATTGAAGTTAATATTTTTAGTAGAATTTTATGCAGTATTTTGCTCCACAGTGTTGTTTCAACATGACTGACCTTATTCTGTTGACTCCATTAAAGGAGTTCTTGTGAAACAAATAAGTGAAAGTTGATTATTTTAATTATAAAGTAATTCTAGTGCACCACTAAACCTTTATTCTTGTGACTAAGAAGATGGCAGGTGAGGAATATGTGCAGAGGAGTTTTTACAATTCTTTGTTGTGGGTGAAGCAGAAGTACAGGGAAATGCCTGGCACAGGACTATGGGTCTTCTGAGACATAAAAGATGGAAGGCAGGAACCCATAGTAAGAGGCAGAAAGGCATGGCTGATCTCAGACACCGTCGCTCCTCATCCCCACTCAGCCAGAGCCAAGCCCTTCGACAAGTCCCTTTGCTGTCTGAGTGTCTGCTCAAGCATGCATCCCTTTCTGTGTAATCCTCTTCTTTAGTCCCTGGTGGACTCGCTACAATTCATTCTTCAGCACTCACACTGCTCAGAAAGGGAAGTCTGGCCATTTTCACAAAGACATGAACTCTTTTACGTTCTCACTCCAGTAACTTCTACTGTAACACTTTAACCCTTTCGTGAAAATTGCCTTAAATAGCACAGTTTAGGCGACAGCTAGCGATCCAAACATTTCTCTAATTAATATTACAATACAAACAGTTAATGGGATGGCAAGGAACTCATCCCGCCAAAGTTCTGTGCATAACTGCTTTTCCTTCATATCCTTTATCTGAAAGGTGGACTTAAATTTCTCAGACTATGTCAGCAGATGGTCCAATTATTGGACTAGTACACATGGTTAGTAAATGTTAAACAAATATAATGAATGCCTCCCCCAAACTTATTTACTCATCTGTCTATATTGGTGAAAATAGGTACAAGTTCATGAACCTAATTACTATCAAATAAAGTAAAAATTTGAGACCTAATTAAGCTCTAGGTTTTGATGCATTAAATAGCTCTGCAAACATGCAGCTACATGTGGCACCATCATAATCTACACAACATGATTAAGTTTCTACTTTCTTAATACGGTTAGAAAATTGCCCTAAACTTCTATTGGAAATCATCTGCTATATTACATTATCTGTTTTTAGTTACGATAGAGACTTCTATCATTTTAAATAAATATAGAGGTTGTATTCTTTGAGAAAATGAAGGTGAAAATCAAAGCAGAAAATTAAGGCAGCAAATTCAGGACAATATATAGATTCATCGGAAGTTAAGAAAAAGACCACTACTTAGAAAAATAGGGACATGAAACACAGACAAAATATTTTAAAATTTACTGGAACAAATGAAATACAAATCCAGGCCAAAAGTATGCACATATTATACATTTGGATGTCTCAGCAAAGAAGAACTCTTAGCATTTTGGTCAAGACCTTGTCATTAAGGAAATTACCCACCAATCAAGTAAGCAACACTGACAACCATGCTCAACCAAATTCTGCAACCACCACCTCAAGGAATAATCTATAGAGAATTTCCGGCTCAATAGGCTACGTATAAAAACAAGACCATGAAGGGACACAAACAGATTTGCATGAAAAAAATTATGTTAGCCAAACTGTTGTCTAAAGAGCTAGATAATCAACTGTGCATTTTTTATCCACATTACCTAAATCAGTAGATTTCAGATATTCAAACCAGAAAATATGGAATTCCATACTGGAGAAAAATTAATGACTTAAATAATTTCCAAAGGAGTTGAGAAATTCTCCTTATCCTACCGTCATGCCTTCAGGGTGGGCAAACTCACTGAAAGAAAATAACCATAGAACACCAGAACACAAGAAAGCTATAAAGATTCTCAACTGGCCATTGACTGTTCTCTTACATAATAGGTACATTTCACCCGTCAGTGACATAGACGTAAAGAGGAAAACTTTTTTCTGATCTTGACACAGCTAATGCCTAGAACCATGGAGAAAGGGCATCTTGAATCAGATATAGCTATGCGGGATGACACCATGCAAGGAGTGGAGAATACCTCCAAAGCTTCTTCTTTCCTATGCATCTTCAATTACTGGTACTTTCTGTTGGGTGAATCCTAAAGTTACCAGCTATGGAGAGAGCCTGTTTGATACAGGACTCAGGATCCAGGCTCCAGAGTCACATCACAGAGCATAGAAAAGAAAGGTATGGTTTGAGGTCTGAGATAAATAGAAACAATGGAGATTATACAGGGCAATGGCTAGTTTTCAAAGGTACAGAATGCTTAAACAATTCAGAAACACCACAAAGTGCATTCTCTTGAGTGCTATAAAGCATAAATAAATAAATGCTTCCTTTTTGTTACTTGTTCTTAGGAAGTGAATTATTCAAGTTGTCAGAGTACATAAATTACATCTCTTTATTCACGGATGTGGAATGGGCTCCCTTTCTCAAATCTTTTGTTGTTGTTGTTGTTTTGCTTCAGGGCAAATCTTGACTTAAAAATAGCAAGGGAAATGATTTTGAGAGAATTGTTCATTTAGAGTGAAAGACAATCTATGGATTATTTAAAGAAAAAAAAAACCAGAACTCTTTGCAGCACATCTTAGATGTTTTCAACATCGCTCACAGTGGAGAGAATCATCATAGGCTGACAAGCCCCATCACTGTCTATGATTCCCCACAGACCCAAATGCACCAGTGGAGCTTATTGAGTGCATGCCGAAATGTTTCTGGCTCAGATTAACTAATTTAAGCAAAGAAGAGGCTCTTGGGAAGCTTACACACTTTAGTGTTATCTGAACTTAGGTGCAAATCACTGTGGTAATGAATTTAGCAGAAAGAACTTTCATTACTCATATATCTACCAGGTATGGGTCTACGACTCAGTGGCCAGATATCTCATAACAGAAATATGAGTGATTTATGACACACTGCCTTTCACTATAACCTTCAGAGAGAGCTTCTTTCTACCAGCCGCCCCTAAAACAATTACAGGATAGCATTAATTATAAGGTTTTAATTCTAAAGGTACTCACTGAACACAATGGATCTTTCTTAAAGAATGAGAAATGAAGAGATGAAAACAGGACATCTTAAAACCTGTCATTGAATCCGATGCGCCTAGGTCATCGAATTTTACTCCACGAGAATGTAGGGATAACAGCAGTTACAGGCAACAGAGGGTGAAGTTTAGAACCTGAACTATCTTAAAAAAAGACTTCTGTCAGTGTGAATTTGTTTTGGAGGAAAGATCTCTACTTGCCCCCCTTTCTGAGCTGGTGTGGGTTGGTCCTGGATTGGGGTTAAGAAGGAACAAAACAATCTGAAGCTCTGTTCCTTACTTATTTTTCTTAATTCTTCAAGCATTTCCTACATTACACTTAGAACACTTTTGTCTCCCTCCCCTATTTCCTCCCATATCTGCCCCTTATTCCATACTTACATAACTCTGTTGTCACCTTTTCTCGCCCATCAAGTGTCATCAGTGCTGCCCAATTGCCCTTAGAAGTGTGTCCATCCACTGAAGCATGCTGTACTAAACAGAGGCCACGTCCTAAAGAGAGTCAACCCCCTCTCTCCCAGAAGCTATCAATTACTAGCAGCTTTTCAGGCAGCATGGGACTTAAGCTTTCTCAACTCTCCATGCTGGGAGTTTGTCTGGCTTGAGATTGTGCTGATGGTGTGCATGCGGTCACACCATCTGTTAGTTCACACTGATTACTTTATGTTTCTGCCATGTTGGGTCCTTACAATTTTCCTGGTCCTTCTTCTGTAACATTCCCTAAGCCTTGTGGGGAGGGGTATAATATAGGCTTGCGTACTCTGTAATCACTATTTTCTGTACCTAGAACAGTTGTGGGTCTTCAAGTTAATTACCATATACTTAGAGAAGAAGCTTTGTAGTTAAGAATTGAAAGATGAATTAATCTGTGTTAATGTCATTAGGAATTGGTTTACTATTTTACTCCAACAACTACTCAATAGTCATGGGTTCTCCCCTAGGGCATATGACCTCTCTAGAGGCTTACCTAGTCTGATAACAGTACCAGGTACAAATTCCATCTTGTAGAGCAGGCCTTCAATGCCAGAACGTTTTCTTTAAAAAACTATTCTATGGGACAATACTTGAGGAAGGGTTTAAATACCAGCAAGTGTGAAATGACCTTGCAGATCATTCATTATGTAATTTCTCCCCCTTATGTATGTTTTTTGGAACAATGGCTTTGCTTTGCTGTTCCATTTACTTGTCCTTTTTTTCTGCTTTTTGGTCGCTCACTTATTTTTAGGGAGAATCTTAACGGTGCATCTCTAATTCGTGAATCACCACTTCCAGCTCAGGTGTGCTCCTCCAGGCTTAGCTCTGTTCAAGGTCTTGATATAGAGTGATTATCCTGGACTCACCGGGCACCCAGACTAGAATAACAAGGATCCTCAAAATAGGAGGCATGAGGAGAAGGCGTTGCAGAGAAGGAAAAAGGCCTTGTGAGCAGCACCTTAGGAAGAAGGAATAAAAGAGACGCTGCTCTTGGCCTTCAGGCTAGAGGATGCTCCCACAGGCTGAAAACCATAACTAAAAAATGTCCCTAAATGAGTTCAGAAAATCTTTACAAAACAAAATTAAAGAGAAATAATTGTAAGTATTTGAAAATATATACCAGATAACCTAAGTAATTATTCTAAAGAAAAATATCAGTGTTTACAAAAGCTTTGGGGCGGTTAGAATTCTCGTTGTAATAAGCATTTACACTGGACAAAATGGCTAGGGGCTAAGTATATTTCCTCTTTGCATCGCTTCACATTCCTTTCAATATCACAGTAACCTTGTCATCATCTCTGTCTGGGTCTTCTATTATTTTCCCTGGGACACAAGAAGCTGGAGCTACTCTTTAAAGGGTGTTTTGTGCAATCCCATCCCTTCCCTGGTTCACTGACTTGGGTTTGACTTGGAAACCATGGTTTCACAGTTACAACTTCTGAGCTTGGAAAGTACATCATTGTTTACAAAAAAAGCCATGTGTGTAGGTCTGTACATGCCTATATGAATATTCAAGTCCTTGCCATTTACCTAGAAAACATTTTTTTGCTGTGTCTTAAGAAAAATATGCGGTGGTACAGAAATTTTGGGAAGATCTTTATATGTCCAATTAACATAACTACTCACTTTTGAGTATTATTGGTCTTGATTGTTGGAATCAAATGGTACTGTAAAGTCTATCCTAAGAAGGCACAAAATTAAGATGCGTGACCTACAATTAGTCTCAAACATATTAATACCTCAAAATAACCCTGTAAAATAAAAATATGTCTATGCCTCTCTTTCACTTAGCTAAATATCATTTTATCAAAATATTTTTATCTTAACCAATTTATAGCAATTTGCTTTGATTTGTTTGAGAAAAAAGATTAAAATAAATGAGTAGGTGGACAAAATAAAAAAATGATAAAAAGCCTAAATTTAGTTTGTTAATAGCAGCAGTTAAAAGTATAAAGAAGCATCATGAAGTTGGCTGTGCTCTGATTGTGTTTGTTTTTCTAGTGCAGCTTTAGCCTGGTGTCTTCATCCTGTACGTACCACTTGATGCTGGAGTCACCGGGTGATGAACTATGGTGAGCCACTGGAAATTTTGTAATGATATTTACAGAAAAATGATGAGTCTCAGTCAGGGGTGAAAAACTTGGGGGACAAAGTATACCAATTAGTAAAGAGGTAAAGCAAATCTAGAGCAATACTAAGAACCTAAAAGTTACAAGAAATTAGTGGCAGACCCCGAAACAGGAAGTTGCAGATTCTGTTTCTACTGGCAACGTAAAAAACAGTCACTTATGC
Organism: Arvicola amphibius; assembly: GCF_903992535.2. Classification (NCBI taxonomy): domain Eukaryota; kingdom Metazoa; phylum Chordata; class Mammalia; order Rodentia; family Cricetidae; genus Arvicola; species Arvicola amphibius. The sequence goes on from NC_052051.1 coordinate 145,452,497, forward strand.
AATTTATTAAAAAGCTTAAAATTTTTAATTATAGAAAAGGGCTTCGGGGATAGACATTTGATAGAATTTTTCTGTACTTAATCTGTCATTTTCTAGCATGATAGGGAATCTGATGAATAAAAATAAACAAATATTCAAAGATCTGTAATTGTAGAAAGAGAAGTTGAAAAAATAAAACTTGAACATGTGAAAAACTTATAAGGATATGGCCAGAGCAACTGAAATAAAGTCTCAAGTGGCCAAAAGTGGGGGAAGGGTGTTTACTGGACACTGCTAGCCTCTAACAGTGTGGCATAAGTGAAGTAACAGTTTCTTATCGAATCATTAAATGCCCTGGTGAGCACTCTTAGGAACATTTGGTATTTTATTTTTAATGTTTACATCATATATGCACATCCTAACACATTATCCTAATGTACTTGAATATATAGGTGTATGACTGTGTATATAATATGTAAATATATTACACATGTGGGCAAACGTCTGTGTATGCACGTATATGCTAATTTCCATAGAAATCCCCTTTTCGTTTTGCTGTTGTCTGATATTTTTTTCTGCTTTCAACATAAAATATTTATATTTAGAGCCATGTGCCTTTCCCTGGTCCTCATCTATCTCTATAAGCGTCAGTTTTAATTGTCACACATTTTTTTTCTAAATTCCTATATCCACAAACTCTATTTATTCTATTTTAAGTGTGTTGACAGATGATCATTTTTATTGATAATACCTCTAAGTGGGTTTTGAACTGATGATTGCAATATTATTTAAATGATTTCTTCTTGTTTTTCCCAACCCCAATATCAACCTTTGTCTTAAGATACTTCAAATTACCAGATTTAATTACTCAAACCTATTTTTCATTATTACAAAGAGACTACATTCATTTCAGGTAGCATATTTCAGTGGCTTCCCAATTACATATATACAAGCTTATAAATATATATGAATATATACAAGTTTATAAATAATACTAATAAAATAATTCTTAACTCGTCTCTATGGAAATCATGAGATCATATAGTTCAAGCTAGGACTCCTGTCACTCAGAATATTCTGACAGAACTGTGAGCTTCATGTCTGCAGACAGGTCTGTCAGAGGTTCACCACTTAACATCTTTGGATATCTAGAACACTAGATAAAATGCAGGTTTAGAAACATGCACTGAGAGAACAGATGGAAGAGCTCACACATATGCTGTGGAGGGAAATTCTTAAATATCAGAAAGAAAGGGGGAAACATCACCAAAGTAGCAAGACAGTTGCTAACATGTTGATTTCAGGGGAGACGATTAGAGGCAATTTGTACTGTGAGTTGGAATTAGGCAGAAACTTTTTTTTAATTTTTAAATTATTTTTTGTCTTCAAAAAGAAAATTAAAAAACAGGCAAGTTGACTTGACAGAAAATTAAAGATAGCTTCCTCACCTGCAAGCCCAGGCCTTGAACCCTGCACTGTCTGCCTATATCTCTGCTGGACCCTGTGTTCACACCACTATCCTAAGAAGTCCTGAAGTCTTGAGATAACCCCAAGAAGCTCTTTCATTTTCTGTTTCTAATCTTGTCCTCTTTTCTCCTATGCTTGTATAAAGTCTATCCCTAAAGTTTCAAGTGCTAGAGTTGAAGTACAGATATCACGATTGTGAGAGTAAGTAGACTCTTTAGAGGTTTCACTTGCCACAGATGCAGGCAGTTCTCCATGAGTTTGAGGCCAGCCTGTTCTACATAGCTAATTTATGCAGCTATGCGGTTGGATGCACCTAGATACAAGTGCACCCAACCCTCCTTTTAGAAAGGTTTAATTTCCATATCTTGGGAGTAGGTTTGTTTATGTGGAGCTTGATTCCCTACAATGAGAGAGGTTTTAAAAGGCAAGGCCACCCACTCTCAATCTCTCTCACATGTACTCTTACCGTGAGATGCCATGTGCTATATTGTAGTGCAGCATGAAGCTCCTGCCAGTTGCTGGTACTGTGGTTTTGGTATCATGAACAGTAATATAAACTGCAAATTAGAGCTTGCTTTCATTATAAAATTCTAGCTGGATATATTTTTTTACATATAATAGACTAAGACAATTCCGAGGATTGCTTTATAGCACAATGGGTTTATTACTGTTGAGATGTTATCAAGCCATAACACTCCTTTTTGAGTGCAATATTGTGGCATCTACCTGCTCTTTATTGTAGTGCATAGGACATTTATGGTAGGTTGTTATTTTTCTCTTTAGTCTTATTTACCATCATTAATCACTTTGAGATGAGCCCTTAACTCATGGAACATAGCCTAATCTCCATTCCCAGGAATTTTTATCTGGGAAATTCCCAAATTCACAAGCACACTGGCCTGCAACTAGAAAATCAGTCTCCAAGTGGGACCCTGCTGAGAATCATCAATTGATATAGATAGCCTTCCACTGTGCAAATGTACTTCTTTTCCCTTTTCTGCTCAGTGTGAGAACTGTGATCACTGATAATACTGCAATAAAAGCTAGGACAACAGGAAAAGGCAGTTGGTAGATGTTCCATAAACATTTCCTGAAGATATTACGATTCAGATTTTTAAACTTATTTCTCTTGTTTTTATAATAAAAACTTCAGAAACTAAATACACATTTAAAATGATAATGTATTCTACAAGTACCAACTCTGCTGCTTCCAATGTTCTTTTTTATAGTCATTGATAAAAGTCTATTTCTTCAAAAAATGTAATATACTATATTGGTAGGAAGTGATGGGCTTTTAATATATATTTAATGAATTAATATATGAACAAATGACGGAAAACACTGAATAATCAATACTAGGTCTTTATTGAGATGTCCATAAAGAATATAAAAGATCATAAAAATATATTTTTCTAATTTTTTCCATAGCAGTGAATTTTTTATTTAAAATATGCCCTTACTCTCTATTTATTATTAAATTATTCTTTTTCCCTATATCTGCAACACCTATGAGTGTAATTGGGAAAAAGTATTTGTATAGCACCTTAATGGAGCCTGTGTCCTTCATTGTGATGTATTATATTCTGAATTTTTAATAGAAAATGTTTCTTTATAATTAAGCTACATCTTTACCAATTATATTTATACATGAAAATAAAGTTTATATTCTAACAGAGTTATCAAAGAATTAAACAAAGGAACTATCTTGTTCAACCAAAGGTAAAACACTGAATATCTGAATACTGGCAAGATGTCTGTAATTGCACTGAAAAATCATCAAATTATTTTATTAATATTAATGAACTTATTTTATAAGTTATGTCCTCCCCTCCAATTGTAAGAGAAAATTAAAGTCAGAGAACTGACATGAACCAAGTCCAAGACTTATAAAGTGCAGACATCAAGACTGTGTGGTATTGGTAAAAATAAATAGATCAATGGAGTGGGGATGGAAGAAATAGCTCAGAAATAGAAAAGCCATATGAATGTAGTCAATAGTTACCTGATGAAGGATCAAAGACAATAAAACAAAGCCAATGTGGTCTTCCCAGAAAAGATACTGGGAAATTGGGTATTCTTGTGTAAAACAACTCAAGGACTTTTGGGGAAGAGGAAACTATGAAATGCTAACTTCTGTGCATGACGTGGATGTAGTATGCATCCACTCACGGAAGCCATGGTGCATGCACAAGACCTGTATAAGAACAAGCTCATCAAAATTCTAGCATAGAAGCAGCAGGATTTTCTACGGTCCACCCATATCAGAAGAGCTGCTAAAGAAGGAAACCATTCTCCTTAGAGAAAGGGGTCTTTGGTCTTCACTCATACTCCAGTGGATGGCCACACACACATGTGCACATGCATAGTGCTAATGGATTCAATGGGTTATTAATAACAACAACTAAAAAAATAAGTACATGAAGCTTGATGGGAGATAAGGTTGGGAACACTCAGGGGAGTTAGAAGGAGGCAGTTGAGAATTACTATGATTGATCACTATACAGTGTATAAATTTGTGAAAATTTCAAAGAATAAAAAGTAATTATAAAAAGATGTGGACACCTACTATTGCTTAACAACTTTTAGTGACATTAAACACATTCTCATATGACTCGGTAATTATGACCCTCAATATTTCTTTAAATGAATGGAATACTTATGTTCACACAACCAGTTGCACATGAATATTTTAATTTTCTAAGCTTGGGGATAACCAAGATATTTTTTCACAGTCAAAATAATGAACAAACTATTATATACATCAAGCTTACATGTATATAAAGGAAGCTTACACATACACACACACACACATATATATGTGTGTATGTTTGTATGAATGACTAAGGATATATAGTCATATACATATGAATGAGGAATAATTATTATATTTTATATTATATATTATATATGAGTAAGTATTATAGATGTGTGACTAAGGGGTAATTATTATATATTATATTATATATGACTAAGTGTTTTTATATGCTTATACAAATATGTATATATGACTAAGGAATAATCTGAAAAAATATATATGACTAAGAAATAATATAATATATATGACTAAAAATAATATGAAAAGGTAGAACATTCTGCAAAAGGTAAAATTGTGTATGAGTCACTAAAATTATGAGTGTTTGCCAGTAAGTGCAACTGTTTGGAGTAAGGAAGGGAATGAATAAACAAAGCATGAAGAACTTTTTAACATGAACCTAATGTGAATGATGAGAAAATGATAGGTATATATCATTAATGTGAAATAGTTAAAACACTTAGGCAGGTTTAACTCAGTCGGTATTTTAATTCTTAGAATAATCGATATTTAATAGTTATTTTCTGCACACCTTGAATTGACTAAAACAGAATACAGATTGACTATGAGTGTCTGAAAACAAAAGAATGTCTGACCATGTTAGCACAATTTAGGTAATAAAATAATTTAAAGTATGTGGCTCTTAAAGTTTGATTCTTAAGTGACTCACTGCCTGTAACATGGTTCTCTCTTGGACAAAATTGGACTATTTATGTGAATTAAGGTATTGCATATTATGAAGGCCTTAGAAATACATGTGGTCTCTTCAAATTCATTCCTCTTTCGTTTTGCTACTAAATTAATCTACAAAACATATTTATTATTTTCTAAGTAAAGTGTCTGGATTTTTTTTAACTTATTAAACTCTATCCCTAAATTCTATTAACAGCATGATAGACATCAGCCTGAATTGAATTCAATATGTAGAAAATGGAAAAATAAATTATATAAAGCAGGTAAAATTTATGAGTCATAAAGAGTATGATTATTTCATCATCCAAAGAAGCTAAGAAGTAGTAATAGTGTTTCCCTTTAGATCCCACATTGTTCCCTATTACTGATCAGTGAACCACATCTCTGAGTATGTATCACAGGTGTGCCTGCCACAGTTATATTTGGATGATTTTCATTTCAATTTTATGTTAGAATTATGAAAGAGTGTGACTGCTTGTAATCCTATTACACTGACAGAGAGTTAGTTGAGAACAGATATTGGGGAGCTGAAAGTAATGCAGACACTCAAACAAGCTCTCAGGATCCCTGCATCCATGACTTTTCTCAGAGAACCTAATGATACTTGGGTTGTGCAATTCAACAGAGCACCTTTAGATTGCTAATCCTGCCATTGTGCTTTTGCTTACACATCTCAATATTCCACGAAGCCAGGATTACTTTTTTATTAACCAAACCAAGACTGTGAGTCTGAGGTGGACACAGCATCAGGGTTCTGAAAGAAACCTTTATTTAGTCATGACTCAGTTGCTGTCCAGATAGTCACATAGACAAACGTACCTTCATATCTCATAGCTGAAATCATTCATTCAGGCAGCTTTGAAAGTCAGTGATACAAATGGGTAAGTGCTATGGGCTCACCTTGAATGGCTTTATGGGGAGGGACAGAAAACTGCTCTGGAAGGTCCTTAGGACTCTACTGACAAATGGTACTGGCGGGTACAAGTTGAACTCCGGAGGAATCACTGAATGCATTATGTGAAAGAATCTGGACCAGGTCAAAGAGACAGAAAGATTGGGGCATCAGTCAGAATCCTGTTTGAGGATAGACATGGCTCTCATCATAGTGGAGGTGGCAACAGGGGAAAGAATAGAGACTCTCCAAGTCTAGTCATTAAGGCCAGAAACCTAGGTAAGAGCTGAGAAAAAGAATTCACAATGCCTTGACATATTCCTATAACCCAGCCTTCTGTTTTGAGCTCACTTAAGACTTAACAAATCCTTGTGAGCCATGTTTTATCTGAAGACGAGTATCAGGTACTGCTTGGAAAGGTCAGCATGAAAACTAATTTTAACTCTTCAATAAAAATATCACAAAACATTTTGAGACCTGTGAGGTTGAAGCAGCAATCCTGAAGGATTCAAAACAAAGGATAAATTACTGTTGGCTGACTAAACAAGACAACTGATGCATAAACAAGGGAACTGATTCCATTCGGGGAAGTTTACTCCACTCTACAAAGGCTACAGCTAAACACACCAAAGGGCATGTTGAAACTCAGTGTAGTGATCATTATATATTTAAAAATACAGAAACTGTAATTATAAGTGTTCAGCTCCCTCACCCAATGCTTTTCTATGCTCCTTCTATGCAATATCACAATACGTTTAAGGGATAAAAGGTAGAGGAATCATTGGTCAAATGTCTTAGGGCCACAGCTGAAAATCAAGACTTTGAATTCAGGGTGCCTCCATGCAAAGGCAGCAGGGGATTATTTTCTTATCACATAAATTCTCCTGAACATTGGGAAGGATACAAGAGACAGGAATCTCTCTTCCCAGCAAGTGAAGTAGAACATTGGAGCAAAGTTTTACACTTTCTTACTGTTGTGCTTTTTGCAGACTCTTTTTGATTGTATACTCTTCTTCTAATGGAATAAAAATATCCCACAGAATAAGGGAAGAGAGACATAGATAATTTAACATATATACAAAGGGAAAACAACAAATTTCTAGTCTATCTGGAATATGAAAACAACAGTACATGGAAGAGTGGGCCAGTATCAGGTAAAATCAGGCAAAAGAGTTTGGCCAAAATGTATTCAATCTATTTTATGACAAAGCCATTGTTGACATACTATTAGTAAACTCTTGATCATCAGATGATTTTATCTTTATTTTTCCAGGCATATCAACTGCCCCTCCCAAGCATTTGTTCCCAGTCTTTGTGCTGAAAATTCTGCACTTGGATTTCTTTTATTTACCATGAGATGATCATATATGCATATGTACCTCATTAGTAGTATTAATTATGTAATTGGTAATGATACTGTTCATTATAATCAACAATAACACTAACCTTAATCCTTTCCTAGACATCACTGCATATCTGTAGTATAGTAAAATGTTAATTAAAGTACCCACACTACTTAATTATCTTCTGTTGAAATGTTTTCCATTAAGAATCCACACACTGTTTAACAAATACCAATTTATTTTCTAAGGATGCGCAAGCAAATTTGCCCTAGAGCAGCAGCTCAGGAGATAAACCTGCCTGGATTAGAACCCTCAAAATTAATGTCTGTGTTCTGGCCCTGTCTACTGCAGGTGAGGACAAAGTACTACCCTTTAAAAGCACATGACTCCACAAGTAGAATATCAGCAAGCATGGGCTTCTAACTCATTGGCAGTTCAAGGATAGCAAAGAAAGGGAATGTTTCAGAACAAAATTTTGAACGTTTAGAGTAAAAGTTAATTAACTCTTGTTAGTTATAAGGCAAGAGAAAAATGTGTACATGATATGTTGATGTTCATAAAGTGAGACAAACAGAAAATTTTCAGGGACTTACTGAAAGATATTTTCTATGAAATAGCCAGATTGAATCACTTTGAACATTGTTGTGAATTAAAACACTTTACATTTCTTATCTAAATAAGCTTGTTGGATATTCCTGCTTCAAAATAATATTCAGTTGCTAAATAATGGCCTACACTTTTTATTTGTTGGGACATGTTGATGGTTTCAACTAAGTGCAAAAATAAAAATAAAAATGATCAAGAAGGTCCACCTGGGGATATGCACAGATTGGAGCCTGACCATTGGTGAGTTAGTTTAGAATAGAGAGTGTCTAAAAACAGGAAGGAATATGAACTTGTTTTCAGTAAATCAAGTTCCTGGGCATCTTGCTGTAAAGACTGGCTCATGGAAATAACTTGTGAAGTGAGTATAGGACAACTAATGGGGACACATAAAAGCATCATTGCATTAATGCAAAGATGGTAATATTCCTACAAATAAACCTGAACGATTTGAACAGCATTCTCTACTTGAGGATGGAAATCACCCAGATGTGCTCACAACTAGCAGATTGTCTGTGCATGTAGGTCCACAGATACACTTGTCAAGTTGGTGACAGGTCACTTACTATTTTTAGGACATTTGTCCCCTAGTTCTTGTTCCTATGATACAGATACCAACTCAAAATTACATAGGAGGAGAGCAGGCTCTGAAAGAGAGTACCACAAATACCTAATATTTTGTTGCCAAATCTGTAAATGAAGTGCTTTAGTTATGAAAACAAAATCTATTTCTGCAAAATGTTCAGAGAATATAAAATTTTGAGTCCTCAACTGGTTCAGTGTCAGCTGAATGCTCTGGGAACCACTCCTATGTCACGGACCATGATTAATGCCTTAGGACAAAGAAAACAGAACTAATAAAATGAATGAATGAATGAATGAATGAATGAATATATATATATATGTATGTATGTATGCATATATATGCATATAGTAAATCCCATATATACTAATTGGAATACACAAACATGCACACACACACACACACACACACACACACACACATACACACACACATACACTAGCTGGACTATAGCCTGTAAGCCACTCTAATAAATCCCATATAATAAATATAAGAAAATCAATATATATAGGATATATTAGCATGGTTTACAGACTATAGTCTAACTAGCACAGCAATGTCTGTCTATCAATAGAAAATCCAAGAACTCAGTATTTTCATTCATTGAGACAAGATGTCTCAACTTGTCTTCAGTATCCACTGGAGTCTGAAGATTTAGACTCTAATACTACTGAAAGAATGGACTTTGCCACTGAGAATAAGGCCATGCAAGAAAAGAGGAATAGCTCCCATCTTTTGTGTCCTTTACGAAAGCTACCTCAAGAAGGTATGCTCAGGTATGTCAAGAAGCTTGGACTTTTAATTAATTTCAGATGTTGTCATACTGACAATCAAGAATAGCCATCAGACTTAGGTCACTTGCTATCAAGAATCTCATCTTAAGGAACACTACAAATATCTCAAAGACTTGCCATTCCTTGCCCTGTGCTCATTTCTGAGAAGCAATAAGTTGGCCTGGAAAGGGGAAATGAGACAAGTAATAGGAATCACATGCAGAGCAACCACCGTGTTCTATTTTTTATTGATTTTTATTGAGCTCTACATTTTTATCTGCTCCTCTCCCTGCCTCTGCCCTCCCCTTCAGCCTTCTCCCATGGTCTCCATGCTCCCAATTTACTCAGGAGATCTTGTCTTTTTCTACTTCCCATGTAGATTAGATCTATGTAAGTATATCTTAGTGTCCTCATTGTTGTCTAAGTTCTCTGGGATGTGATTTGTAGGCTCGTTTTCTTTATCGCCTTGTTCTTAAGCATCCACTAGCTCCCTTTGGGTTTAGGTTTACCTTAAGTAGAAAGGGGAAGGAGTCTGTTCTAAGAAGCACCTTTCCCTTCTTTGTATCCCATGTGGTTCATGTGTGTCTACTTTTTGCCTAGTACTGAAAACTATCAAATAAAAACAAGGGATCTTCTAGGTTACTGTTAGATACAAACAAATAATGACAGCAGCTCCAGTTTTCAGGGTACTAACAGCATGCTCACAGGCTTTTTCTGTGAGTGTCTGCTCTCCTTTCTGTGTGAAACTTCACTGCAATGACACAGTTCACATGGGACATGGCTATTAATCATAGTTTTATAACTAAACATATAGGACTTGGCAATTGTCACATCAGGAATTAAAACTTTGTGCCTAAGAGTTTTAATTGGTGATGGTCTCTGAACCAGAGACAAAAAAAAGTGTCATTAATTGAGACAGCTTTAAATAAAAGAAAACAGCACAGCTTTGGGCTGAGCTCACATTTGCTCTTGTTTTACCCAACGCCTGCATGTGTGAGAAGGCTGTCTCTCCTCGACTCTATGGGCCTTAGTTTTGCTCCCTGTAAAATAGGTGACGGTCAAGCAAACATAACAGGAAAGATTTAAGGAGACAAAATATTAAATGCAGGGTTAGCTGTAACTCAGTTCGTGATGAATATAGTGTTTACAAAAATTAAAGAGAAACAGCACAGTTTTGGAACAAATATATGTAATCAGAGACTATGTCTTTGTTTCCCAGTCATCCAGACCAAATAATCACACAGAAAGTACACTTAATTACAACACTGTTTTCCAATGACTTAGTCGTATTTCTACCTAGTTCTTATATCTTACATTAACCCATTTCTATTAATTTGTGTATCACCACGAGGCTGTGGACTACAAGTAAGGTTCTGGCATCTTTTTCCTTCATGGTGTCTCCCTGACTCAATCTTGTTTCTCTCTGCATTCAGTTTAGTTTTTTTGGCTAGCTCTATTTTGCCCTATCATAGGCCCAAAGTAATAAATGATAGTAAAACATATTTGCAGCATACATAGGGGAGTCCCACATCAATTATAGCCTAGATATAGATGAACACCAGTATAATTGGATTCAGGATTTGGGTGATTCCATGTTGAAAAATAAAATATTGGTTTAATGACTAATATAATACAGTGATTAGTTCTCATTGGCCTGTCTGACAGAGAAACAGTAGGCTGCCTATGGTTATAAAGCCACTTAATGAGGTGTTTCTGTCTAAAATGTCACATAAAATTCCTAAGTAGACAGAAAAATAGTGCTGGACCCAGCCTCCTCTTATCTCTGACTTCTAATTCTATATATTTTTTGCTTTTGTCTATCATCTGGAACCTAATGCCAGGGTGGCCTGCTTATAGCTAACATTCAAATTTGAAGAGTATAAAGAATTGCTTAATAAAATCATACATCTCTATTTAAGGGCAAAACACACTTTTCTAAAAGGCTTCTGGTATAATATGCTATTTTATATAATTCAGTTTTTGCAAATTATTTTATATGAAAATGTATATGTTTTGAAGTCTTTTGTGGTAAACTCTTAAATTATATATTAGTAAAACTTCTAAGTACTTGAGTTCCCAGAATGGCTTTATATAAATAATCAAACTAGCACAAAGTTAAGATAGTAGAAAGATCAGCTTGGTAGCTACCACCAAGGAAAGGATATTATCTGGGTGAATTGTTGTGAAATAATCTTTTTGTATGCTGTAAAGATTTGTCTCGGAATGGATTAATTCAAAAGCTCATTGGTTGGTAGCCAGTCTGGAAGTATAGGTGAGACAACCAAATTAAAGATACTGGGAAGAAGAAGAACAAAGTTAGAGGAGTTGCTAGTAGGATGCAAAGGAAGTAAGACATGCTGGAGTACAGGTAAAGCCAAGAGTCACATGGCAATACATAGGATAACAGAAATGGATTAATTTAATTTGCAAGAGCTAGTTAGTAATAAGCCTGAGTTATCAGATGAGTATTGACAATTAATATTAAGTTTCTGAGTGGTTATTCAAGAGTGGCCACCAGCACAGAAAAACTCAGACTACAGTCAATTTTGGGAAAATGACAAGAGACAGCCAGGACTATGGTAGTGTGAGTGAGTTGAAAACTCCCCCTCGTGCTGTTACCTTATATTTCCCACTAGGTGCAACTGTCTCGCTTAGAAAACCTCAACTTCTCAGGATTGGATTATGAATTGTAGTTCTCCATATCAACAGTTTCACGGTAGGTAGAAGGCAGTTTTTGCCCTTAAGACTTCTGGTGTTCCCACTGAAGATTACAGAAGATAGTATGATCAGAGCTTGACATGGGTTTATACATTGGGGTTCTCTTATATTTCTGCAATCAGCAAAATATAATATCGCAGTAATGGAACTGTAAATTCTTTTGTCACACACTAGTGCATGGAAGAGGACCAAATCTAAACTACAAACTCAATCCTTGTAAGAATTATGGACCTTGAGGGAAAATCATGGTTACTCTAAATCAAATAATTTTAATTTTGATGTTTGTGCAGCATTATTGTGGCAATAATTTAGAAGAGAAAGTAAGACATTTGTTCCTCTCCCTCTGTTATAGTTTATATAAATGATAATCAATTTTGCTATTAAAGAATTAATATAACCCAAGCTGCTGATGACTGGTATTCCATAGATAGATGAAGAGGAATATTTCAGTTCATAAGAAGCCGACTGTCAAATAGGACAAAGAATAGTAAAAATAGAAGCAAATAATCATTATAGGTGCTGAGTTGTAAGTCATTAATTTATGTAGTAATGAGGTTAGGTTTATTAAACATATATATAGAGAAAAGTGTCCTAAAAGAGGTGATTAATAATTTGAGTCTTATGAGATTATAACCTCAGATATTGAGAAATGTCAGGTAAATATAGAATAAGATTTTCTGGGATCCGTAACCAACAAAGCACACATGACCCCAAGAGAAAAGTTGCTTTCCATTGCTGGTCAATTATAATTATGATGGAACAGAAACTTGAAGGTTGATGTCTTCTACTTTTCAGAAAATTTTAGGATGCTCTCCCATAATTTTTGATTAAACTTTTTGGTCAGAAATTTTAATCTATTCCTACGTACTTGACATCCCAAAGCCAAATCATCATCATCATCATCATCATCATCATCATCATCATCATCATCAGAACATATTTGTACTTTGGCTTGCCAAGTTTCACAATGGTAGACGGTTTGTGAAGGAGATCATATGAGTAATTTCCATTTGTAGATGACGGAATACAATAATATAGTCTATTAACTATACAAGTACATATAATGTTTCAGCAATCAAAGCAGTTTAGATAACAAACAGTGACTATTTCCATTTCAAATGTTCATAAGGGAATTGATGAAAATCTATCTACGTTGTATTTCACAGCTTATCTATCTTCTAAAATATGCTGAACCAAATAATATAAGAAGGCAGTGAAAATATATCTTTTAGTTTATTCATTTTGATAATCCTGTACATCTTGTTATTTTTTAAGAAATAAATGCCCAAGCGACCAAGACAATGTCTTGGAGTCATGCCCGATGCACTAATAACACTTGGAATATTATACAATCCAGTGTTTCTTTATCAGAATCAGCCAGAAGAAAACGTCTGGTCCTGAAGTTTCTGCTCTCATTTTCATCAGGCCTTAAGTAGGGTCTAAGCTATTGTGCTTCAACCACATCTCTACATTGTGTCCATAGCCTGCCCATTCTGTGTAGAGTACAGTTGCGGAAGTACAGCTTTTTCTTTTCAACAGAAATAACAAAAGAAAGAAAGTAGACTACACTTTCCCTTTCATAAATACATAATTAATTTGTTTCTTATTATACTCCAAGCTTGAGGGATTCTGAAAAATAAAAGAATATATTTATTGTCAGGTAACAATAAAAGCCCTCTTCCTTTCTTTTTTTTCTATTTTTTTATAAAGTTACTTTTAAGCTTGAGGAGATTACTTCAGGTAACATATTCCTGAATTTTTTACACAATGTTTTAGCTCAGGCTTGACTTACAAATATCCTTCAAAGACATGAAATTTGGTATGTTCCTGTTCACTCATTACTTTCTCTGTACTTGACAACATCTTACCTAGTCTTACTACTTCATTCTTCTAGTTATCTCTGTGAATCATTCAGGCTTTATCAGAGTGTCCTACAACAGAATTTTGACCTCTATCCCAAATACAAAAATATGATTAGTTCTACTCAAAACTTTATCAAATCATATAACTTTGTTGTTCCCCTTTTTTTAGAATGTTGACTTGCTCAGTTGCAATTCAATACTGATTTTTACTAGACTGTCATCAAGAACTAGTTAATTCATATTTATATTTTTCCCTATAAACAAATGGCAGTATATTATATAGTATTTTACTTTATCATCATATTTTGCATATTATTTCCAGGGTATGTTTTCTATAACTAAAATTCTTTATTAATTTGCCCATCCACATAGTTACACAAAATATGCTTGTAAGACTGTTTGCTAACCTATTTGAATAGCTTTGTCATCTTCTCAAAGACTTAGAGATATCTCATTGCAATTAAAATGGCCTATGACCTTCTCTAGGAATACATATTTTCAATCACTACTATTATTCACCATGACTTGATATCATTCTCATTTGGGTTTAGCCCTAACTTATACTCTGATATGAAAACTATTTACCCATAGAACTTTCAGAAGCAAGCATATCAAGCTTAATTTCTAGCTTATTTAGACTTCAAACACTATGTTCCAATGATAAAAAAAATACGATTTCTCCCCTCTTTAGAGAATAAATTAAGATAAAAACAGCATCATCCTCATAAATTAGTAAAACTGCTACAGAATCCCTATATATTGTGCTGGCATAAGCAGTGTCCAACAAATGTGCATTATTAGAGCGTCAATGTGAATAATGAACACTGCATATTATTAATTCAACAGATTGTTTGCTTTTACGGATATCATAGTTCATAAAAGAGTTGAGGGCTCTACCTCAGTGCAGTTCACACTTCACTGAAATCAGGAAACAACAATGAATGCCTAGGTAGGCAATAACAGATCATCTCAAGAACTATGAAAGGAAAAGAACATCATAGGAAGAGGTAATTCTAATTGTGTTAGCATTATTTATTTTAAAATGCAGTATTTGAAGAAAATGATGAGGGACGAGAATTCTAGATATTGGAAGCTTCTCCCTAAACAAATGTGATAGGGACCCTAATAATTTGTCATGCTTGGGAACAATGCTGGATCCGTGTGGTCAGAGCCTAAGGAATAAGTTGAAAGGAGACAGGTTAGAAAGGTCAACCCCACAGGCCTTAAAAGACATGTAAAGGAGATTTTAGTTTATGAAAACTGGAATGGTCAAGATAATTTGAAGTTTGAAGAAGGTTCATCCACGTTCTGATTAACACAAGTGAAGTTGGGCCACAGTCAAGCAAGAGCAGAGGAAACACAAAAGCAAAGGATGCAGGGCAGATCGAAGTAACCAATAGAAACTGCCAGGTTTAGAGGAATGGCAAATAGAATGAAGAGGTGCTGGCAGCTTCGAAGTAGATCTTAAGGGCTGGGCTTTCGTGGATTTATAGTAGGATTTATATATATTAAATAGACGTCTTAAATCTGATGTCTGCAGTTAATACATTATTATACCAAGAAGCCTTATTCTTCAACCCAAACATTATTTACTGATTTTGACAGCTTTCATATGTGTTATATATGTGAATCATAGTTTTTTTTCTTAGAGAAAACTGTGTTAATTGTGTATCTCTGTTTTTCCTGGTGATTTTCTTAATAACATATATAATATGTTTGGAGAGTGTAAATAATGCTAATAAGGTTTTAAAATTTCCTCAAGAAAGCCCATAATATTATAGCATGATTTATTTTTTAATTTCAGTAGCATACCTCTCTATAGTATTTCATATGTACTAGGCCATGACTTGTGTCAAGTCACAGCTCATACAATACACTCAAACACAAAACCTATTCCTTAGTTTATCATTAATATCAACCAGAAATCCATTTCTATAACTTTGGCTCAGTGTCTATACATGAGAAACCCTACAAATCTTAATTCAACTGTTTATCCTCAATATCATCCATAATATTATTCTTGATTGTAAGTTTTATTTTTCTTGAGTTATTCTAAAATACCAGGTAACATTAATCATGCTTATGGACATAAGATCTGCATGAGACCTGATACTCTGCTATTCCAAGTCTGAATAACATCAGAAACCCACTGCCAAAAGAAACTAAGGAATAGAAAAGCTAGAACAATAGGGGAAGGTGCTGGCTACACAAACCTATCAGAGTAACTAAGACCACATGACAACATGTGCATGCCCACATTAATCCAAAGATACAGAAAGCAAGGCTACATAAGTGGTGTCTGCTCTCTCTCAGGTGTGGTCCTGCAGCTTCCTTGAATACTACTTCACTGAGTCTAACCTTCATAGCAACTCACTGACCTGTCAGAGCTTAAAGACCTGCTGAGTCGCTCACAGACTCTTCCTCAGCAATATCGTCAAGTGAGCACTGAGATATTATGGCAATATGTCAAGGGAAATGTGGTGGCAGGAGGAAGCGATGCGGACAGTGTGTGAAATAGCCAACAGTGTACAGCTGTTTCTTCTTTAGGGAAGATACTGATCATCATTAAGTATCCACAAAACTTTCAGTCAAACAGAAGAAAACCAAAGGGTATGCAGTGAAAAGCAATGTGCTCCTCTACGACAGTAAGTTGGCTAATAGGGTGAAGCCAGATTTAATTTGTTATTGCATTAAAAATAAAACTATAACAATGCCCCTCTTTTCAGTCTTCCTTCTAGCATGTATCCCATAATGACTCAGTAGAGTCTTCATTCCCAAAGCATCTTAGAAACTCAATTACCAAGCTAAAGGAAAAGTGTAATTTTATTTGCACAACCCTGCTTCTGTCTAGGTAACCATCTTTTAAGAAGCCAAACTCACACAAAATCTCTCGTTCATTAAGAAATTTCCTTGTGTTTCATGCGCTGTAAATCTGTGATAAAGTGTTATTACTGAACGCCCAACAGTCGAATCACTAACTCCTCAAATGTCAGTAGGAACATACTGACAGAAAATTGAATTATTTGATTTCATCCCTTGGATTAATTATTCTTATTGCTGCTCCTCTGAAAAGGACTGGATGTGAACTTGCAAAGGCCATGTTTGTTTTTCTTAACAGGAAGGAAGTTTTGTGCTGTGATTGAAATGGTATGGTGTTGTTTCTCATAGAATATTTTCTTGAATCTGACCTGAAAGAACAAAGAATTGGCTATGCCTATTAACTGTAATTTAAAACTCCACGCTATCTAGGCAGGCAATTCCCACAGAAATTATACAGTAAGCTGCAATTAAATGTGAACTAAATTGGAGTATCTCTACTGCAGATCTGATACTGCAGATTCTTCACCTATAGCCTGTTGTTACTATCTAAACTTAGGTAAATACTAGGGTTAAATCCAGAACCTTTGTTATTGCACTCAGCCTTTCCTAATCCTCAGTCTGTTAGAGAGTCTGGGAATATCTGGAGTGTATATCTTTTTAATATTGACGAGTCAAGAAAATTCCAAACTGTGACAACCATTGCTGCTTTTAGTTTGCTGGGTCAGACCTGCTGTCACTGCAGACTTTTGTTAGGTGTATTTAACAGCCAACAGGGTGAACAAGAATACTTAACATTAATCTTCATCAGATACCACTCTAATTTTAGTGATTTTACTTATAACCATACTATTACCAACATTTTATTTCACAAGACATAAATATAATAATATTTAAATTTAATTCAGAGCACTTTGTCCCACCTCAGTTGTAGTGCAGCTAAAAGCTTATACAAAATAATAGCCAGAGTATAGGATAATATAAACTAAGTGGGATCGATAGTTTGGAGGCTGACAATTGTTTAGAAAGGACTCTTTGGTCAAAAGAAGGTATTATCAATTCTACTATTACCAATTGAGTTACGTATAACCAACCGACATAATAATTCTCACAGAGGACACAAGTCCAAAATCAGGGTGCCAGCATGACTGACTTCAAATGAAAACCACTCCTCAGACTGCAGGTGACCAGCTCTTAATTACTCGTCCCATGGTAGAAGGGGACAGCTAGCACAACTTGATACATTTTACAAAGGGCAAAAATCTGAATTATGAATATTTACCTTAAAAGTCAAACCATCCTCCAAATAGCAAACCTTAACCTATCACAGCTGGAGACAGAACCATCCAGATCATCACATACTGACAATTTTTAGAATAAAAATCTAAAATCAAACATAAAAAGAGACATAGCTGTCATAATTCTCAAATTCAAAAATGTGACAACTGCCATAAAAGATAGAAGGGATGTGAAATGACCAAGACACAGACCATTCTTTTGCAGAAATTAATTTAAGCTATGTGTGATTGCAATTCACTCTAAGATTTATAGGAACCACTCATCCCACATGCTGTTAAAAGTGAAATTAATAAGGGGCATAGGGAGGAAAGGATCACTTAAGGCAGCAGGTAAGAGGCAGGATGCATAAATGCCCCAGGGTCAGTCTCATCATGTGCCACACATGTTCCATGTTTCTATCAGATATGTAGAGCAGATATCCAATGTGAAGTCATAACAGGGTACTGGGGAACGAGTTGGTTTTCCTCTTTCGAATGTCTGAGTGATGGGATTAAGACATTGCCATTATACTTAGTTTATGCAGTATTGAGAGGATGGTGCCCAAAGCTTCATTGACAATACGCCATTAGTCAGATCACCAGTATTGAAATACCCTGTTTGTTTGCTTTATTCCAAGTCAATTATAATTATGTTTATATTTATTTATTTTTCTTTTACTATTTATTTATCTATTCATTTAGTTATTTGAATCAGGCAACCCTTACCTACTAATACAGATCCCTAAAGAACGCAAACCTAGTTATGAGATACAAATTATAAACTGAGTAAAGGATTTAGATGGGCACTTATCTAAGAAAATGAACTACACAAATGGCAAATGCTTAATCTTATGAAAATATACTCTACATTATTTACCAGAAAGGAAATGCAAAAACAAAGTACAATGAGATACCATGTCTTACACTGAAGAATGGCAGAACCATCATTAATGAATTGAGGTCAGTGTGTCAGCATTAATGTAGAATAACAGCAACATTCCTGCCCTACTGATGGTATGAAAAATTATATAGTAAATTTTGGAAAATAGTTATCAAATCTTTAAACACCGAGTTAATATAAGGACCAGAAATTTCACTCATGGGTATATAAACATAAGAAAATTGAAAACAGAGGCTTGCACAGAAACTTGTACACATTTTATACAGCAGAATTATTCATATAGACAAAAGGTGAGGCTAATCTAAGTATACATGCTCTGGTAAACAGATAAATAATATATATTATATTCGCATAATGGAATACTAATTAGCCACAGAAAGGAATAAAATTCTACTATATGCTTTATTAAGAATGAACCTTGAAATATTATGCTAATTAAATGAGCAATAACAGGCAAACTGAATTCTGTAATTTTATGCAGATAAAATAGCTTAAGCAAGGAAATGTGCAGAGATGGGAAATAGATAAGAGGTAGCTTAGGATTGTTGGGTTGGCAGGAGGTGAGAATAGCAGCGTAGGGGTGGAAGCCATGCAGTTTCCTTTGAGATAATTGGATGTTCTAAAAATAACTCTGCATAAACATATGTATATATGGCATATGTATATCATATATGTAATGTGTGCAATATACATATATGTGGTGTGAGAGGTCCTTTTGTTTGTGTGTTGCTTTTAGTGGTTATTGAATAAAGAACTGCTTTGAGCCTATGGAAGGGAAGAACAGAACTAGGTGGGGAAAGCCAGGCTGAATGCTGGGAGGAAGAAGGGCAGAGTAAGAGAGAAGCCATGGAGCTGCCAGAGACAGAAACATTGGGAAATTTAGCTGGTGAGCTACAGCCATCTGATGATGCAGAGAAAATAGAAATGGGTTGAAATGATATGTAAGAGTTAGTCAATAAGAAGCTAGAGATAAAGGGCCAAGCAGTGATTTAATTAATACAGTTTCTGTGTGATTATTCCAGATCTAAGCTAGCTGGGTGGCAGGGACCAACAAGCAGCTTCCTTTTGCTACAACATATATGTGTGTATATAAGCAACTGTGATTACATGAAAAATATTGAATGATACACTTCATAAGAAAAAACAGATACTCTAGTAATTATCTGCTCAAATATGTGTCACAATAAATATATGTCCTCAAGCTTTCTATATAAAATATGAAAACGGTTATCTCTAAGTATTGTGAAGAGTAAATTAACAATATAAAAATAGAGAAGTATCTAAGAAAAATTTACTGTCTGAAATGAGAAAAATAAAAGGCACTAGTGCTGTTAACCCTATAGAGCTATGATTAAAACGCCAGCATTTAATTGAGTTTGAGTCTTATCACCATAAGTTCTTCTGGGATAACACTTGGTCCGGGTGCTTATGGACAAGTTTATCAGGAAGTACCCTAATGGGAGGTTTCAGCTGCTGTCAGCAGGTTCTAGTTAGTCACAGATGGTCAATTCACCTTGGTTAAATTGCTAGAAGTAATTAAAATCATACTCTAGATTACCTATTTTATGTTCTCAGTTGATCTACAGTCTCTATCTTTGCCTTTAGGGCCTCATCCTTCCTCATCTATCTAAGAATAAAATATAGATAAAAATATCCATGGTAAATGAAAATTGTTATCAAAAGAAGGGGAAAGAATTGAACATCAGTACAGAGTAGATGCCAAAGTAAATATTTTTCATAGTTAAACAAATCCTACCTCCAACACAAATAGGGTCTCCATAAATAGTTGGTAAAGCAATAAATACTAATTTTTTTAAAACTAAAGCCTGAAGTATTACTTTGTTTCTTCTAACTCATACACATTTAAAAGAAACTTTTAGGTATTGTTAGAGATGGGAGTTTGCCTGTCAATAACCATGATTTTAGCTACAGAAAAGAGTCACGAGGAGGGTAATTACAGAAGCACATTACAGGTGACTTTAAGTTAAATTCTTGGGACTTAATTTAGTTTTAGATCACGTGCCTCTGCCATCTATGTTCTTGTGAACACAACACTCCGTATCTCCTTGGCAGCTGTTAAGAATCCTCAGTACAAACTTCCCTAAGATGTTCTTTCTGTGAGTATAATCATTGAGCTGCATGATGGTGGGGCAGTCTTTGACAAGAAGGGCAATTGTAGACACAAATGAATTTAAGGTCTATTACTTAGGCAAAGGCAGTGGTGCTGTAAATTCAGGCTTGCTCCATTTAAATTAGGCACCTTATGTAAAAACAGAAGAATAAATATTATGCTAATGCATTCTGTGATAACTTTTTCCCATAAATGGCAAAGACACTAAACCTGAAACCAAATTAAATGAGCAACTACACCATCCAGGGAGATATGGAACTCCTAAATTCATCACGGGTATTCCCATCACTCAATGTCTCCACACAGTCAACTGGTCATGCACCAGAAGAGCACCCAATGTTTCACATGATTTGTTAAAAATTATAGACCAGAGCACAGGGGAGAGTCGGAGGGATACAATGCTGTATTTACTTTGAAGTATCAAGATCCGTTTTTTTTTTTCCTTCAGAAATATCTAGAAGTTGATGACAGTGTACATAGATATGTAAGCTTGTCTATGGTAAAGTAAATCCATCTATACTGTATATCTAAGAACTGATAAAGAAAATGAATAAATACAATTTCAATGAATAATATATTAATATTAAAAATGGAATAGGTAATTTTTAAATATAAGATTAAAGCCAACATAGTTCAACCTAGTTAGTAATTGCTAAAAAAAATTAGAAAGTAAAAAGAGAGAAGAACAATAGTATATAAGAACATTGTAACTATTAAAATTTTTAAAAATTTTGTAAATCATCTGAGAGATGAGATGTATGGAGATCATTCTACTGCATAATATTGTAAAAGGTTCTAGAGTAATTGTATACACATCAACAAGGACCTGTCAGTATTAAGGACCAGTATTACTATTTGCTGCACAATGAGAGAGTTCCTTTCTAACAATAGCCCAGTAGTTAGTTTATATTCATTAACCCCCCAAAAGCCTTTGCCCAAATACAAGCATATTGAGAGTTAAGACAGGCCACAACTCAGATTGTTGCAATAATCTATAAAGTTGAAAAGAATTGTCTTAGAGGAAAGCTTGTAAAGTATTTTATGGAGAGTTAGATACTCTATAGAGTTTTTGAGGTTTGCAACTCAGCAGTGCCAAAGAAAAAGACCCAAGTGTATGCACCAAACTGAGGAAGGCATGGACTCTGTTTTTAAGTGTCTTCTTATCTAGCTGGGATGTGATGCAGAAACAGCAGGATGTGAGCAGCACAGGGAAAAGGCAAATGTAAAATGTCTCACAAATGGATGTCATCCTTCTGCCACAGTTCTAATTTTTGTCTGTGTTTTGAGTGATTACTGCCAAAAGCATCCCTGTGTATCATCAGCACATCATTATGTTGACTCCTCCGACTTCATGGGGATTATGAAGGGACATTTACTGCTGTCAACATTTTGTGGATGAAAAACAAAATGGGTAAAGAGAGACTGCAAGGGACGTTTTAATAATGTGTCATTTATTTTTACTTTTGTTTGCCTTTGCTTAGTCTTTGCATCTCAGTTTAGGGCTTCTCCTGAAGAGACATTTGTTGTTGTTTGTTTTGTTTTTCTTTGTTTTTTTTTCTTTATTTCCTAGCACATCCAAAGCTGTGCCTTACTGTTTTGCTGTGTTTCTCTTCTAATTCTTACCTCTAAGCAGTCACCAAACCCTACAAGGAAGTAATTATCATTTTTTTAAGGTAAAGGAATTGAGGATTACTACCTGGCTCAGAAGAGACAGTTAATAAGCTACACATCAGAGCGCTTAGCAATGAAATGCCATCGAACTAAAGATAAAATCTAATCGTAGTAACATCAGAGCACTTCAAAACTGGACTGGTTTTCCAATCCAGCACAACATTCCTCTGTAACAACCGTCTTTGTACACGTCCTTATTTCTTCCTGCATTTCTTGCTCTTCTCTGACCATTCACGCATACTTTTTTGTTTTCTTCCAATTGGTTAATGGTCTCCTTTATGCTCCTATATATGGAAGTCCCATTTTCTCATTATCACATTTCATTAGGCCCTTCCTCTCTTACTTCCCCTGTATCACTTTGGCTTTTTCAGTAATTCCCTGTGTCTCAGCTTTTGACTAGCCATTCTTGGAAGCCCAGGCATGAGTGGTACCTTTTTTTCTGAGTCCTCACAATGTTTGGTAAAATGTTAAACACAGAAAAGCTCTTCTTTATGGTGACTGGGTTATGATAAGCACTGTGGTCCCATCTGTACACCGGACTGCAACTGGATAGGTTGGTATACATTCAAGCATCTTTATTATTATTGAGAGACATTTTATCAACAGTGAATTAGTAATTTAAACCTTTAAACATGGAAAACAGTTATTAGCATAAGTTTAGCTTTAGCACATGATAAAGATAATAATGGATTACCGTACTTATGTAAGATTTTCATGTATTTCTTATGGTTAGGTTAGAGTTCATTCTTTCTAGCATAGAAAGCTATAGTTATAGAACAACGCTTAAACCTCAGCCTCATACATCGCCTGATTCCTACACAAAGCCCAGATAAGTGACTGAGCTTTTACTGTCTATGTTCAAATACACATTCTCTGAGGTTTACATGCCACAAAACCTCAGGGACACAAATCACAGGGAGCCACCCTTGAGTGTATTAAACTATAATCAAATATGAATCTATGTAAGGTAGAGCTGCTCAGGTTGAGAGGAACTACCCTGCTTAACATATCCAAATGGGGTGATCTGTGGGTCCTTACTGATTAAGGGGAACAGACCCAACAAAGGCAAATCGTCTGTTTCAGGCACAGAATTGTAACTTAGCTTCCTCTTTTCCCTGGAGGAGTCTAAACACAAGCAGCACGGGAAGTGGAGTAGGTTACTCATACAGAAGAAGACATGGAAGATTCTTAGGGTTAGTTTCATGCTTCCAAATTGCTAAGAAGAAAAAAAAACAGAGTTTGACTTAACAGACTTATCAATACCCTGGAAAATAGGTTCTATTGTCCCTCGTTAGCATTTCCCTAGAGATTTGTTAAAGGAAATAAACATGAGAACAAAGTGGTATATATTGATAAGCTTTTTATATTTTGTTCCTTTTATATTGATGCAGATAGCTTTCAAAGGAGTTCCAGAATCCCTTCTGCAAAAGTTGAAAAAAATGTTTGAATTACTTATCTGTGTCAGGTATGTGGCTTGCAGTGAGGAGCCCTTCCTAAGTGACCTCTCCGTGGTGTCCTCGTATGTGGTCATGAACTGTACATAGGTCACTTTAAAATTCATACTTTATTGATGAGAGATTAAATACCTCATACAGTATGCATCTCTGCATTGATTCAGGTACTAAATTTAGATTCCAGATCAATGTTGAGCTGAGACAGTTGCAAATCTTCTGTATGTTTGCTGAGGTTTGTCTTACAGTAAGCACAGAGTTATATATGACAGTCAATATGGACAGCTGGGGAAGATAGATGTATATTTTAAGTTATAATATTATAACTCAAGCTATAGGAAAAGGACATTTAATATATCGTTAGGAAGAAAACAAAATTATTTAGTTCTTTAAGAAATGGTTATAAGGTTTATAAAAGTAAGAACTATGGTACTAGGGATTTCTAAAAAAATGTATGCTGGCCACAAGTTTCAGAGAACTTCTATCAGTATTCTCTTTACGCCCCTTCCTGATCTAATACCTTGGGTCCAAACCTTCTTTCTATGAGAAAGAGACAATGAATATTTTGAAATGGTTATATACTGAGGGAATGCTTCCCAGCTGAGTCCTGCCATCATCAAGGGCATTAGTGACTCCAAAGAAGAAGTTGTTTAGATGTCAGAGCATGACACAAAAAGCATGCGACCAAACCCGTCTCTCTGAATGTGGCCAACTGTGGGGGCTGACTGAGAAGCAAAGGACAATGGTGCTGGGCTCTGATTCTTCTGCATGGACGGGCTCTGTGGGAGCCTTCTCAGCTTGGTCGATCACCTTCCTGGACCTGGGGGGAGTTGGGAGGACCTTGGTCTTAACATAGAGTAGGGAACCCTGATGGCTCCTTGGCCTGGAGAGGGAGGGAGGGGAGGTATGGGTGGAGGGGAGGGGAAGGAAGGGGGAGGAGGAGGGGAGGAGATGGGAAATTTTTAAATATAAAAAAATAAACCATGAAAAAAAAAAAAAAAAAGAAGTAGTTCCCTTGACCTGTACCCTTGAAGGACATGATTTGTGCCTGAACACTTCTTGCTCTTTCCCCTGCTTCCAAATGACCATGAGCTATAAAGCACTATGCCTCTGCATCCTCTGACCATGAGGTATAAAGCTCTATGCCACTGTGCCCTCTGCTGCAGTGCCTTCTCCCCACAGACACACAATGACAAGGCCAAGTTTCCATGTGCTAAGAGCACTGAAACTGTGAGAACAAATAAATTCCTCTTTAGCTTGCTAATGCCAGTCACAATGAGAAAATCACAAATCAACACAGGCAACAACTACTCAAATCTTTACAGGTTCTAGGGTTACATATAATATTAAAATGTCTTACAAGCATTGGTCAAATCAACATGGAAGTTTTTAAATTGCATTGCAAGTTCATGAAACCTTTTATGGTTTTCCTACAGCCAAGTACCATGCTAATGTCCAAAAATGTCCAAAGATATCTTATTGACTTTTATCTGCAACATCAAATGGTTATTTTTTTTAAAAAAAGTCTACAAATTTATTTATTTTATTTGCTTGAATAAAAGTTACCCTAATTTTTTGTAATAAACTTTCAATTTTCATTTTATCAGAATGCAATGTAAATGTTAGATTTTAAACTATCCTTGATGTTTATTGACGCAAATTACTGAAAAGCACCGCAACATTCCCTTTAATCCTGTTGTTTAGAAAACTTAAAAAGTCATGAGTTCAAAATGTTCACATTCAAAGCTAGTGAATGCTCAAGATTGATCATGAGTTGTAAAACAAAACAAGAGTCTTATAAAATTCATGATTAAAGATTTATAAGTAAAAGTTTATATTTCCTGTGGGACTTTAATCTTATGAAAAATACCACTATGCTCGAATTTTTAGAAGTTAGGAAAACACATTTGAATAACCTCGATAACAAGGATCGCTTTTCTTCACTGCATACATTCCTAAAAGGCAGTAAATTCTGTTTTTAAATAAACGGCATGCTAGAGAGACACTAACTTTGTATTAGGCCAGTCTGACACCCTATAAAACACTTTTTAATGGAACATTTGTTTTCAGAGCTAAGATTAGTCACAACCAACTTCTTTATTAAATCAAGTTTTAGGTAGTTGTTTTCAGTCATAAAATGTCTATGGGAGATGATTAAAATACATACCCCGTTACCATGGTGATTTCTTAGAAACAAAAATACATGAAATGAAAATACAAATATTAAGATATATATATAGATCTTATATTTGTTAAGAAAATTAAAGATGCTTCCAAAAGACATACTCGTTTTGTAATCTATAAGCAGATTTTTGGAAGGAGAATTATTTATAATAAAGGCATTAATTTAGTGGTAAAAAGCCACTTACTATAAATAAAGCAATCTCATTCATTGATTTGTATCTATACACACAGCATAAGCATAGACTTCCTGCTTGCAAGGGGTTCCTGCCAAGCAAAGACGTATGCTTAAATAAATACTTAAATGCCAAGAAAATTGGTTGTAACTTTAAAAAACTGAAAATATAATTTTCTAGTAATAATCAACTAAAAAGAAAATTTGAAACTAAAGTTTAAATCATAATTTAAATGAAAATGAAAATGTAATGCCACAGAGGTGTAAATTTTGAAAAGGAGATTCCATGATAGGTAAATGTGAGATAAAGAAATGAAAGATTCACTCTAGAGGTAGGGAGAGATTCACTCTATCTAAGAATCTAAACTCTTAGACTGTTGATGAGAGTTTAAGCAGGTCTGCATTCCTTTAGAAGTAAATAAATGAATATTTAGTGATTTTGTCTCTGAGGGTGTGTGTGTGTGTGTGTGTGTGTGTGTGTGTGTGTGTATTGCATTTCATCTCCAATTTAACAACCCACAAGGTTCAAATTTCTCAAAAGAAAATTCAGAAGAATATCCAAAACTACACAGGGATGCAGAGAAGATACTGAGTCATCTTTAAGTAAAAACACAACTCCTGCAAAAAGCATTCACCTCACATAGGTGGAGTATATGTGGCTTTGCTCTAATTCAGTGCTAGTTTAGAAAAACAAAGACTAAGACATCTCAAATAACATACTCATTCTTTGAAATGGCTGCTGCTCAGAGATTGACTGTATCCCAATGAGCTAAACAAGCCTGTTTGCTCACTGGCAGCCTAATCTAGGCAGGATGTCATTTAAGAACTAGCCTTGTTTGGGACTGGGGAGATGGCTCAATTGTTAAGGGCACTGGTTGTTCTTTTAGAGGACTAGGGTTCAATTCCCAGCACACAAATGGCAGGTCCCACCCTCTCTATAACTTGAGTACCAAGGCTTCTGACATGTTCACACAAACAAACATTCGTACAAAACATCAATGACTATAAAATCAAAAGAAATAATAATAACTTATCCTTTGGTCTCATCCTTTGCATAAAAAGTCCAGTACCTTTTAGCTTTTTTTAACATTTATTTTGTAAACATGTTTTTCTTATTTGTATAGCATGTATTTGTCCTCTTTTAAAATAAAGCATGCTTTAAATTCGTAGGTTCACATTTATTTATATGATCATAGATGTAATGTGTAGTTCTAAAACATTAAATAAAGTCATCAATACATGATATCAATTATATATTTGCTGCCTCTTCATAGGTTATGAGTATGAAAACCATTTAACCTTATTTTCACAAAACAATGTCATTTTTCTTATCTTTCTGCCTTACCATCCTTTCTTTCCTTATTCTCTCAAGACTGTTCTAACATATTCACATAGTACTAGGTGTGATTACATCACGAATTATGAAATTTTAGAATTGTTTCATACATATCACACAACCTACCTCACTGTCTATCTGTTTCAGAAGAAAAAAAAACAATTGAAATTTGTTTGAATCAGAAAGATAATTAACCTTGAGTCTGAGGCTGTGGGAACAAAGAGGCAAGATTTCAGTCTGGTTTCTTCCTTGGGACAGTTACTTATCAGTCTGAGAAGAACTCATTCATCAGATAGAGTTGACATGGAACCCTCAGTTAGCATAGGCGTGAGTCATGTTTCTTCCTCAGTGTGAAGATCTCTTATTTTCAAATAGACTCATCTAGGAAGATGGTACCTGCCTTTCCACTTCACCCTCACACAGCCTTCATAAGATTGAAGGCTGCTAGAGCAGGAAAATGGCTCAAGTCAGAAAGAGCCCTTTACCACCATTCTTCTTGGAAACACAGGAGAGCAAATTCCCCTTCACTGCTGCTGATCTCCAGGCAGCAGACAAGACAACTCTTGAGTGACGCCATGCTTCCACTGACTAGACAAGCTGTTCATTTTCACCCAGTTCCAATCTACTTTCTCAGAACCAGCCATTTAAAGAATAAAAATGTTGAATAAGATGTCTTATTTTGCTTCATTTTCTAAACTTACATAAAATTAGAGCAAAGAAGATCACTGCTAATATAGTCTCCTTATACATCTCAAACAAGAGACCTTTTGAATAATAATTGTTTCATAATTTTGGCATTCAATAAATAATAATTTTCATTTATATGTATATTTCTATGCACAAACATATAGGCACACATAAATATTCATACATGTAACATGTACACATATTATAAACACTCACATATTTACAAGATTTTATGTTTCATATATGCATTTTGTATATATATAATCAGATTATATTACAGAATTTATTGCATTGTTTAACTTTTTAATTATCAATATTAGTATAATGAATTCCTATAATGTGGGTGGCCACATATGATTCATTGAGACATGAAATTTTCTGGAAGAAACCATGTCAAGCTACCAGAATGTTTTCCCAAGAAAGACAGAAAATATATCATACTGAGTGGGAAACTTTGTTGCTTCTCTATTTTGGGTAGATTTAAATGCATAAAAACGTATATAGGTTTCTATAATAATTACTACAACTCATAGAGTAAAATGAATGTCAGTCTGCATGCAGAAGCACGTGTTCACACTGGTATATTCTGAAAAACTTCAATAATGTGTCCTCAGGTATCAGCACTCATGTGCAGGTAAGTTAGATGTCAGTGAAGCATTGTAGTCTAATAAGTTCACATAAAATTTGACTTCATCTACACGTAATCTAAATTCTAGCTTATTATATGACCAGTAAAGATCACATTGCATAGCAATACGTGTCATGATATCTTGATATTACAAATATTTTATTTTCTTTATTATACTGAAATATGAAGTACTATTAAATGAGATTGTTGGCAGCTTGAAGGCTGTTAGTATTTTACCTAAGGATGTGCTATCTCTAAATCTAAAGACCTTATACCATTTTCCCCTTTGTTATTTAGAATTTAAATTTCAATGAGAAAATAAGCAACCTGCCCTCTATCCTATCATCTTTCCCCTAGCCTTTAAAGTTCAAAGCAAAATGAATGCCATAGCTACATGATATAGCTCAGCAGATTGTCACATTTTATAACTCCTTAATATCTTTGAATATCTACAGAAGAATTTATAAACAGCCTCTGTTTTTATTAGATTTTTAAAAATACAAAAGACCTTATTCAGTAGGAAAAAGTGAAAAACTAGTAAACATTTTTTGTCATATACAGGAAAAAGAAATAAAAATAAAAAATTTATCTTCTCTAAGTACATAATTGACGGCAAAATAGGTAAAACAAATTTCAAGACATGCTAAGACAGTCATTTGTCTGAGCTGGTACCACAGATTATTATTCTTAATTTTCAATAAGTTGTAGGTGTTCCTGCCTTCCTGAAGGACATAAATCCATCTATGTTCCTTAAACTCTTTAAATTGTATTCTTGCTATGGAAGTTTTTCTTAGCATATTGGATTCTAGTTGTTTACTTTCAACACAACACCTACAGTTATTCCATATTAATAAATTAATCTTCTCAGCACACTGAATTTAATGCCAGAGACATTATTTCAAGTATCATCAGCTTTTCCACTCATGAACACTTTTATATAATTTCTATAATTTTTTCGTCATTTATTTTCTGTGTATATGATATTTTTAGAAGTCTTCATTGTTATTCAACACATCTGCTCATTAACACTTTGGGAACTTTTCAGTACATCACTAAAATAATTAAAGCAAGAAGTAATATATGTGACTTTTAATCAATAAGCAAATATTCAAACACTGCATTTAACCCTTGTGCAATTAATCAAAGCATAGCAAGAGCATGCACAGAATACTGGAACCTTTCAATTTCACACTAATAAATACGGGAAGCAATCAGTGACAAGCACTTAAAATGTTATAGCAGTATATTTTGAAGGGTATAATGTAAACTAATCTCCAATCATTGACTTACCCAAAACTGTGAGCTCTGCAGAGGCACTAATATTCTCGTTCTTGTATGTGACAACACAAGTATAGGTTCCACTGTCATCATCTGTCACATTAGAGATGAGCAAATTGCTTCCACCCAACAATGAATACTTTTTAGACCTGTAAGACAGAGGCCACATGGAAGGAGAGGGTCACTTAACACATTCGAGCATTAGGCAAGACCTCAAAGTGCTCATGAATTTAACAAATGCTCACATTGTACAGCTGAACAAATAAAATCCCTATGTCATCAAGGATCCATAATATCTCACTCACTGAACTAGTATTAATTCAAGGTAAACTTCCATCGGGAAGCTCTGTGTATTAATTCAAGGATTAACTAAATTAAATGTAATACCAAGTCATTACAGTTACAGAATAAATGTAATCATGTATAGAACAATAAGAAATTTCTATTCTAAAACTAATAAAAAGAAATTTCAAAATAATCTAGTGTGATTCTTTCATTTTAAATCCCAGGGCCTCAAGGTGAAAGAAATGGTTCTCCAAGGTGGAAATCAATGTCTCCTACTCTGACATGTAACTCAGTCACTATTTAAACAGTCACACTCCAACCTGAACCAAGAGCATCTGTCTGTATCAACGTGAGCAGTCACCAGATTTCCTGTATGCCTTCATGACCTCAGAAACATTGTGAAGACATCCTATGTCTTTTTGTTGCCTAAATACTTACTTAAATTGGACAAAATTTAAACAATAATTTATGATCTATGCACGTATCTCATCACAGAAATTAAACGTGTTAAAAGGAGTATACCAGTCATTCTAATCAATGAACTTAATTTCTTAAGTGGGATCCATTTAATCAAGGTGGTTCTAAGTATTCCAATTAACTATCAACTTGATTTCTAACTCTCACTTATTATTAATCTTGGGCTAATCCAATTTGAGCCATGTTCTCCAGAATTATGTTATATTTATATAAATATAAGATAATTTATAATATCTTATCCCATAAGTCATATGAATAAAAACATGCACATTTGGAACTAAAATATCTATGCAGATCTTAAGATGGTATGTAACACATTAAACTGAAGAAATGCTTTCTTTTCTGTCTTCACTATTATTGAAGTATAATTGACAATGAGAAATTGTTTATATCTGTGGTATACCATGTGGTTATTTTATATATGGAATGTGAAATATATGCATATGCATATAATATAAAATGATTTTCACAATTTAGGTAACATCTGTATATGTGTGCATGTATGAGTATGCATGTGGGAATGCATTGTGTTATGAACATAGAAGATCTACCATCTCAGGAATGTTCCTGTGATGACATCATCTGAATGTTCTTGCATCTTTCTATGCTAATTTAGTTTCCCTTCAGAACTGAAGCCATGAGCTTTTACTTCTTTCCTTATCCATCTCTTTCCAATAATTAAATATCATGGCAAAGAATTTGAGAACATATCTAATTATTTTTGAGAAAACTGGAATGTTTGGTGCCTATCAGGAAGTAAAAGGCAATAGTACGTAGTTCCCTAGGGTCCAGGTGTGTATGTAATACCTCAGTTGGATAACTTCCTCGCCCCGTAACCAGGTGAAACTTGGCGGAGGGTAGCCAGAAACACAACACTCCAGGACAGCATCTTTTCCTTCAATGGCTACTACGTTGGATGGTCTTTGCAGAAAATATAGCTGTCTATGCAGCCCTGGATCTATGGAAAGAAAACACAGGGTCATAAAATGTCACCTGAAAAAAATTGCAGCTAGAATCGTATGTGTTATTGGTATGATCAAAGATAATGAAGAATAAAGGTAGAAAAGTAGAAGAATGACAGGAAAATCTGAGGATAAACTTCTGAAAGAATTTCTCTACTCCAAGAATGTAGAATCCTGGTTTTAGAATATTCTTAACTTCTAAGAAATCAAAACATAATGTAAGAGGCATAAGGTAGAAGTTATGGATCCTTATTAGGCTCCAGGCTATGTCTTCATTGGTGAAAATTACAATATGATCAGTAACTTGTCTACATGTTAGCGTCAAAAAAATGTTAACAGTTCACTTGGTCGGCAACAACAACCTTGATTCTCCTTTCTTCTGCTTTCTAAAAATCACTTTTATGTATTGAAAAGTAAGATAAACATGTTGGAATGGTTTTAGATAGCCTATGAACAGTGTATGAAAATATACAATTTTGAGTGAATATTTGCTGTTTCCAAGCAGAAGTTATGCTTGCTTAAGTGTTTATTGTTTGTCTTCTAAAAATAAATCAGGCTATGGTATAGCTTTGTTTTCATTTTAAAGTCTTTCTAAAGAGTGAGCTTGTCCCCATTGCTAAGAATGTAAGTGAATGAAGAATTCAAACTCCATCCAGTTCATCTCTCACACTAAGTCGTGTATGAACTTCATTCTTATCTACACTTTAGTTCTCCTCACATGGATGAAGCAGAAATTCAGAGCCTAAGCATAGGTTCAACAGTCAAGAAATCCTCTTGAGACCAATGAGCACCCCTTCTTTTCATTATGTGATTTCCAGGAACCATGCCTGGAGACCAATCAATCAAAACAATTGCCTTCTCATCTGGCCTAACCTGTTCATCAATGTTCATCTCAGTTGATTTATTAAAGATATATTACTAAGTTTCTTCATTCCCATAAAATCTACATCCCTCTAGGAAAGGTTAATCAAGGGACTAACTTAATGAAATGTGTAGAATTAACTTGTCAGTAATACTGTTTACTCAAAAGTAAAATCTGAATGCAAAGAAAGTGAGGTGACAGTATTGTATATCTAGGAGAGAGGTGAACAGAGAGTCACTGAATGAGATTAGCTGCAACCAGGCCATAGTGCAGGTTGCTGCTGATCTCAAAGGTAATTATTTGACAAGGACCTGGAATATATTTGAACACATTATTGTCCTAGCCAGATTCAACCTCACACTGAGTATGGGTTGTAGAAGGAAAACAAATTACTGGGATAGTAATTTTCATCTTAAATATTCTGTGTATAGAAATTTAATTCTATATATAGAAATTTTCTCAGTCTTCCTAAATCTGTCTCTGGTAGTTTCAATAAGATTAATAAATCATCTTCACAATGAAAATATTCAAAACATTTTTCCAGGTGTGTTAATTGTTATTAAACCAGTGCTGTTGAAAAATGCCTCAAAACATTGGAATACACAGAATTGCATATCCTGTTTCTCGTCTCAAAGGTGACTTTTCAAATAAACAAATATGGTTCATAAGATAATACTGCCTAAGGAAATTATTTTCTGAAATGGACAAATTCCCACACGGAGCGTTTGTATGTAACTGTGCTTACAAAGGCATATGATTCATTCAGACACAACCCCTCACCAACTGTTTTCAGGAATACCATTCCTATACATTCTATATAAGACTGCTAAGACTCACCCAGGGGCGATCTGCTTGCTTTCATTTTCTACCTACAGGAAATTTTAACTGGCCTTTTATACAGGTAAATTATTTACCAACCAAGAAATAAATATGGCAACTCAAATTATTGTGCGTTATTTTATCAGAAAGCACAACCACAACATAAAATAAAACAGGGGTAGTTCCTCAGTGTTAGGTCCCCATCTTTTGCCACCATCTGCCCTGACATGAACATGTGACATTAGTGTACATAGTTGTTACCAAGGCTAAGACAGTTATTAAATTATTCCCATAGTTTAAATTGGGGATAATTATTTTATATAGGCTTTTATAAATTCAATTCATATGCATCATTAGAGTATGCCATTTCTTTACTTATTTATCTTTTCTCTGTTAGCCCTACTTTAAATCTTAAGGGATAACTAATAATTTCACTACTTACACTGTTTAACATTTCTGAGAATTGAAATTATTTGCATTTTCTCTATGTTAAGGTTTTACCGGAGTAGCATGACAGATTATAGGTTAAGTAGTATTATTCATACATATTAATAGTTATCAATCATAATATATAGTACCTGTTTAAACTGTGCCTTTTAAATTCAGTATTATATCCTTAATATTTATTCATTTTGTGCCTGATAACTGGCCCTTGTTGTTTGAGAGTATGTAATTGTATCAGCATGCTCAACTTTTGTAGTTCACCAGTTGAAGAATAATTTAGTTTCTCTCAGTGTTTGAAGTCTAGGAACAAATCTTCTACTAATATGGATGGATTCTAAGTACTGTCAATTATATTTGTTATTTGACCATTTCACTCATATCAACAATGCATACTGATCACAATCCTGCCCCACTCCTTCCCCCTAAGTACCCCTATCCAACTCCCTAAAACTCTACTTCTCATGTTTTGTTTGGTGACCCACTGAGTTTAACTAGGCTATTCAAGTTGGCTTGGAACTATCCACTGGAGCTGATCAATTTAGCATTAGTCCACAACTGGAGACAATAAAATCTCACTCCCAGAAGCCATCAGCAGCCATTAGTTCAGTAGTAAAGGCCATGACTGGGCATTGACAGGGTCTTGCTAGGACCTTATCAGTGCATATAACAGCAGTTATGAGCTCATAATAACAATGATCACATCAAGATTATATGATGGCATTTCATTGTGCTTTACCCTATCGTCTGGCTCTTAAATGCTTTCCTCCTCTCTTCTGCAATGTTCTCAGAGCCTGAAAGGTATAAATGTCTTGTTTAGAGATGAGTCCAATGACTCAGAACAGAATTTCTAAATTGTGTGATAAAACTATGTTTATCTTTGGAGAAAAGTTCCAGATTTCTTCCAAAGTGATAGTATAGTTTTCAACTCTCAGAAAAATGGAGGTGTTTCTGTCAAGTACTGGCATGTTTTGTGTTCTGTCATGGTAATGGGTGTGGGTGACCTTTCTCTTATGCTATGTTCTCATTGTGTGTTTTCTTTGGTGAACTGTTTGCTGCAGTCTTTTGGCTGAATTTGATTGGCTTGGTGGTAGTGTTAGACTATAGCTTTAAAAATGTTCATTATATATTTTGGAGTTAGGCCCTTTTACTAATGTGAGTTATGAAAATATGCTTCTAAGACATGGCCTTTTTTGTTCATAGAGTAGGAATTCTGAATTTTAAAATACCTATCATACTTTTCCTTTCATTTTTTTAATATATGATATCTGAAAATCCATGATCATATCCAAGCCCACCACCTGGACTTCCTACGGTATCTTCTAGAAACGTTAATATTTTGTATTTCACATTTAGGCTAATGATCTATTTTGAGCTCATTGTTTTCCAATTGTCCCAACTCCCCTTCATGAGAAGATAATTTTTTCATTTTTTAAAATTTATTCCATTGTCAAGGATCTACTTTGTGAGAGTTAATTTCTGTTCTTCTGTTCATAACCCTGTTTATTGTCAGTTTCTACTGTCCACCTACTGAAAAGGGACAAAAAACTTGAAGCCAGATGCTAACATACTTCTTACTTCTGCATTGTGCTTACAATGTAGCCTCTTCCCATCACAAGTTCAGAGCGTATTTGTTAACTTCCAGAAACCACTTGGTGGGATATAGGTCTTTTTTTTTTCAATGTACCTGTGGTTTGACATCATGGGGTTCATATAGTCACGAAAGAATCTTCTAAACCTCTTTCAATATATCCCTGTTTAACCCATCCTGCTCTGACCTACTTGGGTATTATCAGAATCCTTGTAGCTTCACAAATATTGTGGTTTGTAACCCTGGGTATATTTATAAAATACTACTAATGTTTACTATAAAAATACAATTTCAATTCTCAAAATATATCTCTTTGTATTTTATCTAATGAATTTAAATTTTAAGGGAATTCCTCCAAATTATGATAGACATTTTCTCAAACAGTGAGTACTTGGTATGTTCTTCAGATCCTCATCAGATTAAATGTCAGCAAAAAAATACTTGGAGCTCCTCCCACCAGAAATGAGTGACTCTTTCACGGTGCTACATCCTGAAGTGACCCTGTGCTTTGCTTTGATCAGAAGGTTGTGGAGGAGTTGTTCTGTATGGGTTCGAGAACTAAAAACTCATAAAGACTTTCCTTCTGTCATTGCCCTCGGAGTCTACCTGGAGAGCGACAGAAACCATGGATGGCGATGGAGGTCCAGTTGACCATCTCAAACCCAACTGCCAGACTATGAAGACGACAATCATTAGTGAGCCTCCCAAAACAGAAACTGCTGTAAGGGGCTACAAAACCAGAGAGTCAATAAATCTTCCCCTGTTTTAAGAGATTACATTTTCTTGGGTATTCTGCAATAGAACAGCAACCAAAACACACACATAACAGTGAAAGCAAGACAAGCCATCTCAACAATTCAAAATACTCACTGGCCAATGTGGTTATTGTCTTTGTTTGATTCGGGGGTTTCATACTGTTAAGATGATCTGGCTATCGACAGAGACAATACTCAAAT
Source organism: Arvicola amphibius (assembly GCF_903992535.2). NCBI lineage: Eukaryota > Metazoa > Chordata > Mammalia > Rodentia > Cricetidae > Arvicola > Arvicola amphibius. The sequence goes on from NC_052051.1 coordinate 145,489,148, forward strand.
TCATTATCTCCCCCTCCCTTTTCTTAGAAGATTTAAAGGGAAGATTTTAAAGAATCATTGCTAAAACCATACCTGCATTTTAAAATTAGCAGAATAAAGAAGATTGTCAAGGTTAGCTGTGTGTGATAGACCTGCAGGGGGTTTGCATTTTCACCTTTAAATTTTTTCATATTTTCTAAAGGTTTTTAAAATGGCATGTAGTATTTTTAGAGTGAAGAGTTATTTTAAACTCCACTGTGGCAAGGTGTATAGAACTTTCACAAAGAGAAAGAAAAACATCCTAAATGTTAATGACTAAAACTCTAGGCAAATATTTAAAAGCAAATGAAAATCATTCCTCTAAGCTTTATTGTAGTTTAATGGAAAAAATAAAAATTTAGATTATAACTCTTATTGTCTAAATTGACTTTAATTAAAAAGAGGATGGAATTAGAAATTAATGATAAATATCACTTGTGTTCTATCTGTATCAGCAGTAACTATTTCAAGTCCCTGTGGAGTTATACAGGTAATAGAACATGTGAAATGTTTTAATAACACACCATCCTTACAGTAATGCGGGTTTGATATGGGACTCCCCTCTGTATGCTGTGATTAACACTAATTAATAAAGAAACTTCTTTGGGCCTATAGTAGAGCTAGAGAGGAACAGAACTAGGGGGGCAAAACTGAAGTGAATGCTGGGAGAAAGAAAGCAGAGTCAAAGGAACACCACGGAGCTGCCAGAGGAGAAAGATGCAAGCTGCCAGCTGGAAACTTGCTGGTAGACCACAAACCTCTTGGTAAAATATAAAATAATAGAAATGGTTAATTAAATATGTAAAAGCTTGCTAGGAATGTGCTAGAGTCATTGGCCAATCAATGTTTTAAATAATATAGTTTCTGTGTGATTATTTTGGGAATAAACAAGCAGCCTCCTACAACAGGGGGTGAGTTTATTGTTATGTCCAGATCACGGGGACCAAAAAAACCACAGTGGAAACTGAATTCTGTATGTAAAAGCAACGAGCCTTTATTTCAAGCTCAATCTTGGTCTCTCTGTCTGTCCAATGAAGCTGTGAGAGCAGAGAGCCCTGAGCCCAGTTTGGGGTGGGCTTTTTATCCTAGTAGAGGTAGGGTTTAGGGGATTTCTAAGGTTCAGGAGCCCTGATTGGCTGACATCTATCTAGGGATGTCTTGGTGTAAGGGAATAGATGTGTGTTGAGCTAAAGAACATTTGGTGATCCTATATACAGAAATGGAGGCACTGGGCGTGGCTTGTCTCTTAAAGAGACAGAACAGATCATTATATCTACAATGGTTGGAACCTTAAGTATCTTCCCCTTGCATGCTGATTGGTCCATTTCTGGTGGTGCCTGGGTGGTCTCAATTTGTGCTCTTTCCTGGAGTCAGGTGTTGCCTTAGGATATACTGACACTCAGGCCTGCTTTCTGGCTGGTCTTTATTGAGCCTGTCATGGCAGTAGTGTAGCCAAACTGCTGCTTGGGTCCCACAGACAAGTCTGTTAAATTCAATTCCTGGTTAATAGGAATCTGCTGCTGCTAATGTAACAAACCAATGAAACCGACTTAATACAGCCAGGTTTATTCTGAGCAAAATATTCCTGAGAAGCCCCAGGGGAAGTTGAGGAGACCAGGAGGAGAACTCAAGAGGTGGGGCTTTTAAAGCCCTCAGGGGTGGAGCCAATGATGCTATGCTTTCTCAGGTGGAGTCCAGATTGAGACAACTCCACAGAAGGGAGCTTGGGCTGCAGCTCCCACGGAAACAATCCAGACTCTTTGGGCATATGGATGCCAGGAGCTAAAGTGAAGCTTTTCTCAATGTCAGTATAAGTTTTTAATGTGATATCTTATAAATTGGGTAAGAAGGCATATTGTTAATTATTAAACTGTACTACCTTTCAGAGAGTTTTAGAGGTTTAAAATATTTTAAAATAAAATTTGGAGAGAGTAAGTGTGATTACGAGATAACAAATTTGGCAATTGTTCTGCATTAAAACTAATAAGAATTTTTCCTTTGAAAATGTTCATATCAATAACTACAAAGAAATTTTCTGTAATATAAAACTCATGAATAAGTATGTACAAAATTACATGACTTGTGATTCTAAATCGATTTTTTTTTTTTTTTTTTTTTTTTTTTTTTTTTTTTTTTTTTTTTGGTTTTTCGAGACAGGGTTTCTCTGTGGCTTTGGAGCCTGTCCTGGAACTAGCTCTTGTAGACCAGGCTGGTCTCGAACTCATCTAAATCGATTGTAATGATCATAATCTGCTTCAATTAAAACCCAGTTTAGGTTTTGCTGTTGAAAGAAAAATGTTAATGTTGCCCTGGTTCTGCTTCTTTTTGTTGTTGTTGTTGTTTCTTCTTTTTTTTAAAAAACCTGTTTTTCTGCCATCAGAGTGGCAGAATAGTAAAGTCTCCTTAGAATCCAAGAGAGTGGTGCGTAAACACGGAAGCAAAAAATTATCACAGGGTGATACATACACATAGTTCTCCCCAGGACTACAGTGATGCCTTGGAGCACTGAAAGACCTCATAGTAATTTATTGCCTTTGACTGTTCGGCCCACATTATCTATTCCTTTCACTTCTTTTTAAATGGAAATCTTGGCCTACTTTAGCTTCATGGGTCCTCTGAATTGGAGGGGACTACTCTAAAATCATTAGAAAGAGAATTGCATGATGATATCAACCCAGGAACTGAACTGAAAGAGTTGGCTATTACTGAGGATTCCAAAGAATTCTCCTCAGGTAGCTGAAACTTACAAAATGGGCATTTCAAGGCATAGTGTAGGAGCGGGAGGAGGAGGAACTGGGGTTGGTATGGAAAATTGATAAAAAGTTTAAAATAAAAAAAGAGTAGCATGATTTTCTAGCAAAAACAGTACAGTAATAGTTTTTATACTAGTATAAATATTTAAATGAATAGCTTGATAACATGGTTCTTAGCTGGACCATGGTGGTGCATGCCTCTAATCCCAGCACTTGGGAGGCACAGGCAGGCAGTTCTCTATGAGTTTGGGACCAACCTGGTTGAAAAAGGAAAAAAAAACAAAAAACAAAACAAAACTTGGTTTTTAAGATGAATTCCTCATTCATACATTTCTCATAGGTATTTTTTGTTGCATTGCATGTAAATAGTTCAATTTCAAGTAGGTATGTAGCTGTCAAAGGCACATTTTGACAAACTTTTCAGATGACTATAGAATTATTCTTTAACCTTATGTCAAATCCTAGCAACCAGTTTCTTGACTTTTAGCTATGATGTGGAATCTAACATGGTATCAATAAACATTTGGTACTGTCTTATATTAAATAAAATTCAATGGCTCATCTTCTACTTGAATGAATCATTTATTGATGTATGATCACACCAGTGGATGGTAATTTGGAATAGTATGTTATTTTAGACAGGACTTCCAACTGGTGTCATGTATCATTATAGAAAAAAATTGTTACTATTATTAGCAATCCCATCAAAAATGACTATTAATGTTGGAGAGCTGTTAAACTACCAGTAAAATACACAAGTTTTTCAAATTTCTAATTTTTTTCTTAGGAGCTTGAATTTCATTCTTGGTAGACAATATCATTTTTATTCAAATGACTCATTCAAATTTTTCACTTTTGATAAAAAAATATAGCAAGTATCCTTGTCTGAAAAATATTTTCCTTTGATTGTCTTTTTAAATCAAGCTAACATTCCATAAGGGGAACAAACAAAAGGTAGTTCATTCTGTTTGGAGTTCAAGTTATCACAGAAGTATTTCCTGTCAAAGTACACTGGCTGCACTATGACGTCCTTCATCTGCATTTTCTCCCCAGAGATGGAATATAAAACCAAACTGAATTATTGGATCTCAATGAGAGTGCTACAGAAGGCTTCATATTTATTACTGCTTCATCAAGAACATTCTTAGGCAGCATGTTGAAACAGCAGAGACTGTGGCACTAAGGTCCTGACCACACAGGTTTCCTCAAGGAACCTAAAATCCATTAACCATTCTTTGAGAACCTGCAGAGACACATTGGAAGAACGTCGTGAAATGACTGAGATTACATTTCCTACCAATATAAGAATGGTTTTATATCTATCATTAAAAAAAAACTGTTGATACTACTCTTTCCCCCTCTTCCTCTACTTTCTTTTGCCATTCCTTTCCTCCTCTTGCTTCTCCTTCTCCTTTTTCTTATTATTATCCCTACTTTCATCATGTAAAATAGTGAAACCTCAAAATTTTCTAATAAGGGGAGGCACTTGGCCTCACTGCAGCTTAATAGACCATGGCTTGCTGATATCCATGAGACATCTGCCTGTATCTAAAGAGAAACAGTGGAGGAGGAGCGGATGCAGTGGGAGTTGGGAGGATAATTGGGGAGAAGGGGGAAGGGCAAGCTTAGTTTATGATATAAAAACAAGAAATTTTTTAAGTTTTTTATTAAATAAAAAGAAGTCTAATTATAACTATTCAAAAAGAATCTATTTAGAGTGCTATTCCTTGATCCTCTAGAATCAGATACTATGACCCAGTGCCTATGATTAATATACTCAGAAATAAAACCCAGCATCTATCACCATTATTCACTGATACAAGAGCTAGACAAAAGGTTTATTGGTGCAATTGGAGAAGAGGTAGTTTTGAGTGGCATTTTCTGAAACAAACAGCTCTGTCTGGCATTGCCATGGTCAAACTGAGTGTGAGCCTGAGCACTAGCAGGGTTTCCCTCTTCACTCTTGGGATAGACTTTTCTCAATAGACCAAGTCTTTGCTGTAGGAGTCCCTCACAGCTAAGCCTGCGGTTGCGGCACACACCCATAATCCCAGCACTCAGGGAGACACAGACAGGTGGATCTCTGTGAGTTTGAGGTGAGGCTGATCTACAGAGTGAGAAACCCTGTCTTAATATCCTCACAGCAAATGACTTTGACCATGGAAGTTACCCAACTGGAGTATTTAGAGCCAGAAGAAACTCTATTGTAATTCTCTTACATCACAGAACATAGTGCTTAGGATTCTGGATAAATGGGTATTTGTATTTATCCTGTGATAATAGCCTCCCCTCGATGGAACCATTTTCCGGAGCTATTATTTAAGAACCTTACCATTAAAGTCTTGTGCTGATTCTGAAGAATAACTGAGGCATGGGAAAATTAAATTATGGTTTGTTGGAATCTGTGTCAGCAAGAGAAAAAATCACCAGTTTTCTCAGCTCAATAACTGTCACTCTTTAAAACTAGTACTAGTTTTAATTCCCATGCTTTCTGAATGTACAACCTGCTTTACCCATTGTAAATTCTTTGGCGTGCTTTATTACAATCATACTTGGTTGGATTATCACATACTTTTCAACTGGAACAGAAGGGCTCAGTTAGCTACTATAGGTTGATTCATCTCATTTCTGCTCAGATACAAGAGTTATAAATTCACTGAATTTCTCACGGTTCCCTGTATTGGAATTCTCAGCTTCAGGTTAAACTGCCGTTTACCTGCTGACTGCTCTGCCTTTGTCCTTCCAGCTAGGTTTCCACAGGTCTGCATGTTTCAAACAGCATCAGGTTTATGCTATAATAGCTGAGTGAAATTTTCCCTGGCATTCCTCCCAATTCTTCCTTTAGAATTTTGGATTTTTGTTTGCTTGCTTGTTTTGCTTAGTTTTCTTTAAACCATGCTAATCTCTACAGATCACAAAACTCATAATGTATTCCATTAAAAACTCTTTTTAAAAATTCAGCATGCTGTGAACTAGGAACTTTGAACACAGGAAAGCAAAGTGCTGTTTTCTCAGGAGCTGTTCTTCACTCTGAGATTCTATCATTTTCTTGCCTTATTTACACTAATTTGGTACTAAAAATGACATTTTCTCTGTAAATATTCCTACATCTGTTCAAATTTCCTCTTTCTTTTTCCATGAGCGCACACTCACTGCTATTTGTGGTTAGATTTGGAAGAAAGGGGAACATCTATTCTTGTCACTACCGTATGGCTAAGTCCCTTCTGTCCCTTGAAAATTTTGGTTCGATGATTACTGAAGCAGGTCTGAAGGAAGTGATTTTTCATTTTTAGAATGGTTTAATTTTTTTCAAATGACTTAAGAACGCTAGGAAACAAATGTTGCCATCATGATATGTCAAAGTCAATTTAGAGAATCAAACATCTTCATAATTTATATACACATACGAAGAAGCATTTGAAACTTTACAGAAAAGTAGGGATTTCTTTATTCGAATACTTGTTTTAGGTAAATAAAACAATCTCGATTATTTTCTGTTTATGCTTCATTGAGTCAAGAAAGGCATAACCATACATTAAGACCGAATATACTTATATTATTCTTTAGGAAGAAATTAGTGTTAAACAAAGGCAGTGGAGAAAGCATGTTTCCTGGAGATTTCAGGATTTTTTCTGACACTTGTGTACTGATAAATTATAGTTTTATTTTCCACACACCCTCAGGGAAGGCTTCTTGTTCACATCTGAGTTGAAAAAGATTTCCTGGTCCTCTGTTCCATCTGCACAGGGTTAGTACCCTCTCATTTTTAGTTAAGACAAAACTGAACATATGTTCACCTCATTATGTTTGGGAGAACACAGAACTCTTTCTCTTCAAGAAATACCCAGTTCTCCATTTGGAGACCCACCACAAGACTAGTATTTTTGTCTTCATCTTTTGGAATAAATTTTCAGAGACTAGACCCTAAGAGAATATAAAATAATCAATATCTAACATAACTCAAGGTCACGGGGAATGTTGGAAACCAAATGGATTTGATGATGGGATAATCATTATGACATGAGAGTAACTGGAAAACTGAATTGTAAAATAGTTACCCTAGTATTTTCCTTTTCAAGTCAGAATCATGGACCTCTTAATTCACCCTAATTGTAGTAAGAGACAGATTCAAAGTCAGAGGATGTTCCTTTATCTGTAGTAATTAAATTCAATGCTAACATATTAAATATTGTTTCACTTTAAGTGATTTTTAAATTAATTTTTTATGTTTACTTATTTTTGAATGTTTTGTGTGCATGTATGTATATGCACACACACATTTTAGATACAAAGGGTATTGGAAACTGGAGTTGCAGATGGTTAAGAACTGGAATCATAGATGGCTGTAAGGGAAAAGTGTGGGTGCTGGGAAATGAACCTGGCCCTCTATGAGAGTCATAAGTGCTCTTAGCTACTGAGCCATTGTGCTAGCCCCCAGAAGGATTTTGATAACCCCATTGAGACAATGTTGATAGTAGTCTCACATCCAGTAAGATGTGGCCTCACCTCCTGTAACTAATTCTAATAATATAACATGATTGCCCTTCCATTCCTGAACCAGATCAGCCAAGTTTTCCAGAGATGGTAGCTTCTATGTGGTAAAGATCCACATATTTATCATGGATCTTGGCCAAATGTATACAACAAACGACATTGGATCATTTTTTTCTAGGGATTTTTGTTGTAATATAAATGGACAGAAGTATTTCTATTAACTTAAAAATAGAAAAAATGCATTTTTGTGACTTTTTAAATCAATAATTACTGCCTGATTGCAGTAGCCATGCACTTTCCAAAGACAGGAATTTCTATGGCAAACTGAAACTCTTAAGTTTCAAAAGGCAGGACTGGGGCTGCACATAGAATAACAAATGGTATCCTTGACAGTGAAGACATTTGCAAAGTCAGATCACATCCTACTTCTATTTGGGATAGAGAGAGACAAAGGACATTAGTGTTAGATAAATTGTTACTGAATTTTGAAGATCCAATACTAGCAAGCGTAGTTTCCTTTCCATTCCCACATAAGCCATGGCAGCCGACATCGTATAAAAGAAGAAATGAAAATGATAAAGAAGTCTGGGTTGAAATCAGAGTTTGAGATGCTTGAGTAAAAATCTTCCATGTATTTGTGTCTCAGATAGAGAAAATAAAGGGAGAAAACTGAACAAATTACTGGCATGTCATTTCCAGGAGGCTTGTATACCCATAATAAAACAGGATAATAATCAGGAAACTAATCTTTACATGGGAATCAAATTATTTAGTATCAAGGAAGCTTCCAAAATTCAAAAATAATTCCAGTTCTGCAGAGGTCTAGAAAATGAATTTGGCCTGTCCAATGTAATCTTTACAATCATCCTACAAAATATATCCTAGCTCTGTCTTCATTCCACAAGATAATGCTTTAAATTAAGTAATTTGTCTGAAATTGTGCAACTAGGAAGTGTAAAACCAAGAACTGTACTGAGTTTGGTCTTAAAATCCATGCCCTTAATCATTTCTCATGGTAATATATTGGGACACTAACTCAATCTGAGTAAAATCTAGGAAAATGGATTGTGGCAGTCCATGTTCAGACCCTTTCATGTGGTCCAGATAAATCACAGTGTGCAGAAAATCTGCACTACATGAAGCCTAATATAAAGTGCTAACATAATTCATTCTTTTTAAAATACCTTTATGAAAGGAACACAGGTAATAATTTTGTTCAATTTAAATCTTCAAAAGGCCACATGTGTTCTGCTTATAGCCTGACGTCAGAAACAGTACATTCAAAAGTAGATGGATGGAAACATCCTTTAATTCATATAACATGAAATAATATGAAAGAAAAGGATCTTGTGGTATATTAATTATGCTTATTATTTACTTCTTTGTTTCTGTTTTTCTGGGCTCTAATTACATCATTATCCATTCTTAAAAACTTGCAAAAATACCCAACCATAGGAAAACATAACACATATTAAACACCTAGACATGAGATTCAATAATCTCAGTATGTTGCTTTCAACTTTATATTTCATATTTGATATATCTGGTATCATACTTTACAAAGTATTCCTCTTATAATCTAGAAGTTCTCACCAAGACTGTCCAAATATCCATCTAGGTATGTTTAGTTAACTTATGTGGATCCAGGTGTGTTCACATTAATGTACCCTTTTCTGCTTTATCTTAGTTGTTTTATGAATTAACAACCTAGCATGATGATAAATGGGCAAATCATTTTAATGTATTGTTCACCATTCCTTACAGACAATTACACAAATTATTTTATTAAGATACTGTGGTCATGTTCCCTGGTATATATCTATTTTTTTGTTCTTGGTTCTATTTTATAAATAAATAATGTATTGTTTGCTTGTTTTTGAAAATCACATTTGCCCAACAGTACATACTCACTTCATGTGTCTATCACAGTTTGATAATTCTCACAATATTTTGAACTCATATTATATATGTTTGGTCATCCATGATCAGTCATCTTTCCTGTTACAACTATAATTATTCTGTAGTCATAGTATAGGTGAAAAACTTAGAATAGTTCAATGTGATTTTATACTTTTTCCATATTCCCCTTTCCTCTGTCTTCTCTTGGAACTGGGACAACTCTGTATAATTAAAAGAAGTTGTGTATGCCTCTTGGCTTAAGTTTAAAGCTGGAAACAATTAAGCTCAGAAAGGAAGGGACTTTAATAAAAGCATAGTAGGCTGAAAACAAGACCTCTTGTACCAATCACTTAGCCAACATCAGTTTAAAGGAAGGTTCTAGAAAGAAATTAAGCCCTGCTCCACTGAGCTCATGGATGCTAAGAAAACAAAACAGTTGGTCTGCTGATATGGAGTAGCCTCACCAGAAGATAAAACCTGGCAGTAAATTCCTGTAAGTCAGATCCCAATCCAGAACAAGTCCCTACACTCCATTCAGTTCTGGGAAAATGAGCACTATAAGGAAAGCTCAGAAGACAATTTGAATCTAGAAGTGGTTGATTCAGGTGTTGTAAGAGAGCCATTTGTATTCAAAAGTATAAACTGAAACAACAAATGATTATGTAAAAGTGTAGCAAACTTTCAAAGAAAAAAAAAACCCAGCTAGAACAATTGAAGAAGCTTACTAAACTGACAGCTGATTTCCAATATATGCCAACTGCCTTCAAATGCCATGATACCTACTGCTTTCATAGCTCAAGACAAATGTCAGTGCTTGGCCTCAGCGCTTCAAAGGTCTGACTGTCTTGTGTGTCAGGTGTTAATATAACTAGTAACTAAGTTAAAGCAGATCTCCATTATCTTTGTGAAAATCTGCTTGAGGCCCTTTAAATAGTGTACTTCTTTCTACTTTGTTTTTGCTCTCTAAGTGCAACAAAAATTGGGTGACAATTTTTTTGCAGCATATATTGTGGAATATTTAAGCCCAGTATTGAGAACTGCTATTCACACACAATAGAAAATGATTACAACATATAATTAATGTTATTATTATATTATGAGTAATATATTAATATTAATCTGACTTAAGGAGTGGCTACAAACAAGATATCCTGACCATGGTGTGGTTACTTGGTACTTTGGATATTAAGATGGCTCACAGAGGTGGGTCCATCCACCTTGGCCAAAGGTCAGAGAATCCACGCCTATTTCTGTTCCTTTATTTTTAAGACAGGAAGTTTGACCAAGGGAGTGGCTGCCTATAAGATACCTGGTCTAAGGTGTTGTTGCTGAATGTCCTGCCTAAAACATCAGAATACTTAATTCAGGAAATAGTGGCTTGATGTCTAAGGTATTGAAGCAAGTATTTATTCTGTTTGCTTTTTGTGTCATGTTAAAGTAATCTTTTGCCTTCTTCCCCCCTTTTTTTGGATTGGGGTATATAAGCATATGGAAAATAAACACAGGCATTTTTAGGATTCAAGATTCACTTGGTTGCCCTCCTGGTAGGTACAATCCTATGTCTCTGTATTTCTTTCATATCTCTGTTCATTTTGCCTAACATTTCTAAACCACACGCCCTGACAGATGTCGCCCCAACTTGTGGCTATGACAATAGCTGTCATCCTTTGAAATGTAAGTTTATAAATATGATGTCAACTTAGTTGACAAAGCATTGGTTGAGTTTCAAAGATTGGCTTTGGCTCTGAAAGGAAGCCCACGGTCAGCAAATGCTACTAAGCAGGAGGTCCTGCTATTGCAAAACCTTTCCTAAGGGCAAACGTCAGTCTTTTCTAATTTGAAGATCTTTCTGGAGACACTCAGTCTTCAGCTGCCACCACCCTCATCAGTCAGCAGCGTCAGCCTAAGGTTCAGATGAACACCAGCTTGCTCTGTCTGTGTGATGAGGGCCTATATGGCTCTACAGCTCTGACTGACCAGCTTCTCACTGCGGGGTCCAAGTCCTCCTTTGCCTTCCTCCCACATTATAATGAGTTAATTGGTTTTTCTGTTTTTTTTTTTTTTACATAAAACAGATGTGCTGTTTTGGAAACATAATATTAATGGACATTTTCACAAATTATATAAGAGTAAATGTAAACTTTGTATGTACTTAGAAACGAAAAATATTTCTGGTCTTGTGTTTTTCTGAGAGTTATTCCTGTAGTCTGCAACTGAATCAGGAATTTTTTAAATAATAACCTATAATTAATTTTGAATTATTATTAATAAAATATGTTAAATACAATATCAAGTAGTCTTCTTAATGATAAATGAAATTGTGAAGTAATCTATTTTAAGGTCACAAATAAGATAAATATTAAAATTTTTTGAAATAAAATTAAATATTATAACAAAAAATTCAGAATATATTTTCAAGCAACCATAGATAATCAATACCTCTGGGTCTGTAGAGGACCCAACATCACCTTAGTGTAGGGGGGATAAATAGTAGATTGAATTATCAACTGATTAATCGAATTAGGACATTAAGAAACCTGAAATGAGAATTTCAAGGCCTGGACCAGTTCATTCAGTCAATCTGGTAATTGAAAAACATTTATAATTCTGTAATCCAGTTGGCGGGTGGCTTGGCATTCAAATGTGATGAACCATGAATAAAGTTAATTTTACAACCACATTGGCTGTCATATATAGTCCCCTTTACGGAGGATGTTTTGAAACATCACAGCCTATAGTGTTGCAGTTGATATTTTTTTAAAAGTATATTACAGCAGATACTGCTAATTTACTCTATTAAAAACATACAATTGATCATAAGGAAAAACTCAATTTATCTTAAATCATTAGTCAACAAATTAATTAGTTACTAGTCTTCCTGCTTTTGAATTAAATAATTATTCTCACCTGGAAAAGATAGACTGTCATGGAAAAATCTCTCTTGAAATGTATAATTGATGTTATCCATGACGACTGTTTTCTCTTACACCCAAGTTTGGTACAGATGTAAGATGAGGCCACATGCCTGTCTCTGCTCAGATCCCACTTCCCAGCTTTTGTCGGAACCCAGATGACTGACATCCCATCCCCCACAAATCACAACACCTGCTTTTAAAAACATCCCAATCATCTTCATATCTGAATCCCTTCTGCTGCCACTATAGGAGCAGTCCTCTGCACAGTTAACAGGAGGTCTTTCTTCCCAGCTTAACTTCCTTCCTTCTGGCTTGCCCCTCCCACCACCCCTTCCTCAAAGAGAACTCCTCTTACACAGACTGTTAAAGTGTCTACAGTTCATGAGCCAGGCTAGGTCAAGACTGACAGCATATCTGTGCATTAGATCTTCTTGTAGTTCATTTTTGAAGTTTATGTTTGAATATTTGAATTAATAAGAACTTAAATACAATTCTTTATTCTAGTTCTACTGAGAATTTTATCCATGTATATAATATAATTTGATCATGTTTACCACTCTCCCTCCAATTCCGTCCATATCACTTCAGTACACGGACTTCCTTTACTTTAGTTTTCCTTCCTATAAAAATATCTATACAGCTCCGAAGCACACTGATGTGGCTGTAAATAAATCTCTATGCAATTCAATTATAATACACTTTACAACGTGAACAAATCGAGGTCAATAACAATTTAATTTATATTTCAAATTTAATATTAGATTTGATTCCTTAATGTTACTGAAAATAGGCTTCTCTGTCATATTGAAATAATCAAGCATATTCCTGTCAATATTTTAAAGTGGCTTACTACCTAATGATTCAAGGTTTGCATTACATAGGAATGTAATATTTAAATTTGGGGGCATAAAATGGAGCCTAAATAAATCTGAGCATGTGCTACTAATAACTGTTATATTTTATTTTATTGTAAGGTGTATGTAATGTAGTCAAATTGTAATAGTTACTAGCATACTGAAGTCAGTATCCATGGGGCTAATTTGAGCACACAAAGAAATGAGAAAGATATTTTAAACTTGTCTTATTTAAAACATGAATAAACTTCACCTGAATTGCAGTCTCTCTATATGAAATATTTATGATAACTCAAGCAATTAGGAGTATATGGATTGATACCAGTACCTATGATTTGAAGAGCAGTTCATTCAAACTTCTGAATGCTTTTCTGTGATTTACAAAAGTAAGTATAGGTCTGTCTCAGACCAAGTGTGGACATAGAAAGATGTGAAATAACAGCAGCCACTGGAAGAGATCTTTGATGCAGCTAATCCAACTTCTAACTATTCAAGAGAACAAAATGAGTTGACCAGAGTCATGGAGATTTACCAGAGAAGAAGGAAAAAGATGAAAGATGGAAAGGAACAAACTTCCATATCAATGTTAATTACATTTTGTTATAAATACTTTGTATGTTAAAGGGCCAGGCTCCGGTGTCCGCTTTAGTCAATGTTAGACATAGTACAGTGCTTTCTAGAAATTAGTGTGCAGAAGTTTGAGTAGACGGTTTTTAGACATTAATTTAGGGATGACATTCAGCCTCACAAATCCTTTCGTTTTGTGAATGGGAATGATACCTAGTTTTATGCCATTATCAGAAGAAAATGAAATAAAATGAGAAGTCATTATAAATGGACTGTTCACAAAAATATAAAATAAACTTAAATGAATGAAAGAATAAAGGAGAAGAAGGATGAGGTTAAAGCATATTTATATGTTTCTCAAAAAAAACTAGTATACAAAACTTAAGAACATATAATCTTATAAGTTAACAAAAAAGAAGGAATAATGTTAATCAAAACTCAGTAAGCAATATAGAACACATAATCCTTAGAAAGTATTTGTCCATAAATAATTATTTGATCTTTTATAGACAGCTTTATTGTGGAAAACCACGGTAAGCATTGAAATACCTGATAAAATTCTAACTTCTGCTTCATTTCCTGTTCTTATGCTGGCTGGGTTCCGAGCTGAGCATCGGTAGACTCCAATGTCCCCTGCCTGAAGTCGGCTGATCTGCAATGCTCCAGAGGGCAAGACTACCACACGGGAGTCTCCTGGAACTGGAATGAGGTCTTGTTGATTTTTCTGCCAGTGTATTGTTGGCATGGGTTCCCCAATGACTTCACACTTGAGTAACACTGTATCTCCCACGAAGGCTGTGATAGATTCTGTCTGGGAAAGGAACCTCAGTGGTCCTAAAAGAAACACAATGAAGAAAGGTTGAGTCATTCAAATACAGGACATACCAGTATCTTGTGTTCTTCTTGTGACATTGTATCTTAGCATCTATACTATTAAATTATGCTGAATTTTCTAACTTTATTACACATTATAACAGCAGGCTTGGAGAGTAAATTATTTGGCTAAGATACGATGACAATAATGTCACTTACCTCTAGAAGCTTCTACTTTAATTGTGACTCTTAGCTAATACCACCACCATCACCAACAACAACAAAAATCTCATAAAATAAACCGAGCAGATAAGGTTAATTTAATTTTAAAAATGAGGAAAATGTGCTTTGAAAGTTAAATTCCACATAAAAAGTAACGGTGGCATTATGTATCAAGGCTGCAAATGATACCTTGCTTTATTGAATCCGAATTCACTATATTTTCCCAGTTACCTAAAACTGAACTAATGTACAAGAAGTTACAGAGATTCAAGAACTGATCTGTAGTATACTTTGAGAGAGATTCAATAAAGAAGAGCGATATTCACTTCCAGTTACACAAACAGACAGCAACCAATGGTAGGTTGGCAGTTTAATGTGATTGTTCAACCAGCATTTGTCTGGTGCATTTGCAGCATGGAAAAGAAAATCCTACAGTTGGAGTGAGAACAGCTTGTGTTTCTAGCTTTTATGGGCCACTTATACAGATGAAATGTTGCATTTTGTGCTTCATTTCTTCATGTGTGCAATGAAACAATAGCTAATCCGCACCCCGCTTTCATGTTCTGCTCAAATGGCATGTAAAATGGCATGTAAAATGGCATGTAAAATGGCTTTTAGAGATAGTAGGGTTGAAAGGGAAAAGAAACTGACCACCTTGCAGCAAAGCATGGTGAGTAAGAGTCCCTAGTCTGCTGTTTCATTATAGAGAAGCAGTAGACACTCTGAGCTTGTTTTCACGAAGCCTTTCATGAGCACGAGTATATCATTATCCTAACCTTTCGTCCTTAACAATCTGCTATTACTTAGTGAGTCCAAACAAGTCTGTATGAATCGCATCATTCTAACCCACAAAATGTATATTTTCTAGAGCTAACTGAAGCAAATAATTTTACTATTTGGATTTTTGCTTTATTCATCACAGATACATTCCTATGTTTTGATTTGCATTTAATCTTGATAATGCTGTTCATTTTAGATACATGTTATAATAAAATTTTATTAATTCATCTTCCTTAGATTCTTATGATTTTAATAATTATTTTCAAGTATTGCAATGTTTAAAAATTATTTTAATTAGAGCAGAATTTCTCATATCTGGGATTAAATCATGTTAAAAAGTTTTGATTTTCTTCCATCAATATTTCATCAATGACAAACTCTGTTGTGATCCATTTTTCCTACTGCTACTTCGAACCTCCATCTGTTAATTCCTCCAAACCTAATTTTCTTTCCTAAACTGACAAAAAGTAAAGCTAGAACAAAAGGTCAGAGGTAAATGGACTAGTTAAACACAATTTAGCATGAGAGGCAATAAGAAATATTATAGTGAAGTTTCAGGCCTAGGTCAAGGAAAAACTTCATGTCTACTTCAAATATTAGGGTTTAGAATCACAAGATAAAGGAATCAATGACACATAAAATTATTTCCGCATATCATATAGAATAGGTTCAGGTTGATAGGTACTATTATCACTATATCTCTCCCTAAACTACTTGAAATCATAGAAATGTAATAGTAAGGAGACAGACTATTCTTTAAAATGAATGATTAATACAAGATCATGTATGCACTTCATGTTACTTGAGCTGTAAAACTACCTGTTTCCTAAAGCTAAGACTCTGGAATTTGAATCTATGGAGCCACCTAGACCAACACTACAGAGGTATTTCCAAACGGCATCAGTCCCTTGGAAAAGTTGACTTTTCCAAACAAAAGAACCCACCTATAACTGAGAGCTACTGTGAGTGGCTGGGAAAACAAAAGGAGCCCATTAACTTGCTCTCTGGCTCTTGGATCAAAGTCCTACTTAGGCCCTTAGAAATGTTCTGAATGCTTTTGAAGAAAAAGATACAGTATATTAATCTGCTACTAATTAACTTCAGTGTGGATTAAAAGGATGAAATCAAAGGGTGATTGCTATAGTATAAGAAACAACAATGAGTAGAAGCGTTATTTTAAGGTTTATGTCAGGAAACAGGATTCTGACTTATTTAACAGCATTCCTTCTTGTCGTCATTGTTAGTGTTTCTTATGATTAAGGAAAAATAGTTATGAATAGCTATATGATATTTATATTAAATTTATAAAATAACAATATAGTTTATTAATGTATGTTAGAATAAAATATACTAGGTAAATTAGAAAAACATCTGGACACTTTTATGCATGCAGATACATGAATCTATATTACCTAGAGACATTATACAGATTCAAAATCATTGTGTTCCATCTGATTATCAGTAATCTTAAAAATTTAGCTAGCAAGTTAGTGCTAGAGCATAGAATACAGACACATAATTCAAATTGCTATTCAACAATTGTTTTCCTTATGTCATCCTCATCTAGCTGCCATAGTAACATGATGAGACAATGGGATTGGCTCCTAGTCTACAGGCTATTGTGTCCTCTGAACTGACAATCGGGAAACTGACAGAATTTTAAGAGGCTAGGAAGGAAACTGACAAGCTTCAGATAACTCAGAGATTGAGTTAGTCACCCCTGTTCGTGTACGTATCTTTAATTGAGTGCCATCACTTGTGTGGTCTGTTGTTGGTGCTGTATTTGGTGTGAATTGTCATTTATCACATCTCCCCAGGCAAAATCGTGAAACACATATTATTTGTATGCACCACCATGATGGCTTTAGATCTTAGGAAAGAGAAACAAGAGAGCATATTCTGGGTTCAATTCCTAGTGCTGGGAGTTAGGGAATGGAAATATATTCAAGTTTAAAGTTAACAATGTAGCAGGAAATTTTCAAATAATTGTGAGGATGGAAAATTATAAAATGACTTTTAATCCACTATTTTTGCCTATATCCAAGAAAACTACACAGCAAACAAGTAAGTCTCTAGATTTTTGTATGGCTTGAATTACTGCTTTCACTATGGAACCAAACATCTGCATGACATCTCCTTGTAAAAGAAGATATTATGTGATATCAATTTTAGTTATTAAATTCACCATAACTCATAAAAATTAAATACTATATATTTTTCATAAATTATTAAATACAATAATATAAAGATTTTGTGCATCCGGTGGCTACGGGGTCTCTTGTTACCGTGGTTTCCGTTCCCTATTCTTCACTCTCTTGTGTCCTTTCCAGACATCAGAAGGAGTTCCTGCTACCGCTGGTGAACATGGCTCTGACCGAAATTTTTGATATTAATCTTACTGTCCAAATGCTGTAAAAGAGTTCTGACTATATTTTAAAATTGCATACCCAGGACTCTAGCATAATCCCACATCTTTTTTTCACAACTATTGCAAAACAATTCTGAACTCTGGTGAACTGGTCTGAAGCTCTGAACCTCGTCTTCTCTTGATGTTATTTCTTTAGTACTTTCTCTAGAAAGGGATATGCTTTTCCCCCAATATCTTCCTGTCATAACTGTAGGCATTCTAATAGCAAGAAGTATAAAAATCCCTACGCTTATGCTAGTCTAACTGAGAATCATCTTTCTCACTTAAATTTTTTATATCGTTCATAATTTACAGATACTATGACAGAGTCAGTGTATAAATCAAACTTTGAAAGTGTCTTCATGTTCCTGTTATATTATCTGTATTTTCTTTCCATGGGGTATATCAAATATTTACTGACCATAAAAAACTAACATTAATATTTGCATAGATCCTATATAAGTTTAAATGCTTTAAAAATGCCTACCTTTTGAAAACTGATACTAGTTTTACATTTATCACCTTCCAATATACCCTGGGAGCTTGGGATGGGAGATAACACACCAAGGGTCCAGATTATCTGGAGTCACATTCCTGCTTCATCTCTTCATTGTATTCTGTGCATCAAGTAGCTATGGTGTTCATGGATATTAGGTCCCTGGTCAGCAAGAGTTTGTTCAAACTCAAGAGATCACGTGTAGTCTATTGTCAGGCTTAGACGTGTCCAACACTACCTTGTGTTAACACAGACCAAACCTTCAGTGAGAAGTTGTAAAAAGTAAAGCATTGTTTGTTTTACCTATAGGAAAGTCCGACATGCCCCATATATCAAAGCTTTATTTTTCCCTTTTCCTTGAAATAATAAATACATATAAGCCTAATTCTGATTTTATAAGTGACTTCTATAGACTAAGAAGTGTTTTGGAACATAGTATTTACGTATTATTTGATTCGATAAGTCAGCTAGACATGATTTAAAGTATATGAGAGGATGTGCTCTTGTAAAACTGGCACCTTATGTAAGGATGAAAACATCTGCAGATTTTCCTTTCTACGGAGTCCAGGAACCAATTCCCCCATTCACTGAGGAACAACTCCATATTCTGCACTCCATTAAATTCTATAAACTCACTACAGTCTGGAGTGCTATACTATTCAAAATAGCACACAGACCTATTTGGAGTGCCTCAGGAGGGCTTCTATCTTTATCCTTGAGAAAAGGTTGTTTCCTAAAAGGAAGTGTTGTCAAGATGCCTACCTTCACACCCAGCCTGGCCCGGGATGGTGTACCAGCTTTACGTCTAGGAACACCTGGAACTGCGGAAGCCTCCCACACCAGTCTCCCCACAGCTTTCGACGTGTCCAGCCCTACCGTGTGTTAACACAGACCAAACCTTATTAGTAAGAAGCTGTAAAGAGTAAAGCATCGAATGTTTTACCTACAGGAAAGCCAAGACATGTACCACATACCAAAGTTTTATTTTATCCCCTTTTCCTTGAAATAATAAACACAGATATGCCTAATTCTTATTTTATAAGTGACTTATATAGACTAAGAAGTATTTGGGCTTCAGCATCAGAAATGTTATTGATAATACCAATCTTTATTACAGCTGCAAAGTAAATAGGACTGAGAACAAGAAATATAAGCCCATTTTGAAGTTGGCACAGAGCAATAAGTCCATCATTTATTCTGATTACTATAAAACATACTTCTGTTTTTAACTTATAGTAGTTTACCACCAGAAAGATTCATAAAGAGCTTCTTTGCATGTGTACTTGGTTAAATGTTGCTCAAGATCTGTTATACATCCATAAAGTAGACTCCTTTCCTAAGCATTTACCAGTTATACAAGAAAGGGCTTATTCTTTTTACCTCTCATTAACATAACGCTTGCATATGTGGAGGTGGTAATGTCAAGGTAGGTGATGAATCCCCTGTCCAGGGACAATCAGTTGCTCCTCCGGTCCCCTTTGCATCATATACATCCAATCCACTGCCACTATTTAACTGTGCGGTTTGTTTTCTTTTCCAGGCTAATCTGCAAATTCTACAGCAGAGGACTCACTCAGTCCTAGTTGTATTTAGCGCTAGTTGTCTTACAGACGGTACAATGTATAATGATTCTTCATCAAATAAACATTTGTTGAATGTAAACTATGTGTTATGATTAATTTAATCATCAGGAAGCATCACAGCCTTAAACATTAGGAAATGTTTGAAGCAAAGTCCTGAAAACGAACCGCTCTGCACACTGAACCTTCTGCTAAGGCTGGTTAACTGGCTAGACCTTCAATGACGGTGCAGAGATTGGAACATTGCTGGCCCAGGGTCTGACTACAATTTATCTTTAATCCCCTTAGTAGCCACTCCTTGACGACCTGTGTGTCTGACTCTTGTGACTCATAGGTAAAATGCTTTAGCTATGAAAACTCTAGTTTCCATCAACTAAACGGCTAAGACAGTCACCGGAGAGCATCTGAGCTGAGTGGTCCCTGCTTTGCTGTAGCTAATGATTCCAGCAATGTGTTTAAAAAATACCTTTACTTATGATTTCGTTGGTTCTTTGTATCCTAAAATTGTCACTAAACTGCTCCCATGTTGGAAGACAGGATTTGAGGTAAGCTAAACGGGTATTCCTGGGCCATGGTTACTCATTTGTTCCAAAATAAACTTCCTAATCCCTCTGAGGTGAGAGCTGTGGGTTTGCAACCATAAAGAACAACAGCAAAGTCTACCTATGGATGGGGAAACTGGGAGAACAGTGGTTTCTTCAGGCAAAGGATTAAAGAGCTGAAGCTAGTTTACAAACCCGAGAACACCTGGGAATACAGCCTTTCACATGGAAATGGATTCCATGTGTGAAAATTAGGAGACAACAAGGCCTGACATGACCAAAAAATCTTTTTAGTCCTATAAACTTATTTGATGACCAGTGTATGTTTTAAGTGATATTTACCCATCATCATCTTACAAATCACTGTCTCAAGGAAAAGATACCAGATCCTTCCAGGCTACCCTCACCGGTTTCAAGCCAGCTTGTGTAAGCAATATGTCAATCAGTCTCCTTCAAGACAATATGTACTTCTTCACTGGCTAGATCCAACCAACAAGTTGTTTCCAGGGCAGCGGAAATGTTAATAGCCAAAGCACCAAACATTTTTCTTTTCAGCTTTTCTTTTGTGATGCTATGGGGGGAGGGGGATAAAAAAAAATCTCCATGGCAATGAATGGAAAACTGCTAAACCTGTAGGAAGATGTTAGGCTCTCAGAATTAAAATAAGGGAAACAATGGTCCATCCCCAGCATTTCATCCCTGTGGGAGGCACCGCAGAGACTCCAAGAAATTGTCCATGAGAACAAGACAGTCAGAAAGTTACATCAGTTCGAGGCCAGCCTGGTCTACAAGAGCTAGCTCCAGGATAGGCTCCAAAGCTACAGAGAAACCCTGTCTCGAAAAACCAAAAAAAAAAAAAAAAAGTTACATCAGCTTAGATAGACACTTTACTTCATTCAGATCTAAACTATGTTAGGTTTCAGAAAGTAAATGTGAAAGCAAAGCATTTAACAGTCCACATTTAAGTATGCAAGTCTCCCTGCTGCCTGGGAAGACTCTCTTCCACCCACATACACCCAGTCAGGCCTACTCCTTTCTTTAAATTCTAATCTGGAAAAGGCATATTCTTCTGATTTGCCCTTTAGCCTCCTTGGCACACTATCAAGAACCGCATCTCCTCCTATAGAACTCTAATTATTAAGTAATTAAAGTTCATTTCATAAAGAGACTTATCAACTGGGCGGCAGACCTCGTGGTTGGAAATAAGCTTTGCTTTTAAATATTCAACAGTGTGGTAATACTCTGCAATTGCCAGAGGAGAGTGGCTGTAAACACTCTGTTTGCTCTAAATTACAGACTGAAGGTTACATTCCCTCTGAGCAGGGCATGTTTGTACCTGCTTAATTGACAAATTCACTGAACAGCAGAGGAAAAGAGGCGACACCGAGGAGACATTGTCTAAATGGAGTCATTTACAAAGGCAGTGAAGAGCAATAAAGCATCTTCATGGAAATTCTTAGACTGTTTTCCAAGCCTTCAATTCCCTTGTCCCTTTATTGTGGGTTGGTGGGTTGTTCCCTAATCCATCCTCCCTCCCTCCCTCCCTCTCTCTCTCTCTCTCTCTCTCTCTCTCTCTCTCTCTCTCTCATCCCCCTCCCTCCCTCCCTCCCTACCTCTCCCTCTCCCTCTCCCTTCCTCTCCCTCTCCCCCTCCCTCTCTCTCTCTCTCCCTCTCTCTTTCTCTCTGTCTCTCTTTCTTTCTCTCTCTCCTCTGTGTGTCTCTCCCTCTCTCCCTCCCTCCCTCCCTCTTCCTCCCTTTCCCTCTCCCTCTCTCCCCCTCCCTCTTCCTCTCCTTTACCCTCTCCCTCTTCCTCCCTCCCTCCCTTCCATTTGTAGTGGTAAAATGAAAAGTCCTAGGTAGTTGGAATAAGAGCAAATGGTGGAATGTGGGTTTACAACATAGGTCTAGGAAACCTGCTTGTTCCAGTCACAGGCTTCCATATGTTTTTCTGTTGTACTAGTGGACCCATGTAGAGAAGCGATAGAGGAGCTATGACATGGGAAGGGAAAGAGTAGAGATAAAATATGCCCTCTGCCAGTTTATGTGCCAGCTCTACAGTCTTCTTCTCATGAAGGAACTCTTTCCCAAAGTCAAAAAACAGTCAATGCAAAACACCAAATCTTTCTTGGAAATCACCTCTTGGGTCTGTTGCATGTAACTGTTAGGAATTTTTCCTAACTGAAGCTTTCTGTTGAAGCATAAATCCCAATCAAGCCAAATCACAACAGGCCAAATTAAAAAATATCCAGGATTCTCCTTTGGGAGCTATCTTACATACCCTGTAGGAGGGGTCCTGACCCCCCAGGGAGGGGTCAGGACCTGGCATGCTGGGATTTGGAGTCCAGAACAATACAACTCCCAGGCCTGGGAGCTGGGGACTACACTCCCAACTTAACAGTAACGTGCTCTGAGGAGTAGACACAGTGTCATCTTTTAAAACAATTGATGAGATCCATGACTTTGAAGCAGGTAGTGACTGGGAAAGTATTGTATGCCAAAGTCCAAAATGCAGTATGGAGGCTGTTACTTTAAAGTTCACCTTGCAGTCAGACTAAATTCTCTCTTAGCTGACCTTTATAGATGCAGAATTTGAACTCTAGATTCTTCAGTCTGTGATGCTCTGAACCATTGCACCATAGTAATAATGCTGTGGACAGAGCACTCTTTCTAGTAAGATAGGTTCTATAAAGCTATTACACAAGAGAAGTCAGCAGCTCCAGACTCACCAACTCTGCCCTGGAGGGAGTTACCAGGCTAGAGCTACCCCTGTGTGCGAAATGGCTTCTTCTTCCTGATTTCCTTATCAGCCATCACACAAGCCTGAGTTGTGAATGGCCTTCCCAAGACTTCATTAACTTCATCAGAGGGCAGCTCTGGGGAGGCTCAGCTGGTAGCATTTTAATAACTTTCCTTTTATCCATCTGAGGTACTATATAATATCTATTTCCAGCACAAGATCAAATAAGGGAGAGTTTTTCCACTTCACCTCCAATTTACGCAGTATTGTCTTCCAAGATATAGATCTTTCATAAAATATAATGAAATTGCATAGAACATCAATGCTATTATTCTACACTAAAGTTAACCTAGATTGCTTCTCAGGTGAAGCTAAGTAACAATCATGCAGAGAGGCAGGCGGCTTTTAGATTAGCTGTGCAGACACTACCTTTGATTGTTGAAATTGGTCATTCTTCATATATGCATAAAGACAAACAGAAATTCAAAATTGCCACATATACCAATTACATATTTCACTGTTTCACATGAAAAAAGTTATATGCATGTTATTTAAAAGGGGAACTAGTCCAGAAAATATTTATGAATCAAAAATATAAACACATTTATATAGTAAATTAGTCTACCAATATTATATAAACCATTTTATAATGAAAGCTAGACTAATAAATATGTAAATTGATGTCACCTTGAAAATTAATTTGACAGTATAACAATTTAACCGAAAAAGTTACTTCTAGGTGTCTACCCATAAGAATATAAAGAAACAATTTTAAAGTATTTTGTTCAATGTGAAAATTAGAGAATGGGTGAACTATACTGTTGCTAATTGGTTAAACAAATTACAGTATATCCACTGGACAGAGTGTCAGAAAACACTGGAAATTAAGGCAATTATCTTTCTTTGGGTTATTACACAAAGAGAATCTTACACTCTGTAATCTAACTGGCTTCAATCTATGATTCTCCTGATTCCGTTTCCCAACTGGTAGGATTATAGGAATATCCTCACACCAAGCAAACATTTCTTTAATCAAGGACATATACTTAGGTAATTCTTAAAACAAGCTTGTTTTTAAAAAGAGAGCGTGAGAAAGAGAGGAAACAGCAAATGATTTCAGTGTTCCAATAATCACGTTATTCAGGGCAATCTTTAAGCAAGCCTTCATGAGCACACCCATGTCCTAAGAAGTTGTTTCCCTCAGCAGGCTTTGACAGCAATTTTATTTTTATTCTCAGCTTTATGTTAAAATTCTTATTACAAAAGCTAAGATTGGTTTATAATTAAGGTATTTATAATTATGATATTTTAAATAAAACACGAAGCTAAAACTTTTGATCAAGGTTCCCTCCTATTGCATAGAGCACATGGATATTGACTATTACTTTGGCTGATACCTATGGGAACTTCTTGAAAGTGTGTTCAGATAATAGAAGACACTATAAGATCATCAAAGTAAGAGAAAAGCAAGCCCTTAAGATCTGTATTGCACTTCAATCCACATCTAGTTACTGTCAATATCTTGCTTCTACTTTACATGGGTTAACCTGCCCGAGACCCCAAAGCAATACCAATTATAGTATGGGCATTTTCAGAATACTTGCTTTATTCATTCAATTGTCAGTTCATTTAATCATTCATTCAGTATAATAGCTAAGTTTCTAAGTCATGTAGTAGAGGATATGAGTCCTGTGTTTCCATATTATTTCCAAGGTGCACACACACACACACACACAGAGAGAGAGAGAGAGACAGAGAGAGAGAGACGAGAGAGAGAGAAGAGATAAATAATTTGAGAGATAGTAGAAAATAGAATATCAGAGAAATTAAAAATTTTAAAATTGAGCATATGATCAAAAGGTGACTGAGAATATGATAGGAACCAGAAATAACATAAAGTACAGTGTTTTAAAAACTACGTCTTCATTGATAGTTTCTGGTAACATTTTCCTCCATGTTGATTTAATAGTACAAGCTGCCTTTTAATATGTTTTCCAGTCAAAGCAAATAACTGAGTCCTGTTCAGAATTTGTAGACAGAGTCAAATAAAAGAACAAACAAAGCCAGGTGGTGGTGGCACACGCCTTTAATCCCAGCACTGGGGAGGCAGAGGCAGGCAGATCTCTTTGAGTTCGAGACCAGTCTGGTCTACAAGAGCTAGTTCCATGCCAGGCTCCAATGCTACAGAAAAAAAAAACCCGTCTCGAAAAACCAAAAAAAAAAAAAAAAAAAAAAGAACAAACTAATAGTACAGGTTTTCAATGTAAGCAAGTAGCAGCGAGAATACTATCAGTTCAAAAGATTTGTTTTAGCATATAATTTGTAGGTCAAAAATCTGAGCTTACTTCCAGGTTTTAAAAGCCCCTTGACACCTGAGCTCTCCTCAGACTCAGGACTTGAAATAATACCAATACACACCCTGGAAATCTCCACCATGGATAACTCTACCCCCAAGAAACCCTATATAAAGCCTGCCTTCCATTTTGTTCTTTGATGTTTCTTGTGTGAGCAGAGGAAGCCACTCTCTTGTGTCTTTCCCAATAAATCTCTTACATGAGGTTTGTTATACAGTGTGACTTTGGGGTACTCCTTCACTCTTGACTTCCAGGATACTTTCCTTTCAGAGCTAGGACAGTTACATAATTCATTATAGTTAGCTTGATAATACCCGAGATTCACATCACAGATATAAAAATAAGAATAGCTTTTTCCCTTTTATAATTTAGATATTTTCCCCACGTCACAAAATCCATTTTATGGAAAGTAAAGCAAAATCAACAGTGCAAACAATAATCTAAATTCCATACTTCTAATAAATCTATAATTTAATTTTTGATTTGGAAATACCCACTTATGGAAGCATGCCACTAGTAAAATATATTTGCATGGTGTGTCTTTGTACAATCACAATGATAATTAAAATAATTTTGTTACCTCATGTTTCATGTATTTGTGTGTGTGTGTGTGTGTGTGTGTGTGTGTGTGTATGTGCTCATACTTATCATGCATTCACCTTGGTGTGGTTGGGAATGCATGGATCCTTGCATACAGATACAGGTACCAAAGCATGAT
This sequence comes from Arvicola amphibius, assembly GCF_903992535.2. Taxonomy (NCBI): domain Eukaryota; kingdom Metazoa; phylum Chordata; class Mammalia; order Rodentia; family Cricetidae; genus Arvicola; species Arvicola amphibius. The sequence goes on from NC_052051.1 coordinate 145,515,297, forward strand.
GCCAGAGTCCTCTGTCCTTCTTCCTGCCTTACTGACTTTGGACAGGTTAGTCAGTGAGTTCTCAGGGTCAGGCCATGTCTACCTTATAATGGCTGTTTTACGTGTATGGGACACACCATCCCTTGTACCTCTTAGAAATTGTTTGGAAATAAAAGAATGTCAGAAAGTTGGGAAATAGAAAATCATCCTATAGGACAACCTCGCTGTTTTGAGCTCATTGTCCTGGGTGGAAGTGTACCATATGATACTGGTGGATGGAGATCGATAAAGTGTGGACACAACCATCTGGGAAGTCAGTTATAACTCTATGCTGCTTTAAGAGAGAACTGAAGTGGGCTGCAGTTGTTAAGAGAAACTAAATCATAGGCTCACAACAGAAGAACCTAAGACTGGTCTGGAGTCTTTTTTTAATATTTATTTATTTATTAGGTATACAATATTCTGTCTGTGTCTACAGACCAGAAGAGGGCAGCAGACCTCATTACAGATGGTTGTGAGCCACCATGGGGTTGCTGGGAATTGAACTCATGACCTTTGGAAGAGCAGGCAATGCTCTTAACCACTGAGCCATTTCTCCAGCCCAGGTCTGGAGTCTTATGAAATGAAAGGAGTCAATAAAGATCCCAAAGACGCTAAAACTGACAAACTCACGTTACCATGGATAAATATATCTTTCAATAAAATTATGAATAATTAACTGTCATTTATTATGACTTCATATTATTTTATAGTAGCTTTCTGTGATTAATTGACTCTTCAGGTAGCACATTAGCCCTCAAGGAGCAACTAAATTATTGCTATTTTAATATCTTAGCTTTTCAACAAAGACAAGATCAATCATCTAAGTTCAAACCAGTTTTTCTTATGCCATTTTTGCCAAGTTATTTAAATTCACTTTCAATAAAATATTTTTCTTTTTGAAGAAAACTCTATTTTCTCTTCTCTTGGCCTCAGCAGTTGAGGACTTAAGAGCCTTTAGAATGCATCAGAATGGCATCTGAGACACATGTTGGTAATTGATTAGAATCTTAGCTTTTTCTTGAGGGAATTTTGCTAGTGAACTGATTATTTTATATAGAACTATCTATTAAGATGACAGCAGAGTCTATCAATCTGAGAACATGCTGAATGATATGAAGCATAAATCTTTAACTTTTTACCCACATACTTATAAAACTTATAACCCCAAATGCTAAGTTCACATTTGAGGATGTCAGAACACCCTAAATATCACAGGGTTATTTCCTTAATTTTTATGTGATATATATATTATAGTTGCTTACTTGTTTCTTGTTTTTTTTTCAGATTTTCCAGCACTTATATTCCATAATCCTTATTAATAACCATTCCGTACATTTCCCAACTACCTGGCTAGCCTTGTTTATTCTCCTCTCACCTCTCTGATAGACTGCTTCCCATTTCTTCTTTTTTTTTTTCATGGTTTATTTTTTTATATTTAAAAATTTCCATCTCCTCCCCTCCTCCTCCCCCTTCCCTCCCCTCCTCCTCCCCCTTCCCTCCCCTCCCCTCCACCCATACCTCCCCTCCCTCCCTCTCCAGGCCAAGGAGCCATCAGGGTTCCCTACTCTATGATAAGACCAAGGTCCTCCCAACTTCCCCCAGGTCCAGGAAGGTGATCGACCAAGCTGAGAAGGTTCCCACAGAGCCTGTCCATGCAGAAGAGTCAGAGCCCAGCGCCATTGTCCTTGGCTTCTCAGTCAGCCCCCACTGTTGGCCACATTCAGAGAGACGGGTTTGGTCGCATGATCCATTAACTCACGGAGCACAGGGTTTTTACGGTTTGGCTAATATTAGTCCTCAGCTCGTAGTATGCTATAGGCTAAAGGAAGTTAGGACAGGAACGGAGGACCATTAGACCAGGGACGGCATCACCCGCAACGGGCTGTGCCCTCCCGCATCAATCACTAATTAAAAAATGTTCTACAAGCTGGCCCATAGCTCAGTCTTATGAAGGTACTTTCTCAATCAGGGTTTGCTCCTCGCAGATGACTATAGTCTGTGTCAAGTTGCCATAAATAACAAAAGCACACTCATTGATGTAGCTACCATCCTTTCGTGCATTCTGTCCTCTTCATTGTAGTTCCTCATGCTTAAGGAAAGGACGCCTTGCTAAACATTGCTGTGAAAATTCACAGTGTCTTATGAAGCAAAGGCATCAAAGATATCCTTTTGAAAATTTTATCACTCTACGGAGTAATTATTTTTGTTTGGCCCATTTAAACAAAGGACCATCTGGTAAGGAAACTCAAAAGTAATCTGCTTTGTTTTATTCATCTTTTAGTTCTATTGATGGGTCCTTTTTTATTGCAGTATATTTTTTGGTGGCTTCATTTTGCACAAAATGCTCATTATTAAAATGTGAACGTTACAATGTGAAATAATTTAGACCATATGGAGTTTGGTGAAGACAGAAATTTTATTTTAAAAAAAGATATATAATACATTTTATATGTTTTGCATTGATCTTTCTTGATTCTGGAAAACAGGACTTAATTATTAATGAAAGTATTACTTATTAATCTTTTGTTTACTCGATAGTGTTGATATCAGTGTCTGATACTTTTCCAAAGTAATTTTATAAATTTATGGAAGGTAATAAATCTTGAGGTACTTTGTTCTTTCCTCAGCCTAGTCCAGGACCTGGGCAGTTAGCAAGGACTCTATGCTGATTGTCTGTTTGTTTACTAAAACTCTGATTTTTCATCTATTTTTTTCCTTCAAACTATTCTGTTCTTCATCAATCATCTATCATAATTTCTTAAATTTAAAAATTGATTTATGAAACGTGTAGGAAGATAAGCAAATATTTCATTTATTATTTTAAGGATAGAAGAGTTTGTCTGGCGGTGTGGCTTGGTCACAAGCATACTTGTTAAGTGTTCATGGAGTCCTGACTAAGTTTAATGTCCAGCACTGTGATTCCAGTCACTGGGAAACAAAGGCAAGAGGACAGGAAGTGCAGCCATCCACAACTATGACAGCAAATTCCATGCCAAAGACAAGTCAGGGATACATGGCATAGGAGCCTCAAAATAAAAAAAACAAAAAAGCTGGGAAGAGGCATTAGGCCTCAAATATACCTAATAATTTCATTTTGTGAAAAAACATGTGGTGATATAAAACTCAGTGCCTTCAGCCCCATTTCTAATTCCTGCTTGCAAAACTGACAGTTTTGAAGAATTCTGCATCTGATATATTAATATAATATATTAATATATCTGAATATGATTAAGAAATATGCATTTGTATATATATATACACACACACATATGTATCTATGATACAGATAGTTAAAAGCATGTGGGTGTATATGTATGCATTTTTCAGAAAAATGCATATATATGCATATCAGTATTTTTGCTTTTTAGATTATAGTATAATTTTTCCCTTCCTTTTTCTCCAATCCTCCCATACACTTTTTCCTACACTGTTCAAATTCATGGCTTCCTTCTTCAGTAATTTTTATTATATACATACATGTGCATGTGTACATATTCCCTAAATATAGAAGTGTAACTACTATGTCTGCAAATGTTTTCAGGGATGACCATTTGGTATTGGGTAATCTTTTGGTGTGCTCTTCCCTAGAGAAGACAACTTCTGCATTTCTGTTTTTGCATTTCTGCATTAGCATGTCTTCTGGTGTATGTTTTCTCTTTAGACTTATGTATATAAAACATATATATATTGCATATATTCCTTCAAAGATATATGTTTACCTATCAAAGCCATTGGGGAATTCCCCGAGGAAGTCACAATCTTATCAGTGAATTTGTAGCTTTTGAAAAGTAATTTTAGGTTAAGAAACTGCAAGGATTAACAAAAGTCTCAGTTGTTCCATTTTTAGTGTTTTTCCAGCAAGTTTAATCAGAACTTATATCTAAAAATAAGCTGCCTCTGTTCCCTTCTTTAAAGAAATGGTGATAGGCTTGCAAATTTCCAAGCCTGTCCACAACAGGTTGTTTAATGATTCAAACCCATCAGAGATGACATCTTAGTGTTCACACCATACTGAACTGCTAATTTTCAGAGATAAATGCACCTGTGGAAAAGAAATCATATCTTTAAATTGTATTATCCAGCAACAAGACCACATACTGTTTTGTCCTTGTTGTTAACACAGAAATCAGAGGGTGTAAATCTCTTCATCTTCCTGTCAGCAGTCTGGCCAGGGTGTTAATGGCCTGCAGCCCAGAAGTTGCATAGGCTTCTAGCCAATCAGTGGTGAAACTATTTAATTGGCATTTCAAACAGGAAGCACAGAGCTAAGGGAAAAGGAGGGGGTTCAATGCTAATGCATTTAGATGAAAAGATATTTTCAAATCTCCAATTAAAACAAGAGATCTTAATCCTTTGTGATATAAAGTGGGTTAAAGAGACTCATTTCATTTATGAAGTGAGAAAAGGCTCATTTTACTGATTGAAAGTACATTATCAATGTCTTAAGAGATGTTTTTTCAAAAGAAGAAAACCTGCTAGGAAGAAAGTAGTCTTGTTTCTCCAACAAGAGAAAGAGTGGCTTCCTGCATAGAAACAAAACATGTCTAAGACCAGATGGTATAACAGGCCCCCAGACATTAGCAAAACTGAAACCTCAACAGAGGTTCCATTCTGTCCTTAAAACTCATCACATAGGCCCAAACTATTGAGGTTTAGGTTAGAGTTAAGCCCCACTAAACCTCTCAGGATTCAGAAGGATTGCCATAGCAGGCAAAATCCTGACTAAGAAGGTCTGAGAGTAAATGAAATAAATTAGCTCACATAAGTCTTTTTATCATGTCTCATTTATTTTTCTATGCTCTCTAAAGCTCTCTTGATGTCCCCTTTCCATGTTCCTCCTTGATGTTCCTTTTGATACAGCTGTTCACCCATCCCACAAGGTTTTCAGTTTATATACCCGCACAGGCATAGTTAGCAATTCCATAGGCTATAACAATGGTACAAAGCATGCATTTCGTAGTGCAAACAATATAGATAAAAGACTGACAAGGTGGGCACCTTCTGTCTCTGAAGGGGTGTGTCTGTGAAGCTCCCGGGCAGAAACCTGGAGGATTAATGTGAGCTTGGTCCCCTGGGCTAAGCATCAGGATACTGTATACACTGGCACCCAGGTGAGAAGAAATTGTTTTCTCTGGGACTGCTTTAGAGACTCAAGCTCTTTTCATGTATATTTTAGAGGTAAGATTACAAAGAGTTAATTTCCTAGACCTAGACCTTGTGTCATATGAAAGGCAAAGTTAAGTACAGAATATTAATAGCTTGTTAAAGTAGAGACAAGGCCAGTAGATTACACCTTCCTGTGTCTGCTGCTAGAGAATTCTGGCCACCCAGACCTGTTTATCAGTAAGAGTAGACGTGCTGATAAATGTTCAGTGCCTCCTGCTCAGGGCTCCTTTTTTGTTGATAAGTCCTGTCAATAATGGTGGGGATCTAATGTTATGTAGATTTGACTATTAGGACAAAGGTTTGCCTGAGACAATGCTTGTACACCAGAGCCCCACAACTTGGGAAAATGGCAAAGGTTATCCAGTTGCCAGTACATGAGGAAGTTATTCCAACGAATGATTTATACACTCTTGGGATATTTTGGGATGAGTCCCACGATGGAGAGGAGAAATGTCATGATTTCACACGATTTCCACAAAATTGACAGTGATTATTCAAAAGTCAGGTGTTCCTGGAGTCCTGCAAGTTGGGGTTCCATAGGTGGTCCATTTGTGGGTCTGTCTATGAATCTGTCAGCTGCACATTCACTGTATAATCCTTGTGGCTCACATCATCTAACATTTATCAAAATGGGAACTGAGACTTAATCCATCAAAAGTCTACTTCATAGTTGCAGGAAAGTTCTTGAATCACCTATCCTTGTTTTTTGGCTTCTGTCATTCTGCTTCTTGCTAACTAAAGTGTGATGACCAGGTTGCTGTTTTAGTGCATAAAAGACAAAGGGCTATAAGGATCATGGTTGTGTGATATAGGCAAGTTCCTGGTATCACCTCTAGCTAGCAATAAAGATGTTTATTTTAGCTTTGAGTTTTCATGTGTTGATGTCTGGTGGGCTTCCGTGATAACAGTGCTTCTCTGGGTCTCTCTAGCTATAAAGTGCCCCATTCTTAAATATTGGGCCTCAAAGAAGGATCACTCTTTTAGTCTTAGGACTGTGAAAGCTGTGGAATCAGCCTTGGATTTTCTACTCTCCAACCCCCCATCCTGCCACTGAAATAAATCATAGAGAGCAGAATTCCTGTTTTCCAGGGTGGATCACAGAAAATATAACCTCTCCTCCATAAAACAAGGCATGAGCTCAAAATATCATTCCCCTCATTCTCCTTGCTATCTTGAATATGGTCATTCCAAAATGGTCCTGCTCCATATTGGTAAGAAGAAAGGTTGTGCAGGAAGTCCGTAAAAATTTTCACCCGTACCTGGCTAAATTCCTTCTCCTAATTCTATTATCATTGAATATATGTATATATATAGATATTAGCCAAGGTTATCCTTTCCTCGGCTTTGTGGGGCCCAAGCTGAAGATGACTGAATAAAATGATATGTAGAAATGCTTACTATCCAGTTCTATAAAACAAAATATTACCAACTCCTGGTATATGGAGTTGGTAATTCCATATGTTGATTCGAGAGTTCTAAATTAACCAGCATTCTCATGAATGGTTCGTTGGTGACACCTGGAAAATAATCAACTAATCATGCATATTTGTTCTTTGAGATCAACTGTACAAAAAATATATACTTGCTTAATACCTTAACCTTCCATATAGACACAGGCCCAGAGGGCACTTCCAACCTTTTATAAACACAATAAAAGCATCAAAAACAAAAAGAATGACTAAGTGGAATGGCTTTGTAATTTCCTTTAGGTTCAATTTGATTTCCACAGCTACTCAGCAAGTAACAAGCGCTACAGTATTTGTTATATCAGCAACTGTGGAATTTGCAGCTCCCAGTATTACAGCTCAAGTGTAGAAGCCAGTTTCAGTGTTTCTCCTCTTCGATTGCAATCAATGCACTTCTCAGTGTTTGCTCCCTAAGCCCTCTCAATGAAATGAACTAAAGATAGGATTAAAAATGGATGAATTTGTAACTGGGTAGGTGTTAAAAATTCCACAGTTGAGCAAGCTCACTCCCTTCAATGTTATGCTAATACTATTTCCAAGAATGAAGTATATTTGAGATGAACATCTTTAACACACCTTCAGATGATCTGGGAAAATTAGTTTATCTCCCACTTACTTACTGAGCACCTACTGTGGATCAGGAATTACTTCTGGTGCTGGAGAAAGTGTATTAAATAAAAGTGATACACCTGATCAGTCTAGTAAAGAAATATGTACTTGTAGGGGAATTCATGCAAAAAATAAATAAGCAAAAGCAATGTATGGAAGAAGGGACTGACTGTGTGTGAAAGTAATTTAGAAAAAAAAAAGGGTTAAGTCTGCTACAAGGGAATAGAAAAACATAGCCTAAAATTTAGCACTCTGGTATTCTGAGCACACTGAATTGAAGGACTTAGGAAGAGATTAAAAATTAGTCTATTTCTGACCTAGTCATCTTCACTCTGCCCTCATATTCTTTCCTGGATAGACCACAGGAACTTGAATGCTTCTTTAAAGCCAGGGGAATCTGGAAATGTTACCTTGGTATACCCTTATCTTTTGACAAAGAACTGGCCAGAAAGAGATTCTGTGATCTACTTTATTGGATAATAGACCATGAGACTCATTCCAAAAAATGCAGTGTATACCTAGGAGGGATGAATGCTATAGAGAGAAGCCAAGAAGAATGAAGACAGCCTTGCTGACTTTCCCCTGTTATGCTGCTGTCTTAGCTTTATTTCTGCTTTTGTTATTGTTTTGTTCTGTTTGTTTGTGTGTTTTTTAAGACAATCACAGAAAAATGGAGGTGTTTTTGTTCACATTTCCCAGTCCCTAAGCAGAGAGAAACAAATGCACGGGTGTTCAGCACTCTGTTAACTTTCTCTATTTTTATACAGCTGAGGGCCTCAAACCAGGAAATTGAGCTATCCACTTTCAGACTAGTTCTTTACACATTAATTAAAGTCAAAGAAAGAAAGAAAGAAAGAAAGAAAGAAAGAAAGAAAGAAAGAAAGAAAGAAAGAAAGAAAGAAAGAAAGAAAGGAAGGAAGGAAGGAAGGAAAGAAAAAAGGAAATAGAGAAAGGGAGAGGAAAGAAGGAAGAATGGAAGAAAAGCAGAAAGGGAAGAAGGGAGGGAGAGAGGGAAGGAAGATGGAAAGAAGAAAGGAAAGGAAATGAAGGAAGGAAGGAAGGACGAAGGAAGGAAGAAAGGAAGGAAGGAAGAAAGCAAGGAAGATTCCTCATAGGCATCCACACAGGCAAACTTTTATCTGGACAGTTCCTCATGGAGACTTTCTTCACAAGCAACTCTAGTTGCTTCAAGTTGGCAATTAAAATTAACTACTACAGTTGGATATCATTAAGGGATGCTTTCTCTCTCCAAAATATTTTTATACAGTTACCTATTTTTCAATGAACCTGAACATAAAATGAGATGCTTATCTTTGGGTCACTGAGTTTTCATTTCAGAAAGCACCTGTCGTAAAAAACTACAATTGAGTTCGTTTTCTGTGCTCTGTTCTTGTTAACCTGTGTTCTGTTTAGCAGCGATAGCTCTGACCCTCATGACGGGTAAGGAAAGGTAGGACTTTCTGCCTCTATAGCTTGCAGCCTGGGATCTGCAGGAACTCTAAATACGGAGGTCAGGAAAGATCACATGGGGCGATGCATCGCAAGCACATACGTGCAGATGACTAAATGTGAGAACATTTGGGGGACTGACGATGAGTGGTGTTAGAAGGAAATAACACTGGTTCAGCTATTTCTAGACTCTTCCTAACAAGGGAGGAAAAGTATAAAAGTATATACCATTGTTTCTCATCTGGGGAAATGTAAGTTGTGCTTCCATGAGACACAAACACTATAGCAGAGGCTAACAACATGGGTTGGTTTTGGAGGTTCAGGAAATAACATAATTTTTTGGAGGAGCTTAGTTTAGAGGACTCCTTACAGGATGGCACGAGGCTGGATACATTAGCAAAGCAGAAAATGCTTGACCCATGCAGAAAATGCTTGCAACACAGTAACCTGTGGGTTGTGTGAACTGTTTTTATTTCTTAATGCAGAGATGCATGAAAGGGAAGGAAACACTCAAAAACCAAAGTGGAAACAGGCTGGGGAAGGAGGATGGAAGAACAACTGCTGAAGAAGCAACATGAATTTAACCCCACAGGTGAAAAGAAAGTTACTGGGTTTAAGAATGGAATAAATAGCACATACAGGGTGAATATATATGCACGCAAGCAAAACACCCATAGTAAAATAAAACACAAAATAATAAAATAATATATCTTTTAATGAAGTAAAAGGCCGGGCGGTGGTGGCGCACGCCTTTAATCCCAGCACTCGGGAGGCAGAGGCAGGCGGATCTCTGAGTTCGAGGCCAGCCTGGTCTACAAGAGCTAGTTCCAGGACAGGCTCTAGAAACTACAGGGAAACCCTGTCTCGAAAAACAAAAACAAAAACAAAAACAAAAAAAGAATGAAGTAAAATACTCAGGAGGCAGTACAATCAACATAGTGATTAATATAACCACTATGAGCAAAACTGTGCTTGTGTTGTGGTAAGGTATGATAACAGATTCATTGCTAGGTAAATGGAAAATAATTGCCTATTTTTGTTTACTGTATCAAGTTCTCTGTTACTAAGCAAATCCTTTTACTTTATACTGCTTTATTTGAGTGGAAAACACAGTGACCATAAGTTTCCTGATGTTTTATGTTTTGCCCCCCCCCCAACATCTAAAAGCAAATACTTACCCACCTCTCTCTGGAAAAATGGTTTACAATTGGCATGAGACAAACCATAGGTATTTAGAAAGAGGAAGCCAAGGATGTGACTAGACCATCTCCCATGCTCATGCCGACTTCCAGCAACACAGAATTATCTGACTCAAGTCCAATAATGCTAGAAATAGAACAATCTACACCAAGATATAATTGTCCTAAGATGAGATGCCCAGTTAAGCAGAACTGCAGATAAAATGAGTACAGTCTTAACAAAAGTGCATTCCAAGGAAGATTGAAAACAAGCATACACTAGAAATTACTCGTGTTTTACCTGAAAATAAGTTTTAACTGAGTGTCCTTGATTTCAAATGAAAAGCTCTGAGATGTCATTCAAGGAGGATTTTACTTCAGTGACTCTACACACTAAATTAATAAGAGATCATGAGACATGCCCCAAATCAAAAGTCAGGGGGTAGTAACTTTTACTGACGTGCACATACATGTAAGGCCGCTATTTCCAATGTAATTTGGTGGAACAATAGGAACTTGCATTTGTGACTCCAAATTAGAGTATTAAAAGAGAATCTATATTTGGACAGATCTCTAGAGAATTCATAAGCAGATTCAAAGTTAAGATGTTCTGATCCTTTTGTTAGTCACGGAAAGGTAGGATTACCCCTAGCAATTGCAGGGCTATAATGCTAGGAAGTTTTAATATGATGTAAAATTCTCTCATTTAAAGTTCTTTATAAACTGTAATTCCTTATTAGCATGAAATTTTTTTCAAAATACATTTGAAAGGTAGAATAAAGGATTTATGTTTTTATGACTCAATTTTGATAAAACTTGTCATTAAAGTTAATTCCTAATAAACTAGTAATGTAACTCTATGAGGCATTTCTCATGTACAAACAAATCTAGACCAGTGAAAGATTCAAATACGAAGGAAAAAAATCTACTGAGAAAAATCAAATCAATATATTGTTGAGTCAACCAAGCTCTGATGAAAGAGTTTAAAAACAGCCTACATTTTATATAGGCAAAATTGATTCGTAATGACTCACTTAACTATTACCTGTTATTTAATTGTTGGCTGGTACCTACAAGCTTTTGAGTTGCCCTAAACAAAAGTTGTTTAAATGATAGGTAAAGCAAAACAGCGATGTCTTAGGAAATCGGAGGACACACAGTGAGCACTAGAAAAGGACGGGAATAGTGGTGTTTGGAAAGTTACCCAAAGCACTGAGGGCTCTGAGCAAGGGAACTGCCAAAGGCTTGCAGATCTTCTGCCCTGCTTTCTCACACCCTTTCTTCTCTACCCACTGTCCTTCTGTCTCCCCAAGATCACAAAGGAGGTTCTCAGAAGTTCTCTCATCTGCCTACAGAGATACTATCCCAAAAGCATCCCAATTGTCTTGAGTTTCTTCCCCCTGGAACTTAATAACAAGACAAAAACCTACTAAACCATAGGATATAAAGCAAATGGCTTTCAGATTTTATCAATGACCTGGTCACCCCCTCCTCCAGAAATAACATTACATGAATGAAGTTCATCTGCATAAGGAGATAGTATCTGTTCATTTCACTTCTCCTGCCCATTTCTTGTTTATTGCCCCCTTCCCCCAGAGCCCCAACCATGATTCTGATAAGAAAAAGCTTCAATGATCTGGCTCTTTGTTCCTAGAACCCTCCCCCAAGGTATAAGCATATGACTAATTTATATGTCTTTTATGGTGGCCCATCCACAATATGCTCTTATGTACACTTTTGTTAACACACTCTTGCTCATACACATCATAGTGTAACCATCCTATGTTACAGTAAAGTTTCTCTCCAACATAGGAAAGGATGAAAGCACATCCATTTTAGTGTGGGTGCCCTCTCACACAGGGATCCGGAATGTGCCAAGAAACTATTATGGGTTGGAATTCTTTGCTGAACAGGGGTGTGATGGAACCTGCAGAAGAGAATGAGAGATTTTTAACTAAGGCTGTCTTAGGATGTGACACAAACATTGGATGTCTGTGAAGCAACCTCATTTTCTCACCTTTAGCTTCAATTTGGAGAGAAACACAGCAGTGCTCATTCTTCCTGATAGAAACCACGACAAGAGTAACAGAACTGCAAATCTGAAAAAAATCTACAAAACTTCCAAGGCTACTAAGAGCGGAATATCAGTCACTATCTGCTGTGTCCTGTAATGTCTCACAGACTCTTTCTTGAATCAGGAACCCCGAAAGATCATCTCATCTCCAGGCAAGTTCAGGGTCCTCTCTTTGAGGGTTCTCTGTGTCCAGTTTATGTAATAGTCCAGGCAAGAGCAGTTTCTTGCCCAAATGGCTATCAAACTCCATAAGGAGCCTCTTCAATGCCCATCTTCCTCTTGAAGTAGATTGGTGCTGCCAGGAGCAGACATGTCTCATTGTCATGAAAATCTAAGTTATTAAAACATTTAAAATGCAATATTCTGTAGTCTTTGGAAGATATGAAGAATGCCTATTTAACTTAAATATCTATATATATCTAGAAAATCTAACTAACATGACTATAAGATTAGTATTATCAATGACTATCCATTAACAACCTATATTTCTTAATTATACATTACATTTTTAAATGAACTACACAATCACATACCTTAATCAGTATCAAAAATACATATACATATAACAAAATTGACCGTAAATCTCTATCAATAAAGCAAAATCTATACCAATGCAAATTATTCATATCTATATCATATCCCCCTTTAAATGTAAAAGAACATTTATAAACAATATTTGGGAACATGGGCGCAGTTATTTCTCTCCAAACTGCTTCCTGCTGAATGGGGACGCTGTTAATCAGATCTTTCATGGTGTAACCTGTGTGCCAGGTTCATCTCAGTCATCAGTTGAGCGAAGTAATTTTTTGAGGGTGTTCATAGCAACCTTTCAGGAGGGCGTGGTCTATCATACCATATTGGGATAGAAGCAATCCACAGTGTCTCATTTTCTGTAAAAACAAAAGAAGAATCTCTTTCCAAAGTATTATATCCTTAGATCCAAATTCTGAAGTCAAGGTATTTTCAAAATATCTATCTTGGATTAGTTCAGCAGCATTTATAAACAAATATCTTTTAGCATCTGTTGCTTCTTCCTCAGCATTCAAACAATTCAAAGAGAGCATAATAGCATACAATATCAAGATTCTCTGTATATTTTCCATCTTTGTGCGGCTTTATTTTAACCTCTACTTCTTTTATTTTTACTTTTACTTTTTGAGACAGGTTCTCTGTATATCTTTGTCCTGGAATAACTCTGTAAAACAGGCTGTCCTTGAACTCAGAGGTCTACTTGCCTCAGCCTCCCCAGTGCTGGGATTAAAGGTGTCTGCTACAACACCTTGAACTCACAGAGATCTCTGCCTGTCTCTGCCTCTCGGACATTGGGATTAAAGGCGTGTGCTACCACACCTTGAAGTCACAGAGGTCAATCTACCTCTGCCTCCCAAGTGTTGGGATTAAAGGTGTGTACCACTACAACAAACTACTTCCTTTTTATTTTTATTTTTATATTTTTTACTTTTAAAAACTTTAACCTTTAGCCTGCATATATTTTTAACACATTGTAAACCATTTAGACGTTTTCTTCAACTTTGAATTCTTCTTTTACTGTATATCTCTCTTTTTCTTTTCTGACCATATGAGCCTTTAAATTACTGAGCAATATGGGTAGGATTCAAGCCGCAGCTTTGCCAGCTAGATCCATCCCATTCCTTAGGTTTCCAGCCTCATGACAGAGGTACTTGCTAGAGCCATTTTTATTACCACAACTTTGTGGTGTTTCAAGGTCCCTGCCAGCAAGCAAGCTGCAACAGTGTTAAACAACAATCAGAAGCTCCATAGTCAGGACCGCCTGCTTGAAAGAGTCAGCGTTTGCCCTGGCAGGATGACCCAGAAAGCCAGCATTTTAAAACAGCACAACTATTTTCCTGCTACAGCTGAAAACTGAAAAGCTTTTCATCAACACCGTTTAAGTGTTTTGTGGCAGGACCTCTTAATGAGCTGCAGGGTTTTGCAGCTGAAGCTGAGTCAGGAAGCCTCTCTTAGATGAGCGCTTGCTCAGACCCGAGAAATTGCTGTTATCAAGAAAACATGCTTTACTCTAGCCTTTCCCAAGCTTTCTCAGGCTTTCCTACTAGCACTGCTACAAATGCTTTACTACCACTGGCAAATAAATCAGTCGTTGCCATCAGCACCAATGACATCATGAATATTTTACACCATAGCATCTCTGACTGTGAGCTTTATCTTTATCAATGGCTAGGGAAGGTGTTTAAGTCCACAGTTCTCTTTGATTCACTGTGATATTATTTTCTACATCTCTTTCTTAGTGTTGTTTTGAGCGCACAAAGGATATCATATTTGATGTTTATGTTTCATATCTCTGTCTCTTAGAAGGAAGCAGACTTGCTGCAATGCAACCACAATGTTAGCGGACACCATAAAAGTTAAATATGAGACAACAGATTTAAAAATATTATTTTTATGATTAGTAGAAGCTTTTATTAATTTGAGCAAAGAGTAAAATTACTATAAAAATTCTCTATTTATGTTCTAATTCTCTATATATTATGATTTGAAGAAGGAAATTGAGGGATTATATTTGTGTATATCAGGTGCATATGCAAGTATGTGCATGTATGGAGAGAAAATGGACATGTGCGAAGTGCATGTGCAATTAAGTGTGTGCATGAAAGCCAATAAACAAATGTGGTTTAATATTTCAGGTTCTGTCCCCCAATTGTCCATCTAATATCTATCTATCTATCTATCTATCTATCTATCTATCTATCTATCTATCTATCTGTCTATCATCTATCTTCTCCCATCACCGTGTGTGTGTGTGTGTGTGTGTGTGTGTGTGTATACAATATTTCACTGGCCATGAACTTTAAGCTAAGATGACTGGCCAGTAGACCAGGCTTTTGTCTCTGCTTTCCCAGTGCTAGGAAGACAGACACATACCATTTCGCCTAAGTTATTTAATGCAGATTCAGAGATTTGAACTCAGATTATTAATAAGCTAGCAAGACAAACACTTTAACAGGCTGGCTTAGTTTTCCAGCCTCTATTACAATGTTTTGACATGTTAAAAGACCCTTATGGCTACAGAGGGATTGCCATATTTATTGCCATATAAATAGGGATCTCTATTTAATTATTAGACAGGAAAGGATATTCTTTTACATCCAAACCAAGCTACACCATGCCCCCATATATTCCTATGCCTTCTTTATCTTTGAAATATGCAAGCAAGAACCCCAAATTATCGACACTTCCTTGCCTTGTCTTTCCCGTAAACCCCCAAGAGAGATATTGACCAGCCTGGTGTCCATCACATATGGTGTTGAATGGCATGCTGTACTCATAATCTCAAGAACTTCCAGGAATAATAAGATTTGTTTTATCTTGAAGTTTTCCTTTGGCTACTATTAAGATCCCTTCACTTAAAAAGTACCTGTTTTGATTTTTTTATTTGCAAAGACAAACTGTGAGTTTGTGTTGTTGTTGTTGTTGTTGTTACAGTGGAAACATGAACACCTTAGCAGTAAGGAACCAAGAGAAGAGTTGAAATCAAGAGATCAGGAACTAGATGTAAATTCTGAGAACTTTTGGTCAAAGGAAATCCATCACTTATTACTGTCACATATGTATATAAAGAGGGAAGTACCAAAAGTTGATTATACCCTCAAAACAATTTTAGTTTAGTATCCATATATCTATGACTTATTAACACTGGTAATTGCCAATTTTTATTATAGAAGATTAATATGACAGAGAAAATACTTTTCAGAACTTAAATTTGGTTGCTATGAAAATCATGGACATATAAGTTAAGCAAACTTTTATCATTTTAAGTTATAAAGACAGTTTGTGCTTCTTTATCTTCATCCATATAGTTTCAGAGATAAAAAGATATGGTTTAGCTTGTTTCTTTGAGTTGTGCTAAATGTTGACAGTATTTTGAATCTTATTTCCTAGGAATGTGTCAGTTACTTGATTCATTGAAATAACTTTCAGCCAGTGTCATTAAGTTCATGGTTTGTGTTTCACTCACAGGGACATTTGTTATGACATGACCTAGATCTTTCAATCAATGGAAATACTAAGGTTTTGATACTATTTTGAAACAGACTTGAACTCTGATAATGAAATTTGATTTTAAAATGTCTTTATCCATATTCATCATTCATGATATTTGTTTCATAAGGATATATTCATACAACTGTATATTGAACAAATATTCTCCCTATACTCCCAGGAAACATGAGTTTGTTTTTCTGTAAAAATGAAGTAAATACCAGTACTATTCTCATGAGGATTATAAAAATAAACTCAGTGTTTGATATTTACCATGTTGAACTCTGAAAAAAGAAGAACCATGCTGTCTGCATTTCCCACTTCTCACTGTTTCTTCTTCCCTCCTTTATTAAAAGTAACTGCTTTCTCTAAATCCTCCTATCTGTGAAAAGGCCAGATCCTCTAGGTAAGGTCAAGAAAAATAACTAAACTTGATATCATAACCACAGCCCAGGCAAATGGAATCCAGGCTGTTTGTGTATTTTGAGCCCAGTCATCTCCCATAAAAATCATTTCCTCTTCCTCTAAAATAGCACACAACCTGCATGTTTGTCAGCATCCATCCATCTGGCTCTTCTTAGTGTTTCATAGTTTGTATGTAGGTCATGTATTTGTACCTTAAAAAATGTAAATGTCTTTGAGTCTATCAATCTCTTTACTGTTAGTTTATATTTAGACTCAAACCAACAGCTTTTCAGGTGAAAAAAAAATGGTTTCCTTTCTCCTTCCCTACACTAAGTTAATCAAGGGAACAAAAGAAAAAATGTTTTTATCTCATTCACTAAAGTACTTTGTCAGGATTTTGTTCTAGGGGCAAAGTCTCTGGACTCATCAGCTATACAAGGAAAATCTTGCTTATTCTCCTTCTCTCATCCAGACTCAACCATGAACATCAGTATCACCCACTGAGAGTTGCTAAATTTACTTGTGTAACCTACCATTTGCTTTCAGTGCCATATACCCACTTGTTGTGTGGCAAAACGTTTCCTGGGGAGATGTACACATATGTCTATGAATCCAGATATGGAGCCCATAACAGACCAAAGAATGGATTCCAATAAAATCCAACTTGGTGAACCAATAAGTTTTGTTGGGGTTACTTATAGGAAGATGGGTGAGTGGTTACTTATGCAAGTGTAAATGACTCACAGACAGCTACATCATCAACTCCCACTCCAGCATGGGTGATAGCTCACAAAACATGGGAAACTGGACACTGCAGTATCTGCAGGCAGCTCAAAAGTTTGGAGACTGATCTTTCCAGGTGACTCTGGTCTAACTTTCTCCAGGCAGCTTGACTGCTTTCTGGTTTATGCACGCAACTGGTCTCTTTTGAATCTTTTCTGCAGCATGACCTGCCTGAGAGACTCAACTTCTATTGTTTACTTTGGCAAGAAGGGGCCTACTGGATCTGATTAGTTCCATGAACTTCATGAAGCTGTTTTAAATTGATTATTTTCCTGCTTAAGGAACCATTCTAGATGATAGAATGTTTCAATCTTGGAGAGAAGGGATATGCAACACCATATAACAAATCCAAGCCAAATTCGCACTTTCCTACATGTATGCTCTTCTCTGATTTATTTCTCAGCCCATTTATCATCTGTATAATGGAGGGCTACTGACGTTTTTGAGTTAATCTTACATCCTGCTATATTACTGAAGGTGTTTATGAGTTGTAGGAGTTCCCCGATAGAATTTTTGGGGTCACTTATGTGTACTGTCACATCATCAGCAAATAGCGGGAGTTTAATTTCTTCTTTTACAATTTGTATTCCTCCTGATCTCCTTTTGTTGCCTTATTGCTCTATATCAAACCTCAAGTACTATATTAAATAGATATGGAGAGTGAGGACAAGCTTGTGTTGTTCCTGATTTTCGTGGGATCACTTTGAGTTTCTCTCTATTTGGTTTGATGTTGACTGTTGGCTTACTGTATATTGCCCTTATTATGTTTAGATATGTTCTTTATATCCCTGGTCTCTCCAAAAGTTTTATCATGAAGGGATGTTCAACTGTGTCAAAGGCTTTTTCAGAATCTAATGAGATGATCATGTGTTTTTTTTTCTTTCTGTTTGTTTATATGATTGATTACACTGACAGATTTTTGTAAGTTGAACCATCACTGCATTTCTGAGATGAAGCTTTCTTGGACATGGTGGTGGCCACAAATAACATACAATATCTTGGGGGTAACTCTAACCAAACAAGTTTTTATGACCTGTATGATAAGAACTTTAAATATTTGATGAAGGAAATTGAAAACAAAAAATGGAAAGATTTCCCATGCACATGGGTAATGGAATTAACTTAGTAAAGATGGCAATATTACCAAAACAATCTACAGATTCAATGGAATACCCATCAAAATCCCAGAAAAATTCCTCACAAACTACAAAAGAACAATACTCAACTCCATAGGGAAAAACAAAAAAAATCCAGGATAGTCAAACCAATCTTGTACAATAAAGGAATTTCTGAATGCATCACCATCTCTGACTTCAAACTCTACCACAGAGCTACAGCAATGAAAGCAGTCTGGTATTAGCATAAAAACAGACAGGAGGATCAATGGAATTGCATTGAAGACCCGGATATCAATCCACACACCTTCAAATATCTGGTTTTTAACAAAGAAGCTAAAAATATAAAATGGAAAAAAGAAAGAATAGTAACAAATGGTGCTGGCATAACTGGAAATCAACATGTAGAAGAATGCAAATAGACTCATATCTGTCACCATGCAAAAAACTAAATGGATCAAAGACTTCAACTTAAAACCAACCACACTGTACCTCTTAGAAGAGAAAAGGAAAGTGCAATTGAATGCAATGGAACAGGAGACCACTTTCTAAATATAACCCCAATAGCACAGACACTGAGAGCAACAATTAGTAAATGAGACCTTCTGAAACCAAGCTTCTGTAAAGCAAAGAACTTGGTCAGCAAGTCAAAATGGCAGCCTACAGAATGAGAAAAGACCTTAACCAACCCTAAATTTGACAGAAAACTGATCTCCAAAATAAAGAACTCAAGAAACTTGATATCAAAGGAACAGATAATCCAATAAAAACAGGGTACAGGCCTATACAGAAAACTATCAATAGAAGAATCTCAAAGGACTGAGAGACACTTAAGGAAATGCTCAACATTCTTAGCCATGAGAGAAATGCAAATCAAAACAGCTCTGAGATTCCATTTACACCTGTAAGAATGGCCAAGATCAAAAACACTGATGACAACTATTTCTGCAGAGGATATGGGGTAAGGGGAATACTCCTCCATTGCTGATGGGAGTGCAAACTGGTACAGCCCTTTTGAAATCAGTATGGCTATTTCTCAGAAAATTAGGACACAACCTACCTCCAGACCCAGTAGTACCACTTTGGGGTATATATCCAAAGAATACTCCATCATGTCATAAGGATATGTTCTCAACTATGTTCATAGCAGCATTGTTTGCCATAGCCAGAACCTGGAAACAACCTAAATGCCCCTAGACCAGGATAAGGAAAATGTGGATAAGAAAATTTGGTACATTTCTACAATGAAGTACTACTCAGCAGTAAAAACCAATGACATCTTCAAATTTGCAGGCAAATGGCTGGATCTAAAAAGAAATAACAAGTGAAGTAACCCAAACTCAGAAGACAAATATCATATGTACTCACTCATAAGTGGATTTTAGACATAAAACAAAGAAAAATCAGCCAAAGTCCATAATCCCAGTGAACATAGACAACAGAGAAGACCCTAAGAAAGACATACATGGATCTAATCTATATGGGATGTAGATAAAGACAATATCTTTTGAGAAATTTGAAAGTGGGAGGTCATGGGAAAAGGTAGAAAGGAATAGAGAAAAAAGGGAAAGAGCAGAGAAAAATGTATAGCACAATAAAAACAGATAAAAATAAAAAAACCCTCTCCTGTTTGTCTTTTTCTTAAATCAAGGCTCCTAAAGATACAGCACACCTTATTTTTAGTAAAACATCCCACAAATGACAACTTCCCAGGGGATATTTACTTATTCAAACTGCACTATTGGCGTGGTCAGAGAGATTTCAATGTTACTACTTCAGTCCAGGTTTAATGGGAAGGAAAGTCATAAAACCAAATGTTTTTTTTTTTTTTCTAGGCCATGCTGAGATGGTCTGTCAGTCTGTGTGCTGTGGTTTACGTATTTTCTGTATCTTGATTCTGTTTCCACAGCTGAGATACTCACATACATAGACCTGGGTTTACAGCTCATTGTTGAAGTGTGAAATTAACTAGACAGTCTCATTCTCTGTACATGACTTACACAAAGAATGAATCCAGCAAAGTTTCACAGAGGAAAGGGAAGAAATTCTGTCATTAACAGTGACAGTTGCCACTTAGATTCTCTGAGCATTAAAATTGTTTGCTTCTTCGGGGATAGATTTGGGGATTAAAGGCATTCTAACAAGTCCGAACATGGCAAGCATGGCCCTAACAGGTTTTGTCCTTCCCTAGTCTCTTTTTCTTGCTAAAACCATTAGCTCACATTCCTAAAGCTAACCACTAAGGTCTATTCCCTCAGTTGGCCATTTCCTACCCCTGAGGCTGACTACCAAAGCCCAGCTTTCAAAGCTTTGAAACCTAGTTATCAAAAGGCCCCTTTTGTCCACCCCAAATAAGCTGTCCAATCAAAATTAAACACCTCATCTAAACATGTTTTTCCCTTTTATCTTTGTAAACTACCATTTGCCTGTGGGCCATGTCTGTCTCCTTTCTAAACAAGGGCAGTCCTTTGTCCCTCTCAGGCAAATACTCATTGCCACCTCTTCCCTGTTCCTTTCTCCTTCTCCCTCATTTTCCTCTATGCCCTGTGTTTGTTTCTCATTCCTTGCCCTCTGATCTTCTGGGACAAATAAACTTCCTTTGTGCCAAGAACTTGGTGTTGGGGTGTCTTGTGCCGATATTAGTCCTTTCATGGATTACTTCCTTGATGATAATAAAGTTTCTGTAGTAAGAAAATATTTAGTGGGCTGATGATTACAAATTTTAAGACTTGAATACCACAGTGTTATTGGTATATCACGAAACAGTCTGCCAATGAGCTTAGCACCAGTTATCGGGATTGATCTGTAAATTTTCCAGTGCTCTTTTGATTATGAGTTTTTATGTAAAAACGTAATAATTTGTTTATTTTTTTATAACTGTGTCCCTGACTTGAAGTGTCATAAGGGGACCAAACAAATCATAAAGGAATAAAAACTTTTTAACTACTGTCTTATCCCTGAATTCTTTCATCT
Organism: Arvicola amphibius; assembly: GCF_903992535.2. NCBI lineage: Eukaryota > Metazoa > Chordata > Mammalia > Rodentia > Cricetidae > Arvicola > Arvicola amphibius. The sequence continues at coordinate 145,536,556 of NC_052051.1, forward strand.
GATCCTCTCTCAGGAACATCTATAATGATGACTAATCAAAAGATCCCCACATTAATTTATTTTATTAGCCCCAGAGATTACAATTGGCATGGCTAAAGTCTTGGTCAGGCAAGTCCTTACGTTATTGCATTTCCTGGGCATAGTTGACATTGTGAGTCATGCCTGTCCCAGACCACGTAAAACAGCAAGAGCAGGGCTGGGGAAGGCTACTGCTTGTGTTTTTGTTTTGATTTTTATGACCTGGCTGAGCATAAGATCAATCCTCAATTACTTTTCATCTAGAGGCCCATAAACAGGTGGAGAAAGTCATTCTCACACACTAAATGGGCTCATGATCTTGCCAGCACCATGGAATCATTATGGGCTAGGCTAAAATGTGGACAAAATGTCTGAGCTTCCCAGACTGCCTCAGTCGTTAGCGGTAATGGCTGCTAGGCACTGTCGTACCCCTTTGGTGACTAAACTTCAAATCATAGACAGTCCTGGATTTCAAGTACTTTCTCCCCCAGGTTGCCCTCCTTTGATTGCCTTATTCCAAGACCTACTTGCTAGCTGCCTCATATTTAGTTGAATACCAATCTGCTTGCTGTGGTGTTCTCCAGTATTTCCAGAGTGGGCTCACATCCCAGTCCTCAATGTCTTCCTCTTGGCTTGATATTTTCCCCGCAGGACTACCTTTCCTTAGAAATCTTGCTGAGTGACTGTGGCCAACTGAATTCACAAATTCTTTGCATGCTAAGCCTCTGAATGATCCAATTTCAGAGAAATTTGGGATGCATTGGACTTCAAAATATAGTAGAAGCCAAGAAACAGAAAAGGCCTGAGGGAATTTTAGCCCTCTACAAAGGAATGTTGACTCCATTCCAGGTAATCCAGCACAGCCAATTACAGCAAACATTTAGTTTTGAGTTCCCCATAAAATCTTCTTGTGACCAAAGTCCTGACAGAGTTGTTACAACATTTCTCTTCAAGGCTGATGCTATGCTATTCCTCTACCCATGGATGCTTTTAGGATGATCCCTGTGGATGGGAGTCAACAGGGTTCCTGAACTCTAATCCCAATTCAAGAATCCCTTCAAACCTTGAGCAAATCCTTCTTGTGATACTTTTCCTAACCCCACCTCATAGGTCAATGAATAGAACAAATAGAACAACAACAACAAAATATGTCCAGACTACAGTTTCTGAACCAGTGAGTATAATGAGAGTAATTATAGCATGGATGATTGGCACCTGTATCAACAAAAAGTCTCAGCCCAAAACAGTGGTGAGAACTCACAGAGGCTGCTATCACTGCAGTCTGAACCTTCCACCTTCTCTACACTCTAGCATTCTCCTGGATCACACAAGTAGCTGGGTGCCAAGAACCTTAAGTGAGGGTCTGAGGATGCCAGAGTTTGTGTGTGTGTGTGTGTGTGTGTGTGTGTGTGTGTGTATCAGGGTAGGTAATGAGAGCTTCCTTGATTTCAAGATGCTAGTGACCATGTCCTACATAGAACACCAAGATCCATGCTGTGCATTCCATTCCCCTGCCTTTGAAAAGAGCCTAACAGGCTTTCTTCAAATGGAGCATCATCGGAAAGAAAAGGCTTGCTTCAGACCATCAGCACCACTTACTACCTATGCAAATAATGTAGTGGTTTCTGCTTATCTAAACCACCCAGAAAAGAACAGTCATTGTTTTGACTAGAAAGTCAGGATGAATTTCTAGCAATAAACATATTTGTGAAAATAAGCCAAATAATTTTAATTCTCCCTTTCCAGAAAGCAATTCAGCATTAATTTACATATATTGTTTTAACCAAAATAATGAAATGTTTTTTTTTTTCTGTTGAAAGACTCATGACCAATACTTAGTCCAAAGGGCTGTTCTAATTATGAGGAGATTGTTATTTTCCCATTTGTACAGATTTGGCTCATTAGAGCTTTAATCTTTTCCCCTCAGCCCTCAGACAGAATGTAATCTTTCCCTATAATTATGAGAGGAAAAACTGACTGTTTAAACAAAAGTTCAAATCACAGTACCTGCAAGGCTTGACCAACATGATGCTTAGCAAAGACAAAGACTGGGAAGGTTATCAATTATGCAATCCATTGAAGGGACTTCATAATCACTCATGAAAGTCACTCGGCTTTAGCTTGGTGGCCTCATGAAAATGTGATGTTAAATTCTAATTACACCATATAACATCATGGTGTCGAAGGCAGCCAAATTCAAAGGATATTTAGTTTATACTTTTCTAATCTCCAAATGCTTTGCTGGGTCATTTATAGAATTGAGTCTTAATGGTTAGAAATTAAATTAGAAAGGAAATATGCATCATGCTCCTACTTGACTCAAATACATTTTTTTCTCTAGTTAAGTGGACCATATTTCTCTTTTGGATATTTAGCAAGGAAAAAAAAAGAAAGACTGGATTTAATGGAGTGAGAACATTATGCTGCTTTTGCCCATACATCAGCTCCTGTCTTAGAGCAAAGACTGTGGAATGCTCTTCAAACAGGTTCACAGCCTGAGTTCGCTAACATCACTCCTCTCTCTATTCATACCATTAGGCACTGACTTAGTGTTTGTTTTCACCAAGGTCCAACCTAATTAAGAAGGAATATACCTGGCATCTTTGACCAACTTTAAAAAGAAAAAAAAGTAAATCACATATAATGGTGATGGATCCGTTGAGCAGAAAACTCTTATGAGGCAAGAAAATTAAGAGTGTTTCTTGGCACATTGATGTGGAATTTAGCCACTGAAGGCTACGTTTACACTAATAGCTCAAAGTAGGACTTGCAGGAAAGGGGCTAGAGAGACAACTCATAGTTAAGAATGCTAGGTGCTGTTCTATAGGCCCTAAGTTAAGTTCACAACACACATGCTAGATAAGAGAGAGCTTGCAGCTTCCTGAAATTCCAGTTCCAGGGCATCCACCAACTTCCTGGCTTCCTCACCTACCCATGTGGCTTACACACACACACACACACACTATATATATATATATATCTCCATCATGTTGATGTAGTGTGTCTTGTTTTCTTGATGTCCTCCATCCCTTTTGGGTCTTATATTCTTTCCATCTCCTCCCCTTCATTAGAGTCCCCAGAGCATCCCTGGAGCAGGGGATTTGATGGAGACATCCATCATCTTGCCAGATGATCGCTCTTCATAATATCTATCTGTGGGAAAGGTTTTAATCTTAACTACACATGTCCGGTAAATCTAGAAAACCTTAATTTCTCTTTCTTAGTCTTCCCCGCCCTGTTTTATAGTCATGTCCACTCAAGTTGCACAGCAATTACTACAAGGACCAAGTATTTCAGAAACTGCCTCCCTTTACCATGTAACTGGATTCAAATTATGAGGAAGGAATAAACAACAGGCTGTAATTTTCCTTCCTTTATGAAACAACATAGTTTTTAAAAATAAATTCAGTCCACTGTGTATTTGAAAATGTCCAGTGTGCTTCTTTGTGGGCTCTCATGCAAAATAAGAAGCGTGACAGAGATTAAACTGTGCATTCAGTAGAGTAGCATATGTTCCACGCTGTCCTCAAACTCCCCATGTAGCTGCTAACAGCCACAAACTTCTGATCCTCTTGTTCTTATCAGAGTTAGATTAGATTAGAGTTGGATTAGAAGCATGAAGACACCAACAGATGAAGTTTCCTTGGCACTAGAGCTGAAATTCAGGACTTCATACATGGTGTACAAACCCTCTACCTAGGGAACTGCATTCCTAGCTGTTCTGGCTAGTTTAATGTCAATTTGACACAGCCTAGGGTCAGAGTTGAGGAGGAAACCTCACCTGAGAAAATGCCTTCATAAGATAAGGCTGTAGGCAAGCCTGTAGGGCATTTTCTTCATTAGCTGTTGATGGGGATGACCCATTATGGGGGGCATCCCTGGTCTGGTGATCCTGGGTTTTTACAAGAAAGTATGCTGAGCAAGCCATGAGGAACTAGCCAGTAAGCAGCACCCTTCTGATGTCTCTGGATCATCTCCTTCCTATGTTTCCTGCACTGCTAGAGTGTCTGCCCTGACTTCCTTTGCTGATGAACAATGATGTGGAAGTGTAAGCCAAATAAACCCTGTCCTCTCAAGCTGCTTTGGTCCTGGCATTTCTTCACAGCAATGCTAACCAAGACTCCACCAGCTGAGAGTATCCACATTCCTCTTGACCCAGACTGTGTTCAACATTCCTATTTTACAGACGAAAAAGCCAGCAAACTAACGTTATGAAGGAAAACTTTCAACCTGAAAGCTATTGATCTAGGCTGTGGGGACCGAAATGTAAGCTGCTTGCTGTTAGGGATTTGAGTTTTTATTCAAAGTTTTGTCTTTCCTCATTTACAAATAAGCATAAAGACCCTCAATCCCTTCCTCCCGGTTACCTTAGGGGGCTCCATCTGTGCATCTCTTACTTTCTCTTACTTCTAGTTCATTGCCCAATGACAACAGCACCATTTCCCATAGGAATATGTGATCTTATGTTTTCATTTGCTGCTCATAAGATTTGGACTGCTGTTGATCCCTCCCTCATCCAGGAGTAGCAAGGACAGGATAAAATGATATTACAAAGTGCCTCGAGGCTCTGAGAAACTCACAGCTTACTACTGCTTCCTCTTTTCCACCTCTCACATCTTGTGTCTGTGTACACAACAGGAGAACACCAAGAAATAGTGGCAACACTAGAGATGGCCTTCCTTCACCTCTGTCAAGTTAAGCCCATCCATTTGGCTGTCCTCCTCCATCAGGACATTTGGTTTCCTCCGGGACTTACAGACCTGGAATGTGCATCATAGAATGGTTGTGGAATTTAATGAAGGGTAGTATGACAAACTGTTCATGCCAGGTTTTGTTTTGTTTTGAACTTTTGAGACTTGAAAGCTCTGGATGGCTTTCTTTTCATCCCCTTTTCGGTTGAAATTGTTTGTAAAACCACATGCTTAGCGTCTGCTTTCAGTGAGGCAGTAATATGCTGTTTGACCCCAAAGAGTTCAAAATTATGGTTTTGCCAGAGCTGCCTTTCTCCTCTCTTGCAGCTCTGCTCTCTGCTTATGTGGTTAGCCAAACTCCATCATTATGCCTGTGTTTTTATTATTTGAGACAGGAGTTGAAATTCTGAGTTACAATCAAGGTAAACAATTTCAAAGAAGGAAACCTGCAAATCCACTGTCTTGGGCAAAGAACTAAATGGGGTGTTTCTAGGACATTCATTCACCTTAAGAAAATCATTGCTAGGTGGTGATGGTGCACACGTTTAACTCCTGCAAAACAAAGGAAGGCAGATAGATCTCAATGAGTTCGAGGCCAGCCTGGTCTACATACTGAGTTCCAGGACAGTCAGGCCTGTTACATAGAGAAACCTAGTCTCAAAAAAACCAAAACCTCACGGTCCTGACTTTCTTTCTCATGTTCTCTCTCCTTCTGCTCCTCATCAGGACCTTGGGAGCTCAGTCCGGTGCTCCAAGGTGGGGCTCTGTCATTTTCTTCATCTATCGTCAGGTGGAGATTCTATGGTGATATGCAAGAAATTCATCAGTATGGCTATAGGAACTGGCCTTTTCAGGCTCCCTCTCCTCAGCTGCCCTTGTTCTTCATGGACGGGCTCTGTGGGAGCCTTCTCAGCTTGGTCGATCACCTTCCTGGACCTGGGGGGAGTTGGGAGGACCTTGGTCTTAGCATAGAGTGGGGAACCCTGATGGCTCCTTGGCCTTGAGAGGGAGGGAGGGGAGGTATGGGTGGAGGGGAGGGGAGGGAAGGGGGAGAAGGAGGGGAGAGAAGGGGGAGAAGGAGGGGAGGGAGGGGGGAGGAGGAGGGAAGGAGATGGAAATTTTTAAATATAAAAAAAATAAAAAAAGAAAAAAAAAAGAAAAAAAAAAAAACCAAAACCAAAACCAAAACCAAAAAAAAAAGCAAAAAAAAGGAAAGGAAAGAAAAAATAGAAAAGAAAGAAACTAATCAGCATAGCTTCAACTCATTTCAATATTCACTCAGTAACTGGGATCCATAATAATACATGCTTCATGTGGAATTGGGGTGGGAGAGGTAACAAATATATTTATATATGTATGTCTAATATTAATTTAATGAATGTAAATTTTTTCATTGAAAGGAACTATTATCTGCAACACTGATTTCTAAATTCCGATGTTTGTTATTTTTTTCACCTTACAGAAAAAAAACTGAAGTTCCCAAAATATTTCAGACTATCTCTCTATGCACTCGACCCATATAAAATATTATAGCTGTATCGAGGTATGAGTTTAACGTAAACTTACAAGAACCTTTGAAGTCCATGGAACATTCAGGGAACAACTGAGTGTGATACATAATCAATATCCTTAGTAATAAAACATGTTCACTTTGTATTGACTTGTCTGTCTTCACAGAACATCAGAGAATCATCTACATAAAGGATTCTGGATGCTCAGAGAATTCTGTCTTGTTTTGTAATTGTTTTATATTTTTTACTCTTGATGTTAATTTAAACATATAAAACAAATGAATAAAAGTTAACAACTATTTCACATTTTAGAGGTAGTATGAAAATAATCTAAAAAATGAAAATTCTTGCTACCGCGCTGAACATAGTATCTATATGAAAATAATATGATCATTACTGGATCTAAAGAGAAAATAGTTTTGACTTTTTCCTCTTGGTTTATCTTTCACTTTGATGATATGAGTGAATTATCATATTTATTTCCATATTTTGACAATTATCTGTTTAGATTATAAACCAACTTTCATTTAAGTACAAGAATAATATATAAATACTGCTGAAATGTGAAAACTTTGAATTAAGTGGCCATATTAAGCATATCCAAATATTTGTGTGACATAGTATGTATTATTTATACAATTATAGTGAATGCCCCAATCATTCTAATGATCGAATGTAAAGTCTGATATGTGTCCTTTTAAAACACAGTATAAGATTATAATTATCTATGGCTGGGCTGAGGTCTGCTACATAGGAGGAAGCACAATAAGTATGTGTGTCAAGTGGTTACTATCTTGTTGGTATATCCACTCGAGCCAGTTGACCTCCAGCATTAAATTTGACATTGTCCAATTCCAGGTTCCTTGCTAACTCAATTTTCTATTCATTTAGAAAAGAGCAGATTAAGACAACAGAGGAATGTGGGTTCATTGTGTACATGGCAAACAGGACCGGGAAAACTAAAGGGGACAGGCCTGTGTAATGGGGTATGTGAACATAACATAACAGACATGTATCATGTACACGTACAAATATGCCCCACTGAGACAGTATTATGAATAATTAGTAACACCAATAAAACATTTGAAGATAATACTTCAAAATGAAATAAAACAATATTGTGACTAAACTACTTTCAATCCTTCTGTGTCAGGAATTACAACCTTGGCACCTAAAGGCAAGTTGATGGATGTGGGAGCCCACAATTGTGAGCCTATTCCACCTTGACTAAAAGTCATAGAGTTTGAGCTTATTTTTACTTTTTCAAAGTTGTTGACAAGAGGTGTAGCTACAAACAAGAGATCCTGACCTGGGATATGGTTAATTAGTATTTTGAGTATACAGGTGGATACATTCCACCTTGCTATTCTTGCTCCTTCAAAGGAGATTGGCAGGAGGTTCCAGGGAGTGGCTGCCTGCTGGAGAGTTGGTCTATTCCTTATATCATGTTAATCAAGTCTGTTGCCTCCCCGCCCCCCCTCTTTTAGAGTGATGTATATAAGCATGCGGAAAATAAACGTGAGCAGATTCAGTGTTCACTCAGTTTCCCTCCTGATGCTGTTCTGTGTTTCCAACTTTTATTTCTCTCAAATCTGTGTTGCTTTTGCTTAATAATTCTAATCCTCACACTCCTGCCCTGGAATGGCTGAATTTCATCGATGCTGAACCCCAACAGGTGTCACCCCAACGTGTGGCTTACAACAGATGGAATTACAAATGTGTGTTTTACTGGTGTCTTCCTGCTTTGTCCTACGCCACTGACAAACGCAAGTTAGGAACTGTGTGAGCCTAGAAATTGACCCACTTAATGGAAAACAGTGTTTCCTGGGCTAACATTTAGATACTAACCTGGTTAGTTTTATGTTGCCCTGATATAAGTAGGAGTCATTAGTGAGACTAGAACTGCAATTTTAAGAAGTCCCTCCAGATTATCAGACTGTGGGCAGGCAAGCTTGTAGAACATTTTCTTGGTTAGTGATTGGTGATAGAGGGTCCATCCCACTGTGATCAGGACACCAAACGGCTGGTAGTCCTGGGATCTATCATAAAACTGCCAGAGCAAACCACGAGGAGCAAGCCAGGAAGCAGAACTCCTCCATGGTTTGGGTCAGATCCTGCCCATTTTGAGTCCCTGCCTTGGTTTGCCTCGGTGAACTGTGATTCAGGATGAGTAACGCAAATGAGCTCTTTCCTCCCAGTGTTGCTTTTGGTCATGGTGTTTCATCGCAGCAGTAAGAAAGCAACCAAGAGACGTTCTTTTAGAAACATGATATCTAATGAACTTGACTACAGTTGAAAAATTATCTATAAGGATTTGTAAACAAGATACATCAAATAAGAAAATAGAACAATCTGTCTGTAAAATGTGAACGCGTATAACAAAAGATTTCAAGAATCATCAGATGGTGAAAAGCATGCTTTCTTGGCAGTGCCCACCTCACACTGAGTGCAGACATTGAAATCAAGAGGATCAGAGACATTTGACTGTTGTGTCTGTCTACGGACACCTTTCTATTTTATCAGCTTATGAAAATTGTCAAAAATATGCAGAATTTATTGTTAGTTTATTATTAGGCGTATAAGACCCTTTACACAATACTGTTAAATCTGCAAAGCACTATGGTTTTATTTTTTTTAATTTGGGAAGGATAAGAAGATCAGTTAAAGGCAATTGTGTGAGTCATTCATTCATCTGACTGGACCTTGTCAGCTGCATCAATGACACAGAGTCAGATCTGATTCTAGAACTTATTTTGCATGTCTACCTTAGAAAAGCAGGGGAACTTCAAGTTCAGACAAAGACCCCTTACCTGAACTACATGTATTCAAGCTCTTTGTAAAAAAAATTATGAAAAATGGATGTTGAGGTTGGAGAGATGACTTAGGTACTGAAATGTTTATCGTACAAGCATGAAGACCAAAGATAGAATCTCCAGTCCTCAGAAAAAATAAAATCCCAGTTATTAAGGATTCCTGAGGCTCTTTGGTTACAGAGTTAGTGAATCAATAAGCTTCAGCTTCAGTGGAGACCTCGTCTCAAAATTATGGGTTGGCAAAGTGTTAGAAGGAAATCTACATTTTTATCGTCAGGTCTCCACAGGCATCTGAACACACATGATCGCACATTCACACATTTAGACACACAGACATGCTTGGTTACATGTATGCACATACATGCTCACACCCATGCCCACACACATAACTACATGCATATTTACACTTGATTAAACAATACATACATACATGATTACATACACCCGTGACCAAACATGTGTGTTTGAAGGTGAAACTGTAGGCAAAGAAGAACAGATATTTCTGAGGAAGCCTTTTTAGATCTATTCCAGATACCTTTCATTCTCATTAAGAGCAAACAGAATATCTCTATTGAGGATGCAGAGAAAATAGAGCTTTACAGAATGAGTCAATATGAATTCGTGTTTAATTGAGAACCTGATCAATAGGAAATATATTCAGTATTCATCTGTAATAGTCCAGTTTTAAAGAGAGGGGGCAGAGTTCTGAAAAAAATGCTTCTGAAAAGATAAAGCTAATTGCTGAACTAATTGTGCATCTCTTGGATTCCTTATATACAAATGATGTACTTCAAGATTAATACCTTTACTTCTGAAGAACTGGGAGTGAATCCAAATTCTGATTATTTCACTCCCATGGAAAATATGCCTCCAGCTCTGTCCTTGGGCATGAGATGCTAGAGATACTTACTTACTAGGTCTTTCTCAAATATGGCACAGTGTATTTGATATCCAAAATTGACTTCTATATTCAAATCCAAACAGACGATAAGAGTTATCTAGGTACTGTAAGCTCCAATTCTATTGCTTCCAACATTATTTTATCAGAAAGCAAGAATATTTGTTTGTGACCTAGGATGCTGCTGTGTTGTTTTACAAGCTTTTATTTATGAGCTTTGATATTTTCGTTTTTACCTCCCAAATCAAATAATAAAGTCGAAGATCCCAGGTACTGTCTCTGCAAAGCTTCCTAAATATGAACAGTAAAATTAAAAGTTCAGTTTACTAGCTCCTGCTGCGGCATTCTATCTCCCATTGGCTCCTTTCTCCTGTATGAAATCATAGGCTAGATATTCTGTCCTAAAAATGAAAGAAGCATTGTAATAAACAACCAAGTTATAAAAGCAACTTCGTATGAGCTTGGCTGTTATGAGTATATTCTGTCACCAAGGATGCTTTATTAAAAAAAAGTTGAGATTCTGTTGGAGAATAGTTAAAAATTATGCTATTGAGCCTATGTGTGTTGGTGTCATGATCTTTCCAAATCTCTCTTCAGGTGCTACATCAACTTCTCAGTTACTCAGATAAAGGCAAAATTCCCATCCTTGATTATTAAGTTCAGTTTCCTCAGAGAGTTAGAGGAAGAATAACAAACTGGCCAGTTCTACCACTGTTGGCAAGGTTGCTGAAAATGGAACCAGCAGGGAGTCTGTCTATGTTTAAAACCAGAGAGAACATTTAGTTTATTTTCAGAGGGTTGGAGGGGAGACATAGTTAACTAGGGTAGCCATGACCTAGGACAGATGGCAACAGCAACTTAGCAGGGACACTTCTACGACAAAGATTACTTCTGGGCAGGATTGATTCTGGGAGTTAAAGGAAAATCAGAGAGTGTTTTGCAAAATTACACGAGTTAGACTATCATTTGAATTTGTCCCAAAGCATTATAGAACACACACATACATATGAGAGAGAGAGGGGGGGGTGTACCGAGAGAAGAGAGCACAATAGAAAGAACTGAAAATAAATGAAATTCACCAAAAGGATAAAGTAAAATGGAGTATTTGGTAACAATATCTAATACTCTAAAAAGGTTCAGAATATGTCCAATAGCATGCCAATTTTTATTTGATCCTATGACTGCAAAATCTCGGAGGTACTTATTGGAGGTAAAATTATTTTCATTGCTACTTACAACTGTAATTTTGTTGCTCTAATGAATCATAATATAAGCATATGATATTTCTGATGGTCTCAGGTCACTCCTGAGAAAGGTTCGCTAAACCTCAAAGGGGTTGCAAACCACAGGTTGAGAACCACTGTTCGAAGTAGATGTTGTTCCCACCATTTCTTGATCATCTACTTCAGATCATTAAACTGGGATTTCCCTTTAAATCTTATTCTGGGAGAAGGTTGGGGCTGAAGCGTGGTGCCATCTAAAGAGGGAGCTTGTCACTCAGGAAATAATTTCACTTAGTTCTGAAAATTTGTCAGAGCACCTTGCGGGAAAGACTGGAGTCCAGAGAGTCATGGCAAAACAGTGACCCACTAGAATACACTCTGAATATGATCGCTCAATTATGCACAACTCCTGCCCTCTATCTATCTACTCTCTGTGTTAGGACCCAGAAGAAGGGCTTTGGGATGGGTGTCACTGAATGCCTTTGCTCTGCTTTCCCATGTGGCCTCACGGAATAAATCTTCTTTTTCTGCCTTCCAATGTTTTTTTCTCTAATTGGACAACTGAGATTGGTGGCCAAATCTGGCTTGTTAGGGAGCTACCAGAGCACCGGCTCTGACCTGACCATGTCAACACAATACCTTTGACTGGATCAAGCTTTGCACCGTTTCCAGCATTTTGATCACAACTTCTGAGTACTCTGAGCCCCAAAGATCGATGTGAAAGAGTGACAGGCTAGCAAAAGCTTTAAAACATGTCTAAATTGGAAATATAAAACATATTTCTATGTCTGCATTAGAAGGGTCCCCAGCTAAGGAACAGATGGGAAGAGAAGTGAGGAGAATGACGATTGTGGCTTTGAAACCAGAACATCTATTTTCTGTAGAAACTTATAAAAGTGGAAGCATTTGACCTGGAAGGTGAGGCCTTCACACTACAAACTACGTGTGGTAATGGGGTCAGATTGATTTCTCAAAAGTCATAGGTCAGAGTTCACACAGTATTCCCAACTTTTGCACCCTCTTGCAGATCTACCTGTCCACTTTCTGTCGAGTCATTGTTTGATGTACAGATCTCTGAGGTGGGAGGAGGGTGGGTTGATATCTCACATTTAAATTATTGAAACTCAGTGGTTCTTGAACTAAAATAGAGATGCTCCACCATCAATATAGTTTTCACTTGAAGCTCAAACACCAACCATTCCTTTTGGTGTTCATCTTTTCTTGGTTCTGTTTCAAGTGTGTGCATGTGTCTATGAGTGTGTATGTATGTATGTATGTATGTGTATGTGTGTGTATGTGTGTGCATGTATGTATGTGTGTGTGCGTTACAAGCCATGGCATATACATTAAGCAGCACCCCATATGAGAGTCTTTATATGAGGACATAAAACAGAGCCTCCTCCTTGTTTGCCACTGTGAATGCCAGGGTTGGTGGTTTAAAGCTTTGGAAGATCTTCATGTTTCTGTTTCCTAGCACCTCTCAGAAGCACCGGGATCACAGACATATGTTACTGTGTCTGGTTTTTACTTAAACTCACAGAGATCCATCTGCCTCTGCCTTCTGAGTGCTGGGATTAAAGGCATGTGCCACCACCTGGTTGAACTCAAGTCTTCTTGCTTCTATGCCAAGCACTTTACCCACTGAGCCATTTCCCTATCAAGACTTTTCATTCTAAATATACTCATTAAACATAGGACAGTTTTAACACATTTGCAGTGCTTTCAACAATGCATGAGAAATTAAGAGAAGTATGCTTTCTTGTGTATGCATGCATTGTGAGCATTTGTTTGGTGTGGTGGTGGTGGTGGTGGGGTGTGTGTGGGGGGCTGATGGGTGGTTATTAAATCTCAAAGCTTTGCATATCAGAATTTATCAAACTTTCCAATGTATAGGACCAGAAATGGAAATGTTCTGTATGTTCATTCAATTCATGCTTTTTGAGAGAAATGAGATATTGGTTAAGATCAGAAGTTAGGAATGCATGCATGTGTACGTACATGTGCGTGTGCGCACTCACACACACATATACATATGTTTATTTTTGTAGGCTTATTATGAGGACTCTACACCCATTGAAGGCAGAACAGGATTTACATGAAATGGTCTTGAAGGTGGTTTACTTGTGTTTGGTCCTGTCTTACCTAATAGAAAGGCTTATTCCTACAAAGTTTGTCATGATGGATTTCCTATTTAGCAGAAGAAAATGGCTGAGCACTCCCATAGTGATTAGTGACCATTCTAATAGCATATGTTATTGTTGACATTAAAAATGTATCAATATAAGGCTGTCTTTCAAGTCCAAGAAAAGGGCCGATAGCAATGTCAGCTGATTGGAGAGCTCTGTTGCATAAAACTTGTTGGATTTCCCTAGCGAGAAGCATTCCTGGCAACTGCTGTCAACCCTCTCCTGGGAGCTGCTTTCCAGCCTCACTCTTTGTCCTTTCTGCATCTTTCCTACCCCCAAGGGCCCTGAGATGAGGCTCAGAGAGTTCATTTTCCACTGACATCTTGTCAAGAATGTCAGACACTAGCACAGATGAATACCTCTTGGACAGGTCTTCGCATCGTGTTAAGTACGACACTACCTTTCTTTCGTGGCGAATTCTTTCCTTTCTTTGACTAAAAAATATTCTCCAAGGTCACTACACAGAATATATCAACTAAATAGC